>NW_027509141.1:7337500-7840000 GCF_051911475.1 Siphateles boraxobius | reverse complement strand
CGTACGAATGACTTACCCCTGACCCCGCCCCTAAACCTACCCATCACTGGGGTTTAGACAAATCCTACGAATTCATACAAATTAGCCACCTTGTACTCTATTCGTGGATTTTTTTGTGAGATAGCATTGTTCAGATCATTTGTTTGCCCAGTGTATTTAGTCCTGTGTTTTCCTCAGTTCTTGGTCTATCCTTGTCCGTACCATGTTGGTTGTTCAGTTCCATGATCTCTTCAGTGTTTTGTGAAGTTAAGTTTGTTTAATAAAACGTCTCAGGTTACGTATGTAACCCTGGTTCCCTGATAGGGAACGAGACGCTGCGTTTGAGACGCGGTGGGAACGCTCTGCGTGATTACGTCGTGAAGCACGTGTAAAATCAGTCCAATGGAAGCCCGCTACGACATAGGTGACGTCATAGACCAGGAAACTATAAAGCAACCCTGAAATCAGACCGCGATAGCTTCTGAAAAACCTGAAGCAACTCGATCAGGGCATGCAGGAAGTATGGCAGGCAAACGCAGCGTCTCGTTCCCTATCAGGGAACCAGGGTTACATACGTAACCTGAGACGTTCCCTTTCAAGGGAACTCGAGCTGCGTTTGAGACGCGGTGGGAACCCTATGCCCACTACGCCATAATGACAAATGCCCGTTCTGTGTGAGGTCCTGCGCACACTAAGAAGCAAGCAACCTCGCCCCAGGAGTGGAGAGGTCAAGGTCATAAAACCTGACAAATGTATGCGGAGAGGACCATCCTGCCGCATTACATACGTCAAGAAGGGAAACTCCCGAAATTAAGGCCATAGAGGCCGCCATACTCCGAGTAGAATGGGCCCGCACAGCCATAGGTGAAGGCTGTCCGGCTGCTTCATAAGCCAATGAAATAGCCTCGACTATCCATTTACTCATAACCTGCTTAGATGCAGGGCATCCTCTCTTGAGTGACCCAAAACAAACAAATAGTTGCTCAGATTTACGCCACAGGGCAGCTCTGTGAACGTAGGCATCTAAAGCCCGGACTGGACATAACAGGTTAAGCTGTTCCTGGTCAGGGGTATTAAAGGGTGGAGGATAAAAGGCCTGCAGCACTATTGGGCATCCAACATTCAGTGGGACCTTAGGAATATAACCCGGCCTGGGGTAGAGAAATGCCTTCACCATACCAGGTGCAAATTCCAGACATGAAGGAGCAACCGACAAAGCATGTAAATCACCAATTCTCTTGATAGATGAGATAGCAAGGAGAAATAAAGTCTTTAGAGTGAGTAACTTTTCAGAAACCTCCTCGATGGGCTCAAAGGGAGCTAAAGCCAGACCCTCGAGTACAATGGCCAAGTCCCAAGCCGGTGCTCTAGAGTGCAGTGCAGGTCTCAACCTCAATGTACCACAGAGAAAGCGCGTAATTAGAGGGTTTCTCCCAATAGAAGTACCCCCCAGAGGGGTGTGGTAGGCAGATATAGCCGCCACGTAAACCTTTAGGGTGGAAGGAGATAACCTGGCCGAGAAACGGTCTTGCAGAAAATCAAGAACTGAACCAACAGGGCAGTTAACAGGATCTAACTGACGTTCAACACACCACGTGGTGAAAAGTTTCCATTTTAGCGCATACAGCCTTCTCGTGGAAGGAGCTCTGGATTGAAGAATGGTTTCTACAACATCGGTCGAAAGACCGGTCTCCCTGAGCCTGGCCCCCTCAGAGGCCAGGCCCACAGTTTCCACAACTCCGGCCGAGGGTGAAATATCGTGCCCCCGGCCTGAGACAGGAGGTCCACCCTGATTGGGATCTCCAAGGGGGAGCCGTCCAGAAGAGACACCAAGTCCGAGAACCAAACTCGGGTCGGCCAATAAGGGGCTACTAGAAGCAGACCAACCCCTTCTCGGCGAACCCTCTCCAGAACCCCCGGAAGCAAAGATATCGGGGGAAAGGCGTACAGGTGCAGCCTCGGCCACACCTGCACCATAGCATCCAGACCGAGAGGAGCTGGGTGCGTTAGAGAGAACCACATGGGACAATGGGTTGAATCTGATGATGCGAAAAGGTCTACCTGAGCACGACCGAACTTTTCCCACAGGAACTCCACCACTTCTGGGTGAAGTCTCCACTCCCCGGGCCTCAGCCCCTGTCTCGACAGAATATCTGCTCCCACATTCTGACGCCCCGGAAAATATATACCGCCTTGAGCGACAGTAACTTCCCCTGGGCCCATAGGAGGATCTGATGGGCCAATTTGCAAAGGTGACGTGACCTCAGACCCCCCTGATGGTTGATATAGGAGACCACCGAAGTGTTGTCTGTGCGGACCAACACGTGATGGCCTCTCAGGTCTGGCAGGAAATATTTGATTGCTCGAAATACCGCCATCAACTCTAAACGATTTATGTGCCAGGAACATTGATGGTCCTGCCACAGACCTTGCGCCGAGCGGCCACTCATGACCGCCCCCCATCCCGTGAGGGAAGCATCCGTCGAAAGCGTGACGCGTCGACAAGGAGCCCCCAACACTGGGCCCTGGGCGAGGAACCAAGGTTTCTTCCACAAGGCCAAGGCACGAAGGCATAGCCGCGTGACCTTGATCTTGCGGAACGGATTTCCCCTCGGAGAAAACCCCTTGGTCCTGAGCCACCACTGCAGGGGTCTCATGTACAGAAGGCCAAAAGTAATAACGTTGGACGCAGCTGCCATGAGACCCAACAGTCTCTGAAACTGTTTCACAGTGAGTGACTGGCCTAGTTTCACATTCTTTGCGGCTGTGAGAATCACAGAAATACGAGCAGGAGACAGGCGTGCCTGCATTGTGGTCGAATCCCAAATTACACCTAGAAAAGTGGTCCTCTGAGCAGGGAGGAGCACACTCTTTTTGGTGTTTAGCCGCAACCCCAAACTCTTTATGTGGGACAGAACAGCATCTCGATGCTGAACCGCCACCTGCTCTGACTGAGCTAAAATCAACCAATCGTCGATGTAATTTAATACGCGGATGCCCTGGAGTCTCAATGGAGCCAGAGCTGCATCCACGCATTTTGTAAAAGTGCGGGGAGATAAACCTAGGCCAAATGGAAGAACCCGATATTGGTATGTTTCGCCCCCGAAAGCGAACCTCAGGAACCTCCTGTGATGAGGATGGATAGATACATGGAAGTACGCGTCCTTCAAGTCTATTGTGACAAACCAGTCCTCGGACTGAACTTGTGATACAATCTGTTTTGGTGTAAGCATTCTGAACTTGAGTTTCTGAACCCTGCTGTTTAACTGGCGCAGGTCTAGAATAGGACGCAGCCCTCCATCCTTCTTTGGAACAATGAAGTAACGGCTGTAAAACCCTGACTCTCTGCTGGGAGGAGAAACCCTTTCTATAGCTCCCTTTCGAAGAAGTGTCAGTACTTCTTGCTCCATTACCAGAGCCTGCTGTGAGTCCACCACCGTGGGGAGGACTCCTTGAAATCTGGGCGGACGAGAACCGAACTGAATTCTGTAACCCTTTTCTATTATGTGCAGGACCCATAGAGAAATATTTGGCAGAAGTTTCCACGCTGCCAGAAATTCCGATAAGGGAACCAGTCTCTCGAGACTGGCCTCTGGATTTGATTGAACAATCGTTTCGGCGCCCTGAAGCGGCGAACCGGCAGGGAACAACCGAACTGACCGTTCTACAACCCTCCTCAGAGGATTGCACGGGTACGCTGACACCTCGGTGCCCTGAAGCGGCGAACCGGCAGGGAACAACCGAAGTGGCAGCGCTGCGGCTCTCCTCGGAGAGTCGCCCCCCGGAGGGTGCCAAGAAGGGACGGTTCCTCGGAACCGTTCCTCCCTGGAGGGGACCACCCTCAGAAGCCTGATAGCCTTGGCGTCAGGACTTCTTCTTAGCCCAAGCTCTCCTAGAGATAAGAGTCCTCAGATCTTGTCTACCCCTAACAGGTCTGGGCTGCGAGCGCCACTCAGGAACCGTAGATTGCTTTTTTTTTCTTTTTTTTTTGTTTTCTTTCTTTTTTTATCATCTTTCTTTTTTCTTTTTTTCTTTTTTCTGATAAATTTAACCATAAATGGCTCGGAGAGATAAATCTGTTGTGCGACGCAATTCTCGAATTGCGTCAGCACTAACTTCCTCACTATCGTCTATGTCCTTCAGCAGGTCAGCCTGGTACGCTTGGAGAATCGACATAGTGTGCAAACATGCTGCGGCCTGACCTGCTGCCGAATACCATTTACCCACCAACAAAGATGTGTTTTTTAATGGTTTGGTGGGTAACGTCGGGGCTTTCAGAGAAGAAGAAGACTCAGGGGAGAGATAGCTCGCTAGTGTGTCTTCAGCACGAGGCATAGTCAAATAACCATAATGATCAATCCCTTGAACTTTACTATAATTCTTAGTTTGTGGGTTATGCACTCTGAAAGACGCCGGTTTAATCCACGATCTCGAAACCTCGGCGTGGAGATCGGGAAAAAACGGGAGTTCCCGACGAGGAGGTCGTGATCTAGATGGTAAATAACGTTCATCTAAAAAGACTCTTTCTAGATTCAACATCGAAATCATCGGCTGGCCACTCAATATTTAATTTAGTAACAGCACGAGATAAAACCTCCATAAGCTCCTCATCAGCAGGGGTATGAGCTGGCGAACACTCAATATCCCCCATACTACCGACATCCAGATCCTCAGAACTGGATAGCCGTAATATTGGTGCCTCAGCCTGGGAAGGAGAAGCCGCAGAGCGGGCTCCTTCCTGGGCAAAGACACCGAATCCAGTAGGTAAGGGCTGAGAAAGGGCGGGGCCCGTCTCAAACCCCGCTACTAGATCCATCTGCGAACCCCAAGATGAAATTCGACGCTGTGCCTCGGCAGCAGCGGGACCCGCACCTCGGGGAGCGCGAACCGAACCGTCCTCCTCAAAGAACGCTCGGCGAGAGCGGAGAGTTTTCATAGACAAACTCAAGCAATGCTCACAGTCAGCCCCCTCGAGGACTGACTGGGCATGCTCCACTCCCAAACAAGCAATACACATAGGATGTGTGTCCCCACCCGTGATATAACGAGGGCAGGGCACAACACAAGGTTTATAACTTTGCTTGCTCGCCATAGTGATATATATATATATATATATATATATATATATAGAAGGGGCTTGACAGACAACAATAAATAGACAAGGACAGATATACAGAGAGCGCTTGCTGAAGGTGCAGAAGCTATCGCGGTCTGATTTCAGGGTTGCTTTATAGTTTCCTGGTCTATGACGTCACCTATGTCGTAGCGGGCTTCCATTGGACTGATTTTACACGTGCTTCACGACGTAATCACGCAGAGCGTTCCCACCGCGTCTCAAACGCAGCTCGAGTTCCCTTGAAAGGGAACTAGCTGCTGCATCTAGATCCTGCCAACTTTCCATTGTGCTGTGACCATGACACATATGCTTACATATAAATTCCTTTACGGTGCTTTCATTCCTTGTTTGAATCCAGCAAATTTGTGAGGAAGTAAAACTAAGATTTAACATTTTGGTTGCTACATAATTCATATTCTTTAATGTGTCATAGTTTTGGTGGCTTTACTGTTATTCTCAAATGTGGAAAATATAATAATGAACAACAATTAAGTGAGTTCAAACTTTAAAGGATACTAAATACGTGATCCATGATAGAGATGATGCCTCTGACAGTTCGCCAACAACAGGCCTCACCCCAGTATGTGAACCCCAGCATAGGTGTTGCTGCACGGGCACTTGCACAACTTCATAGATGAGAGCCAAGTATAAATGAGGCAGAAAAAGAAGCAGATAGAATAGAGGAAAGAAGCACATCTTTGAATAATGAGATCATCATAATGACCGATTCCTCTGCACGAAGCCGAGTTTCATACTGACCTAACAAACAGCACTGATACAGTAATTAACGTCAGATTGGGAGAGAAGCACTTGAAAAGGGGCTTTTAACGAGTCTTGCTGTGCAGGCAGCCGAAAGGTCCTCTTGACAAAGAGCAAAGCTGACAGTAATTAAGTGTGCATTGCTGGCAAAGACAGGGCCACCGCTCTCTGAACATTTCATCTAAAAACAACAGTGAGACGTCCTTTAGCGTTAAAGATGTGTATGCGTGTGTGCTGGTTTAAACTGCTAGTTGCTACTTAGTGCCAGAATGTCTGTTTGTAATTCAGCTGTATAAACAGTAGATGACTTTACAGAACTCCAGGTGATGTCTACAGGAAGGACACACAGGTTATGACTAAAACAGAAATATAACTCTATCATTCAGCCAGTTGTCCTCTAAAATCAGCCATTCGTTTTCTCTGAAAACATGTAATCTCCACCTGATTTCCCTAGATCAGCCACGTGTAAAAGGTTCTATGTAGCCTCCACCTCCTTTGTTCAGGATTAAAAAAAGATGGACAATGCACCTTCACTCTCTTTCACTGTAGTAAGTGAAGCCGCCAGTGTCATAATATGGCGCCGACATCTTGAGTCTCGAGTCTGCGCAGTAGTGAACTTGAACTTGAATCATTATGTCGGTGTGAAATAAATGAAGCTCAAAATGTATAAGTTCGGGAGGAGCCATAAACATTCAGTCCTGTCAATCATCATTACCAGCATACTATATAAGCAGCATAATGCCACCACATCATTCTTCCGGCAGCCCTCCTCCTCCCCTTCTTCTACAGTAAATTATCTCTATCCACATATGTGCAACTCCATCATGGGATGGGGGGGGGGGCTGGTTGGGTCGGGGGTGGGCGGGGGTAACTCGGAGCTCAAGCCGAGCCTCGGGTTAAAGCCTCCTCCAAGGATAGCAAGCCAAGTTAGTTTACTATTAACCTTCAAGGTTGAATGGGCAGGCGAACTAGTGAAACAGTTATGGAAATATAGATATTAAAGGTAAAGCTCTAATCTCCTCCTCCTGAAGTTCCAGAGAAAAGTCTGTGGGCGCCTCAGTGACTACTTCACTCAGAGAACCTGTCAATCTCAGCTGTCGATCCTGACGTCATAGAGAAAGAGCACATTTAGGCCACGCCCACACCGGAGGGGGCGGGACAATCAAACCGTCTCTATTGACTTTGCATTGCGAGAAGCTGCCTCCTTGTCATTTCTGACTTGTAATGAAAAATAAAACAATGTCTAAAAGCTGCTATGTGACAAGGTGTACAGCAAACAAGCTAAAAAACCCAGAAATAAGTTTTTATAATCTGTCGACCCCAAAAAAACAAGCATTTAAGGACACAAAGGTGGATACCTTTGAAAGAGCGTAACGTGTCATATTACTCTGAAAACTACATCCACTGGAGGGGAATGTTATCGGCGACAGGGATAGCTAAGCTTACAGAAATACAATATATAAAACTGGCATTTGGATATTGGACTTACCAGTGACAAAATGTTTATTGCACACGTTGTGTATTTTTAGTGCATACTGAGTGTCAGGATCCCAGAATTTATCCATTCGTTCCAGCCTGTATCCACTTTTGTGTCCTTAAACGCTTGTTATTTGGGGTCGACAGCTTAGAAAAACGTATTTCTGGGTTTTTTAGCTTGTTTTTTGTACACCTTGTCACATAGCAGCTTTTAGACATTGTTTTGTTTTTTGTTATAAGTCAGGGAAATGACAAGGACGCAGCTTCTCGCAATGCAAAGTCAATAGAGACTTGTTGTTCACCCGGTGGGCGTGTGTAGCAAGGTTAGATGTTATGGGAAGAAGGAGGCGGGAACTGGCGAACATTCAAAGACTTTAATAAACCTAAATAAACAAATACAAAATTAAAGTAAAGACAGCAGCCCCTCACGGACGACTGCTGTCACATATAACAAAACACAACATAAATCCAGGCCTGGCCTCTCTCGTCCTTCACCGTCGTCGCTCCTCCTGTGTGAGAGATACGAGACCGGTGCGTCGCACAGGTGTCGCTCATTATTAATCACGCCTCCGGCCTCGCTGTTCTCCCACGGCCTCATCCTGCTCGCCACAGCGTGGTTTTAAGATTATGACGCGTGTTGTTCTGTCTCTATACCCCTTTTTTATAGTATCAAATAACTAACTAAAACCCAATTTTTTTAAAAATTGAACACTTGAATTAACATCTGCGTGATAATAAGTGCCTAAAATGACAGAACCCATCTTTGGAATAAATGAATTGAAGTGTAATTTGATTGCTTCGTTGCCCTTAATTTTTCAGGACTCCTAGCTGAATTTTGATGTGAATTTGGTAAACCTGTGCTGTGTGAAAGGAACTGCAGTCAAACTGGTTGTCAGGTTTTAGACCTAATTGCCGTCTTACCATCAGAACTGATGTCATAGATGTTGTGGTCAAATGATGCCAAATGATACTATAAATAACACTTACACCAATAAAAAAAAAGAATTTGAAGCTGTTGTCAGTTAATTAAGGTTTGACAGATGAACTCACACCTCATTTGGACTTGTTTATTAAATAACGTTGTGTCGATTATGACAAGTCTTTTTTATTGTTATGAAAATCATCTTGACTTTTTTAATCACTATGGTTACAGATGTTATTTACAAAAGAGAAAAAAACACTTGACTTTAGTTTTTTTTGTTCATGCCACCATTCGAGTGTCACACCAATTAGTAAACACTGTCAATTATAAACACTGACTGTGTGAATGTAGCCTTTGATATTCTGGTTCCTAGATATGTTTCAAGAACCTCTTCAATGTAAGTCCATGGGACTGTTTACATGTTTTATCATCTACCAATTGAAAAACGAGTACATAGCAAGAAAGTACTTTAAAAGAAAACGCATCAAAAACACTGTAAACCAAACTCCCTCTCAAAACAATATGATAATTTCCAGCAGGGTATCACTCTTGTAATCTGTAGACTTAACTGCCAGCAGCTTCAGGAAAGTTATTAGAGGCTGGGTGTGTCTTGGTTATCACTACCGTGTTCTGGGTCCCAGACCTCTATGGCTTTTAAACTGCACCAGTGTCTCACTAAGGACAGTCAGAATCTCATCAGCCCAGACAGAGTACCCGAGATGGAATCCGCTGATAAGTTTTATAGCCCTTCCCTTAGGATATGGACCCAGAAAATCTGACAAGAGGAAGGTAGAGACAAGCGTGGGGTGATTTCTTTTCTCCAGAAATTGACAAAATAGGCCTCATCCTAAAGTTTTTCTGTGGAGCAACAAGACTTTGCGGGCAGTTAATGTATTCAAAGGGATACATTTTACTTGCCGAATGAGAGAATAGACCCATTGTGCTCAAAATTCGGGCTCAGATTGTCATATTCAGTCCCCTTCGAATTTGCTTTGCGAAATGGTGAATGGATTATGCTTTATTTGGCAATCTTTATCTGGCATGCAGTACATCTGAATAAAAAAAAGGACAAAATGGGCTACAGCATAATAGAGCGCCCAAATCAGTTGCTGGTTTTGCCAGTTTGGATTAAACATTATCTATTCAGCTCATTTTTATGGAACTATTCAGAGGCATTTAACCAGGCTTTTATAATGGGGAAAAAGTCATGTTTGCAGTCATGATTTGAGCTCTTACAGCTTTAAATTTTTTACCATAGAAGGCATCTATAAGCCTTTACTATAATAGGTTTTTTTTTTGGGGGTTTTTTTGCCGTGCACTTTGTTTCTGTGGTAACAGTGATTGTTCTGTCTCAGTAGCCTTATAATAAAATACAAGGTCACCTACATTTTATTCTTCCTCTCGTTGTTTTACTTTTTATATATAAATGGAACATTTCGGTACATCAGTGTATATATATGTTTATGATGCTTTGAGTTGTTTGGTCTGTATGTAAAACAAAAAATAATAATAAATTCTGGAAATCCAACCCTGTCTAATACATGACAACAGTGACACCACTGGATGAGAGATGGCTATGAATTTATAACATATTACTTTGAAATGTAATCCACAGGGCCTTGTTTGTATATTAAATACATTATTTACTCCAATACAGTTAGAAAATATCTCCTCAAATGACATGCAGCGCACGTATGAAGGTCCTTAAAAGCACAATGGACACTCTGTCATGGAAATTGACATATAGTATATTCATCATTGTGTTGATTTCTAATGAGCTCATGTAGGGGAGACTGGGGACATATTTTGTTTCATAACTCACAGCCTATTACAAATATACCTGGCATCTTTTGTTATCAGAACCATTTAGGTGCCTAAAATGACTGTACCACTACTAGATTTACAACCAGAAAGACTATTTGATTATATTGAATTTCTATTTGAATTTTATATTTGGCTGTAGGGAATTTTGGGTGGCAAAAATAAATTATATGAAACCATTTCATAAAACGTATGTCTCAAATAAAAGTAACTGCTTTTATACGTATTATTGCTTTTAATATTGCAGTATAGTTTCATTTGTATGAATAATTTAGCTGTCAAGAATAGGATTATTTTTTTTAAAGGATTTAACTAATTTCTTCTTATTTTAATCATAATCATAAATGTGTGTGTGTGTGTGTGTGTGTGTGTGTGTGTGTGTGTGTGTGTGTGTGTGTGTGTGTGTGTGTGTGTGTGTGTGTGTGTGTGTGTGTGTGTGTGTGTGTGTGTGTGTCTGTGTGTGTGTGTGTGAATTTTTTATTTATTTTTAATTAAATTGCATTTAAAACTATCCAGACACATATAGAGCCTTAGACTTTAGACATTAGAAAAGAGCAAACACACGTCTGAGAAATTGGTGCACGGCAACATTTGCTACTGATCAGTAATGTTTTTAAGAAAGCAAAGGGTCAACTGCCTTTAGTTAGAACTGTTACTTACATTTAAATGGAAGATGTATTTAAAACCAGTCATGATGAGTACACTCAGTTGTTAATTTTAGTTGTGAACATATTGACACACTTTAACAGGATGTTCACATTTTCCTCTTTGGTGAACGTACAGTATCAGCACGTCTCACATCTGCTGGTAAGCTTTATGTTACAGTTGTCTCATCTCAAACTGATTTTCTGACCGTTTCTGAATACACATCCAAACGCAAATACAAGATGATAACATTAGACCCGTTTCCAACAGGTGGTCTTTGCTATCTCTGTCTTTCTCTTCTTAAATGTGGTGTCTGGCCAAGATTTAAAGAGCTATCCGAGGGAACTGCAAAAGGTAGATTAGGTTTGTTACTCTGTGAGCAATCATTCTCCTTTCCCTTTCTCGCATAGACAGCTAATCAGCACCTTCAATTACCCAAATAAATGAATCTGCTCTCTTTCCAGCCAGCATGAATTAAAGTTCACCATCCAGTCTCAGCAAAATAAAGACCGCTCTAATTAGCTTCTGCACTTTATTTTAACTGTCAGAGCAGTTGAAATTTCAGGTCTATCTGTTTATCCAAATCATGTGATGCACCATGACCGTTTCAGAGGAAATGCAGTGTTTCAATTGCCTATAGGCGTCCTGTCGATATACAACAATGTTCAAAATGATTTCATTTTGTTTAAAATTTATTTGTTGTACTATTGTTTTTTTTTCAAAATTAAAGTTTTTTTTGCAAAAGAAGAGTTCAAATCAAGTCAAATCAAACTGAGCAAAAAAGAAAAAATAGAAACTTTATGATCACATTATGATTGGCTATTGCGCTGTACACATGATAAATCCTGTCTCTTTTAGTTCCGCATTTACAAAATGGTCTGAATTAATAAATAATGTAATTAAGGGGAAGACTAACTAAAACTGTCATGATTCTGCCATCATGTCTTTTGATTTCTCTGGTCTTGTGGCAGAATCATGACAGACCCATGTTTTGTGTTGTCTCGTTACGTAACCTCGCCCCCTTGTTATCCTCGTCTTGTCATTATTGTCTAGTCAGTTTCACCTGTCCTCGTCATAAGGGTTCCCTATTTAATCCCCTTGTGTTTACTGTCCTGTGTTGGTTCACTGTGTCAAACAATGTGTGTATCATTCTCCGTGCTTATCTTACCTGTGAGTACTTTTTGGAAGGTCGTGTCGTTGTGAACATTTTATTAGTAGTATAGTTTGTTTTCGTACAGTCATAGTCTAGTCTTGTCAGTCTAAGTTTCCCTGTCTGTATTTTGCCCCCTCGTGGGTTTTATTTTCTTGTTTGTTACCAATAAACCTTGTGTTCATCGCACTCTGTCTGCATTTGGGTTCACCTCCTGCATCCACATAACAGAATGAACCGACCAAAACCGAACCCTGCAGACCGTTTGCCCGTCCCTGCCAAGTGTTATCCGGACCCCCTTAGAGAAGTCTGGTTGTCTTCTCCCCTCAACAAGAGGAGTGTCACCCTTCCAAACTCACCCGAGGGTGAGTGCATCTTGTCGAACTTCTCTCGTCTGTATGACCACTTCTCCCGGGAGGAGTCCGAGGCGGCATCCTCGAGGTCTTCACCTTCTGCCCGCCTACCTATCATTCCCGAGGGTCGAATGATAGGGGCTGCGACGCTTGGGGACCAGGCTGGTTCCGCCACGACTCCAGAGGCGTCTTCCACACCCGCTGACCTCCGTGGGAAACGAGGGTGACGGGTTTCTTGGGATTCCTCCTTGGAGTCATCGTCATCTGACCTCACCCAACCAGAAGTGGCCTTCCCTGTTCCCGTTTCGTCTTCTGTTGAGCCCGGCCAGCCGATCGCGAGCCCTGCTGTGACCACTGCCCCGCGGCCAAAGAGAAAGAGGAGAAAGAAGGGAGCTTCCCGTTTTCCATCGCCATCTTCTCCTGAGTCTGCTGCCGCGAGTGCTGTTAATGAAGCTGCGACTAAGCGCTGTTCCTGAATCTGCAGCCGCGACCGCTGTTCCTGAGGCTGCAACAGTAAACACTGTTCCTGAGGCTGCAACAGTAAGCGCTGTTCCTGAGTCTGCAGCTGTGACCGCTGTTCCTGAGGCGGCATCTGTGATCGCTTGTCCTGAATCTGCTGCTGGAAGCGCGATTCTTGAGCCCGCGGTTGAGAGGGCGAGATCTGATGCAGTGAAGCCTGCCATGAGAGCCGTCTCCGATCGAGGGGCCGATGCAGTTTTGCAGTCTGTTTCGTCTCAACATGAAATGCCTGTCATCATAGCTGCCAGGACACTGTCTGATTATTTGTCGTGTCTAGTCAAGATCCTCGAAGTCCCTGTCCGTCCTGTCTTGCCCTCAGTCCCCGAGCCTGCCGCCGAGAGCGCTGCACCCGAGCCTGCCGCCGAGAGCGCTGCACCCGAGCCTGCCGCCGAGAGCCTGCCGCCGAGAGCGCTGCACCCGAGCCTGCCGCCGAGAGCGCTGCAGTTTCAGAGCCTATGGCGGTCACCGAATCGGAGTTCTGGAGCGTTGATTCTGGGTCTGCCTCTGGGAGCTCTGTTCTTGTTCCCGCCCCCTTACAGCCTGATAATCCCCTTGTCTCCGTTCCACTACCTGCTGCGGCAGTCCCCGCTGTCTCCGGTCATCCGTTTGTTTCCTCTGTCATGTCCAATCCCCGGACTGTTTCCCCGTTCGTCCCTGTCGCCACTAGTCCCCGTACTATTTCCCTTGTCGCCACTAGTCCCCGGGCTGTTCCCCCTGTCACCTCGAAACCCCGGACTGTTTTGCCCAAGTCTCGTCCTTTATGTGTCTCCCTCCAAGCCTGCCCGGATTCTTCGGTCCCCGCCCTCATCTCGTGGACCTAAGACCCCCAGCACACCCATCCACCCTGGACCAACCCCCATGAACTCTGTTATTCCTCCACCTCCCCTGCCATGTTTGTTTCTATTGTTCCATCCCAACCCTGTTGTTGTTTTTTCTTGTATGCCTTTATTAGTGTTTTCCATGTTTTGTTGGTTTTTATCCATGTCACGGTATGTCTTGTGTTTAGTTTTCCTTTGAGTGTCTGGTAGCCGCTCCTTAAGGTGGGGGTTCTGTCATGATTCTGCCATCATGTCTTTTGATTTATCTGGTCTTGTGGCAGAATCATGACAGACCCATGTTTTGTGTACAAGCACATGGCCTTTTGTTTGGGCCATGTGCTTGTGTTGTCTCGTTACGTAACCCCGCCCTCTTGTTATCCTCGTCTTGTCATTATTGTCTAGTCAGTTTCACCTGTCCTCGTCATTAGTGTTCCCTTTTTAATCCCCTTGTGTTTGCTGTCCTGTGTCGGTTCATTGTGTCAAACAATGTGTGTATCATTCTCTGTGCTTATCTTACCTGTGAGTACTTTGTGGAAGGTCGTGTCGTTGTGAACATTTTATTAGTAGTATAGGTTGTTTTCGTACAGTCATAGTCTTGTCAGTCTAAGTTTCCCTGTTCTGTCCGTATTTTGCCCCCTTGTGGGTTTTGTTTTCTTGTTTGTTACCAATAAACCTTGTGTTCATCGCACTCTGTCAGCATTTGGGTTCACCTCCTGCATCCTCATAACAAAAACATGAGTAGACAACTCAACAATACTAAAAACGTAAACCTTTTTCCTTTGCGTTTTTCACATACAGACGACAACATTGTCAAAACGATCTCCGTTATTATCCACAATAATGACTAAAAATGCTGTATTCTGCTGCCAGGCCAGTAGTTGGCGATGTCAGTTTCTAAAGAAACACTACGCACGAGGGGTTTGCTCACGAGACGAGGCGTGATATTGAGTTTACAAGAACGAGACAAGATTTTTACACAGTATTTTTAAGAAACCCTTAATTTTGAAATACTAGAATATGTAGTCAATATGAATGACTAGAAAAAAATAGTCTGCAGGTGCATTTGAAATGTTTTAACTAATCATTTTGCAATAAATGTCATTTCAGTTCTACTTTATGAGTATGAATTATCAAATGCAGTAAAAGACAAAAATACTCAAGCACGTTAAAGGGGTTTGCCACAAACTCAACTAACTGGCTTCTCTCCAGATTTCACACGAGTCTCTTTAGACCTCACTGTATGATTTATGAGCTTCTACAACTTTTGACCTTAACTAAACTCCTTTCCCCAAATTGATCATAGAAATAAAAACAAATAACAGTTTTCTATTAGTCTTATTAAATGCAAACAAAAAGTGCAACCTTAATTAAAAGTACTCTCTCAATATTCAAAGTGCAAATAGAGCTTTTGAATGTGCGCTAGCGTTTTACTTTTGATTTCGCTATCATGCATACTCTTGAATGGGGAGCGGCTTTACTGAGCGTGCATTCTATAAGATAAGACATTTTGTCAGACGCTTAGGCCGTGTGTCCACCAAAGCGTTTTTAGCCAACTGAAAACGCCTTGCTATGGTCCCTTGAGAGCGTTTTGGCAGCGCAGCATTTTTTTTTTTTTTCAGTAGAGACACTTTGCTTGTTATGATACGGAATATCCGCGAAAGTTTTACTAGTATCTCATTTCACACATATTTTGTTCCCTTTCGTTCGGGAACTCCTACGTCTCGTTGGGAGAGTTACCAACGAATTGGGATCACGCTAGGGAGACCAATTGCCTTCGAGTAAAACTAAAACGAGCCAATAAAGATTGACATGCAAGACTTGCATTCCGCGCCCCGCCTGCCACTGCGGGTATAAAGCGGAAGCGAGCGCACACACATCTGCTTTTTGCTTCGGAGCCGACTGGTTGTTTCCTCTGAGTGGATAAGCTTTACGGAAGAATTTCCCTCACGCTCTAGGAGTCTCTGTGTTGGTGTGACGGCGCTTCAGTGATCTTCGTGAGCTCCCAGGTGCCAGTTGTGACTACACGCGTCTGTCTGCATCTGCATCTTTCAAAAGAGCTGTTTTCACAGCTGGTTCTCGGTTGAGTGCGCACAGCGGGCTTGCAGTTTCCCCGCTGTGTTGCCGCGTTGATCCCTGTGTACTTCAGCACAATAGAGAGTATTGTTCTGTGAAAGAGCAACACGGGTGAAGATCGCGTCCTTTTCAGGATGACGTTTCATCCGTGTGTTTCTGGATGCGGTCAAATTCTGCCGCAGGTTGATGGTCATGATCACAGCCTCTCGTGCTTGGGCCTCGCGCACGCTGAGGCAGCGTTCGTGAACGAGTCATGTTCTCACTGCGGGAGCATGACCGTTGCGGTGCTAAGATCGAGACTGAGAACCCTCAAGCGAGAGGGAGTCCCTTTGGAGATTCTCCGATCTAGTTCTTCTTATGGTTCACTTCAGAAGAAGACTACTTCTGCTAATCCCATTGGTGGTCTGAGGATTACAGTGAGGAATGATCCGCCGGGGTGAAAGACCCCCGCGGGCTCCTCACTCCTCTGCATCGCTGCCATTGGAGCCTCTGAAGCAGCGCGCTGGGCCATCTCGTATGGTCCCAGTCGTTTCCTTCGGGGCTCCGCCGGAGGACCAGATGTCGATCGCTGCATCGGAGAGAGAGCGGTCATCTTCTGGAGATGACAACCCAGCTGCGCTGCCCCCTTCGGGTGTGGCAGCGTTGCCCGAGCCGGATCCACAAATGGTCGCTATGCTTTCCCGGGCGGCCGAGAGTGTCGGGCTCGTGTGGAACCCTCCATCGTGTCCCGAACCCTTACGGCCCGACGATTGGTTCCTTTATTTACGGAGGTGCATGAAGAGGTGACGAGATCACAGCCAGACACAGGTCGACCAGACGCAGGTCCTCCTCCCTCACCACTCTCGATGGCGGGGCAGTGAAGGGATATGAAGGCGTCCCCCCAGTGGAACGGTCGGTTGTGATGCAATTGTGTCCTAACACCGCGTCCACCTAGCGGGGTAACCCTACGCTCCCCTCCCGCGCATTTAGCTATCTTCCAGTCTGACTGGGAAGGCTTACAGTGCGTGTGGAGAAGCTGCTTCTGCCCTGCATGCCATGGTGCTCCTCCAGGTCTACCAGGCCAAGGCGCTCTGTGACATGCAGGAGAGTGGTACCAACCCAGGGGTGCTCCAAGAGCTGCGCCCTCCGGGCGATGAAAGTCACCGGCCCGTTCCCTGGGCCGGGCGATGTCCACTCTTGTGGTCCAGGAGTGACACCTGTGGCTCACCCTGGCCGATATGAGGGAGTTGGACAAGAGTAGGTTCCTGAACTCCCCCAAATCCCAGTGTGGCCTCTTCGGCGACGCGGTGGAGAGCTACGCCCAACAGTTCTCTGCCGCCCAGAAGCAGTCAAAGGTCATCGGAGACAGGCTGCTGCTACCCCGTCCCTGTCGGCTGTGCCTCCGGCTGCTCATCGCCGAGGGCGCCCCCCTGCTGCCGCCTATGCCCCTGCCCAGCCTAAGCAGCAGTGTTCAAGGCAACAGGGTGCCGGCCGCACACCAGGGTGCCGGCCGCACACCTCAACTGCATTGGCACATCAACTGCCTAGAGTTGCAAGCAGTATGCCTAGCTTTGTGCCGCCTCAAGGGGCTGCTCCTGCACAAGCATGTACTGGTCCGTACGGACAGCACTGCAACAGTTGCGTACATCAACCTCCAAGGTGGTCTACACTCCCGTCGTATATTGCGACTCGCCCGCCATCTCCTCCTATGGAGTCAGAAGCATCTGAGGTCGCTTCGGGCCATTCACATCCCTGGTGTGCTCAACCGTCTAGTCGATGAGCTCTCACGGCAGCTGCCTCTTCTGGGAGAATGGCGACTCCATCCCCTGGTGGTTCAGCTGATATGGGGAATCTTCAGAGCCGCTCAGATAGATCAGTTTGCCTCTCCGAACACGACCCATTGCCGGTTGTTTTATTCCCTGACCGAAGGACCCCTCGGCAAGGATGCACTGGCTCACAGCTGGCCCCAGGGCCTTCGCAAATATGCGTTTCCCCCAGTGAGCCTTCTCACACAGACTTTTTGCAAGGTCAGGGAGGATGAGGAGCAGGTCCTGCTTGTTGCGCCGTATTGGCCCAACCGGACTTGGTTCGTGGAACTCATGCTTCTCGCGACAGCCCCTCATTGGCCCATACCTCTGAGGAAGGACCTGCTTTCTCAGAGACGGGGCACCCTATGGCACCCGCGTCCAGACCTCTGGAATCTTCATGTCTGGTCCCTGGACGGGACATGGAGGTTCTAGGTGGCCGACCACAGGCCGTGGTAGACACCATCACTTCCGCTAGAAACCTCTACGAGGCGCCTCTATGCGTTGAAGTGGAACCTATTAGTCGATTGGTGTTCTTCCCACAGGGAAGACCCCCTCCTTCCTGCAAGATGGGTTGGAGCGAAGGCTGTCTCCCTCCACCCTCAAAGTGTATGTTGCCGCAATAGCCGCTCATCAAAATGCAGTAGAAGGTAAGTCATTGGGAAAGCACGACCTGGTCATCAGATTCCTCAGGGGTGCCAGGAGGCTAAATCCGCCTCGTAATCTGCACCCCTTACCCTCTTGGGACTTAACTCTAGTGCTCAGACCACTCTAGAGGCCCCTTTTTGAGCCCTTGCCTACGGTTGAGTTAAATATCCTGTCTATGAAGACAGTTCTCCTGTTGGCTTTGGCCTCTTTTAAGAGGGTAGGGGATCTGCAGGCTTTTTGGGTCAATGAATCGTGCCTTAAGTTTGGGCCGGGCCTTTCTCACGTTGTTCTGAGACCCCGGCTCGGATATGTGCCCAAGGTTCCTACCACTCCGTTTGTACATCAGGTTGTGAACCTGCAAACGCTGCCCCCGGAGGAGGCAGACCCATCCCTGGCTTTTCTCTGTCCCGTCCATGCCCTGCGTTGTTAGGTGGACAGAACGCAAAGCTTCAGGACCTCAGATCAGCTCTTCATCTGTTACGGAGGCCAGCAGAAGGGGAAGCCCACTGGCTAGTGGATGCTATAGTCCGGGCTTATGAGTCCCAGAACATGCCTTGCCCACCCAGGTTGACGGCACACTCTACTAGGAGTGTCGCCTCCTCCTGGGCGTTGGCGCAAGGTGCCTCGCTGACAGACATCTGTAGAGCTGCGGGCTGGGCGACACCTAACACGTTCGCTAGATTTTATAGCCTCCCTGTTGAACCTGTTTCCTCACGTGTACTCGCTACAGCCAGTAGCGCAAGGAATTAGGTTACGTCGGCTTGCTACGCCATACCCGCCAAATGGCCGGATACGTGCGTCTTTTGCTCCGTTGGTTCCCAACATATGGTAAACCTTGTGAGTTCCTCCATCACCCCTTCGGCTCCAGGCAAAGCGGATTGCCCGGCGGTTGGTCTATTACCTCTCGTAGGAGTTGCTATTAGATTGGGTGGCTCAGTAGTCCCTACGGCGACCCATTTTTTCCACGTTCCAGCTACCTTCCGGGTTAGCATCGTGTCTTTACCCAAAGTTGAACATTTTTCAACTTTCGGCGACCAGTAAAAAATGCCGGGCGCTCAGCGCTTCAGCGTGAAAAAACGCTCAGCGCCTCTTTACGCTCATGGCGTTTAAAAAACGTGGCGCTCCTATTGAAAACAACTGGAAAAATACGCCAGCTGCGTGAAAAACCGCTTTGGTGGACACGCGGCCTTAGGCTCTGTTTTAAAACGCTTTGGTGGACACACAGGCTTAGGCTCTGTTGTGCAACGAATCCTCTGCCATGGTCTTGTTAGACATCTCGTCACGTGATCAGTGAACTCTGATTCCTGCTGCACTATGTACGAGACAATAACAATATAGGTTTAAAAAAAACATGCACTTTAAAAGCCCTTTTCAAAAGTTTGCGTTTCCTGGTTTACAAAGGGTGTTACATTAACGGCCAAAGCGCATAAAAGTTTTCCGTTTTTAGTTGAAAATGTAATTGATTTAACGGCCCCTAAAAGCACATCTCCAATTTTCGGCATTTATGAGACAACACTTCCCAGCCATTGACAGAAATTTCCGTCATTTATGAGACAACGCTTTCTTGCCATTGACGGAATTTTCCTGTTTTCCATGTTTTCACTTATATACGGTAGGAGGTACTATGACACATCTTCTGAAAGAACACAGAATCTTCTGATCAAAACACAGGCGAAGAAGAAGCAGAATCAAGCGATAGCATATGTAAGCAGATGCTATGGCTGGGCAACTAGATTTTTCGATTAATCGTTTTTGAAATTCGGTCGGTTCAAAATCGATTCTCAATGGTCACGAATCGATTTTTTCCATATTCAGCGCTCGAATTTCGGCGAGCGCACAATTTTATTAATTCCCGCAGGTCTACCATTTAAAATGTGGGAAATTCACGCAAACATTTATTCACTTGTAGATTGTGAGTAAATTTAATCCACACAGATTATAAAATCAAATCAGTCATTTTAAAACTTTCTCTGAGACGCAATTTCACAAACAGGATGTGTGTTCAGCAGTGCTGTGTCCTCTCAGCACAAGGCAAGCGTCAAGCGCTGCAGGTGTCGATAAACACTCACGTTTGGGAGTCGGGGACATGACAGAATATTCACTTGCACAATCAGGCCAGCATTGCATCGTTTATCTTTTTCACGTCTTTTTAAGTTTTACCAGTTTAAACATGCAAGCGATTTTAAACTATCCAGTGCTCGCGCGCTCTCAGAGATATTTTTCACTGCGTGCACATACATTAAAGCCTAAATCCGCCTCACAAACAGCTTGACAGTAACAGTAGTACAGGCAGTAACAAGAGTTGCAGTAACAAAAGGTTTTTTTCGCGGATTATATTGCTTTAACGGTCAAAAACACGCAAAATTATGTCAAAACTCTGGTCTTGGCGAGTAACCTCGTAAAGACAGTCGGTTAGGTCTTAAATGAGCATAAAATGCGTATGACAGACAGTAGTATAATGAAACAGAAATGGATCCGTGCACTAGTTCCTATATTAATTGAGTCGAATCAAGAATCAAGAATCGAATCGTGGGGGGGGGGGGGGGGGGGGGTCGAATCGAAAATCGAAATCGAATCGAATTGAGAGCTTGCGAATCGAAATCGAATCGAATTTGAACATCTGAATCGATACCCAGCCCTAGCAGATGCATATGTAAAATAAGGTGATTGTCAACATTAAACAGCATATAAATCAAAACTTCCTAATGTTACAGAATGAAACGTAGACCTAAGACGAGTGTCCATCTGTGTTTTGATCATCGTTCTGAATCTGATATGGATGTAGTCTTTGACAAAAACATGTTTTTCTCAACTTTTTGCTCAAAATGTTGTTGTTTTTTATGAAACTTACATACATTCAAGTGTTGATAAAAAAAGAATGTATTAAGCTAGAATAAAACAGTTTTTTTGTTTAAAATCAGAGGTGCTGTTTTTTCTTTTGATATATTGCATGTTCAGATATTCATACAACAAAATATTCTGAGGACCATTACATTTTTGTGAAATTGATCAAAAATGCTGGCAGTGGCTGGCAACTTTTTTTTAATGCTGGCGGGGGAAAGAGTTAAAAAAGAACAGCTGAACATGAATTAACAAATAAAATATGAAATTATTTATGCATTGTTATTATTTATTATTATTTTGGAATAAATGTAAAAATGAGAAAGCTTGATGAGAAATAAATCTTCTTTAATAAATAATAAAATATGATAGAAAATTTGATAGTGTAAGTGCTGTTTATTTAACCTGATAAAAAAATGTTTTTAAAAAATCATTTAACTTAATAGAATACCACCTAGATTTAATATCTACAACCACAAATCAGAAAAAGTTGGGACATTTTGTAAAATGCAATAAAATCAAGAATCTGTGATTTGTTCATTCTATTTAACCTTGTATTAACTGACAAAAGTACAAAGAAACATTTTCCAATGTTTTCACTGGCCAACATAATTGTATTTTGTAAATATGAACACATTTTGATTTTGATGGCTGCAACACACCCCAAAAAAGTTGGGACAGAGACCAAATAAAAGTGAAAAGATTATCCAAATTAGATTATCCAACTCTTTTGAAACAGTCCACAATGAGCAGGTGAATTGGTAATAGTTTAGGGTATCATGTTTGGGTGTAAAAGTGCTTCTCAGTCTTTTTAAGCAAAGATGGGTCATGGCTCATCACTTTGTGCCAAATATCATGAGAGAATTGTCACACAATTAAAAAATCACATTTCCCAATTCAAGATTGAAAAGAATTTATGCCTTTCATCATCTTCCATACATAATATTGTCACAATATTCAGGGAATCCAGAGAAATCTCAGTCTGTGTTGGTTAAGGCAGTAGACCTCTGTTGAATGTGTGTGACCTTTGAGCCCTCAGATGGCATTGCACAAGATACCGTCATGCTAATCCGTTAAATACAGCCACATGTGCTCAGGAGTAATTTGGAAAACCGTTTTCACTGAACACAGTCTGACTCTGCATTAAGAAATGCCACTTGAATCTCTGTTACGCAAGGAGAAAGCTTTACATGAGTTCTATGTGGAGATGCCGGCAAGTTCTCTGGGCCTGAGCTCATCTCAGATGGTCTAGAAGACAGTGGAAATGTGTGCTGTGGTCAGATGAGTCCATGTTTCAGCTTGTTTTTGGGAGAAATTGGACATCGAGTTCTCAGTCCTAAAGACGAAAGGGACCAACCAGACTTTCACCAGCGGCAGGTGCAAAAGCAAACATCTGTGCTGGTATTGAGGTGCATCATTGCAAACGGTATGGGTAACTTGCATTATTGTGAAGGTACCATTGACATGGAGGCATATATTTGGATTGTAAAGAGACATAAACTGCCATCAAGATAACATCTTTCCTGGGAAGCAAGACAATGCCAGGCCTCATTCTGCACGTGCTAAAACTCAGAGGTTTCTAGACACTCTGCACCATAGAAGGGATGTCCCTGCCTGTTTACTGCAGTCCAGATATGTCTCTTATGGAAAATGTATGACCCATCATGAAAAGGAGAATCAGGCAAGGATGACCATAGACTGTTGAGCAGCTGTCATGTATCAGACAAGATTGGGCAAATATTCCATTAGCAAAACTCCAACAATTAGTATCCTCAACTCCCAAATGATTACAAAAAACAATTATGTTGGTCAGTGAAAACATTGGAAAACATTTCTTTGTACTTTTGTCTGTTAATAAAAGGTTAAATAGAATGAACAAATCACAGATTCTTGATTGTATTGCATTTTACAAAATGTCCCAACTTTTTCTGATTTGGGGTTGTACTTTAATATGTACATTATTCAACTAAATTATTTAAATTCCATATTATTAATGTGCTCTCCAATTTTTGGATTTCTGTCCGGATAATGATAAAGAAATAGATAAGCATGTCATTGTTGTTTATTTGTTGGTAGTCTGGCACTGTGGGAGTGTCACTGAAATGGGAACAAATGCAGTACATCAAATTCAGGGACTGTATGGTGTAATCTCTCTCCCCTGATGCAATGCGAAAATCGAAATCCTGCCACAACTGGGGATTAGCCAAGGCCAAGAGAAAATAATGATAATAATTACAAATATTGATCTCCTGTACCGTGTGTGCAAATGGAGTAAACCAGGGTCTATGCTGCTCATTCTCCTTCCACCAGTGAGAGTTTGCAGCTTTGGTGGGATAGATAGTACACTACCTTAAGCATTAGATGTCATACTTGAACATTTTTGATAAACACATAAAAGGAGAAAGAGAGAGGAGGGAAAGAGAGCAGTGACTTGGTTAGCCAGACTTTTCACTGTTGCCATAAAGTCTGGGTCACACTGTAAATTAACCCACAAGAAGAGAAAATCTGACATTTATCTGACAGTTTTGTTTTAATGTGTCATTTACGTCTTTTGTACGTTTGGATGTACTCTGAAGCAATGTGGATGTGCTAACAGCATGAAAACATAATTATTTACATATTTACGGGTGTGTATTTATTGGTTCAAAGAATGAAACCATAATAATGTCAAATTAGGTAAATATATTACAAATATGTGGTGGTATTAAACATTTAATAATCTCATTGATTAAATACAATACAATCATGAATTCAAGATTATGTGATACGAAAATGATCCAGATTTATATCCTATATTGTTTGTGCAGCACGACTTGTGTATGCTGTGTTATGGGTAACATCAACATAGAGTTACTATAACTAACTTATAGATATCAATGTGAGAATGACTGCATCATAAATCATTCAAACCATTTGACTGGTCATAAGCAGCAAAGCATAGCATTTCTGGTATTGAATTCACAAGTAAAACAATATAGAGATTCTTCATATTCACACAAAAACTCTGCATGCATATCAAGACCAAAACAATAAGCTGATTAATAACAACAGTGCAACCATTTTGTCAACATAACAAGTGCTTTAGGTTAAGTTTAATGTGAAACAGTGATCCAATAACAGAAACTGGAGTGAGGAATGAGTTTGGTGGTTTCGAGCCTGGAAAGAGCTTCACATTAAAAGACATGTTCATTCAGTCAGTCATGCAGAGACTGTTTTATAGACAGCAGATGCCCATCTTCCTCTGTATGTCTCTTTCTTTGTCGCCAATGACTTGGAGTTGCTGAAATTTGAATGTCACAGTGCTACAAACTGAAACATTGAGTACCGTCTGTAAGTCTGGTTTGGTTCAATAGACTGAAAAATCAGTCACTCAAACAGGTGAATGAATGTTTGGATGAAGGAATAGTTGAAGGACATCAAGTAGAAACAAACGAGTAAATGAATAGATCAAAATAATTAATATGTTAATATATTGTATTTTAAACAAAGAGTAAACTAATGAAGACAAGGTGTTGCATGACGTTCTCAGCTCTGTCAAAATATAAGTCCCACTTCTGGCACTTGTCAGCCAAACAGTAAAACTCATCGGCCGATGTGATAATTAAAAAAGGGGCAAATATCAGTCAACCACAATTATTTTTAATCATTTTTAAATAGACAGTAACAATTGACCTTTGTACATGAACATATATAAATGGATTGCTTTCATATTTGGGGATCCTTGGCATCAAACGCAAAATTTAAATATGTTGGGTGTCACATTCAAATATGGCAGGCTGAATATTGCAGTATATAGTCCTTAGGTTTAGAGGTTTGTTCAAATCCATAACTTGCTGTATTAGGGAAAATAATAGCGATTCATGTCTTATCAAGCACCACACTAAAAAGTCATGACAACATATTTTTACATTGCTTTAACTCATCAAAATAAGTTAAGCAATTTTTGACTTTTTTATAAGTTATACAAGATTCAAATCATCTTCATAAGTTAATGTAATATAAGTTGAAATGTTTAAGGCAGTAACTTTTTTTTACAGTGCAATAATAATCGAAAGAGTCATAGAAACAAATGAGAGATAGTTTAGACTTAATGGCTATCTATTTGCCATTTTGCAGGAGGATTTCTTTCAAATCTTATTTCCTGCTCAAATTAATGTGGTTGAGGAAATCTGTGCCTTCCAAACGCACCTGACCTTTCTCTGATGAGCTAGCTGTGGTAGCCCACTGTTTTCCGGTGCTTCCGACGAGGCGAGAGGAACGCGCACTGATCCATAATTTAGAGAGCAGACCAAAAATCAGACGACAGGGACTGCTTTGAAAACAAAAAGACAGACAAACAAGAGTTCACTGAACCACAGGAAGGAAACCACAACAAATGGCAGACACTGGCTCAAACACGCAGAGCCTCATCGAGCTCTGAGAGGCCCAGAGCTGGAGGCATTGCACAACAACACCATAGATGAGGTCACAGAGTTTTGAAGCTAAAAGACTTCATATCTGGAGGACACCATTCAGTTATTTCGGACAGCAGACCTCTTCACCCTGTCTGCCTTTATCTCACTCACATATGAAGAACAGTCGCTTGCCTTCAGAATTGTAATACGAGGCATTCGCCTCTCGCATCCCAAGTGGCTTTGCTCAAGATATCAAGGGGTATGGCTGTAAAAGCGCTTGTTTAGATTCAACTCCAGCCAAGCATACATTTACTCCACGGGAGCTGATCTACTGCGTTCCAAGAATGCAATTAATGCTTGGGTAACCCTGCATTTCGTTTCAGGCTCTGAAGGACGGCAGCCCGAATCCGAAACCATTCCATTCTTATGAGCCTCTACACACCTGATTACTTCAACTTCTCTATCTTAAGTATCCGGTTCTGTCACAGCGCCTCTGCTAAAGACTTTAGCCTTGCTAATTAGCCAGCAACCACTACGTTCGATGAATAAACCGTAGCCAACGACCTTGACTGGTTTACCTTGGTTTACCTTGTGTCTGCAAGCAATACGATTCAGTCATTAAAGGGATAGTTAACCTGAAATGAAAATCCTGTCATTATTTTCTAACCCTCATATTGCTCAAAGCCTGAATTACTTTGTTTCTTCTGTGGAACATTAAAGATATTTTGAGAAAATTGTATACATATTTTGGTTTGGTAACCAAAATTTTCTTCAAGATATCTTTTGTGTTCCACAGAAGAAATAAAGTCATTCAGGTTTGGAGAGGAAATTAGGTGAGCCTCAGATTCCAAACCTGAATTACTTTATTTCTTCTGTGGAACTGAATTACTTTAAATGTTGTCAGGATTTTCTTTTTCTTTTCTTTTTTCTTCTTTGTTCCCCTTTAAGATTGAATCTAAAAGGCAATTTAAAGGTCAGAAACAATATTTCACTTAATGGAAATTAGGCATATTATTCACAGTATTATATTGTGAATTGTATTGTATCACAATATTTTCAGTGGTGATTCTCATTAGATTACCCTTCATATAATACAGTATTTGTTACTGTAAATTACTTAATTAATAAATTGATTGGTTAATTAATTTTAAAAAAAGAAGAAGAAAAAAGGAAGAATGTGATTTTGGCAGAAAAAGGGCTTAATTTACTTACAATGCAAATTTATTTATTCATTCATTCATTCATTTATTTATTTATTTAAATGCGATTTCAGGACATATCTTGACAGTTTTTGCGAGTCAACCATTCAAGGGCTGTAGCTACAGCAATTATATTTTGCATCGGTCACTGTCATTTGATTTGCATATTAAAGAGGTGACCAAAGTAGCCTTCTTTCATCTCTGAAAAATCGCAAAGATTAGATCAATATTGGCACTGAAAGATGCTGAGGCCCTTATCCATGCCTTTGTTACATCTAGGCTGGATTATTGTAATGCACCTTTCTCGGGGCTGCCTAAGAAAAGTTTGCGAGGTCTGCAGATAGTCCAGAATGCTGCAGCTCGTATTCTGACTAGATCATATAAATACATGCATATAACTCCTGTGCTGGCCTCACTGCATTGGCTCCCTGTTCAGGTTAGAGCTGATTTTAAGGTTTTGTTGTTAACATACAAAATAGTGAATGGCCTTGCACCATTATATTTGTCTGATCTTCTAAATTCTTATGGGCCTACACGGTTGCTGCGCTCCCACGGGACAGGACTTCTGACTGTACCTAAGGTTAGGAAGAAAACGGTTGGTGAGCGAGCCTTTTCGTTTCGTGCTCCAACACTATGGAACAGTCTTCCGGCAGATATTAGGCTGGCATGTCCGATTGAGGTTTTTAAATCAAAGCTTAAGACCTACTTATTCACTGCTGCGTATGAGTCCTAAATGTTCAGTTATCTTTGATGTTTTTTTATAGTGGTATTACTTTTTACGGTCTTAATGTACTGCAAGGGACTGGTAACCTGTCTGGAGTGTACCTCGCCTTTTTCGTTAATGTGGGATGGGATTGGCTGCAGCCCCCTGCGGCCCTGTGTGATGGGTGGGATGAATGTATGGATGTCTCGATTTTAAATTGTTATTGTACTGTTTGTATTTTAACTATATTCTTTTTGTAAAGCACTTTGATTGAAAGCGCTCTATAAATAAATGTATTATTATTATTATTAGATGTTGCTACAGTAGATTCATTTCTTGAGCTGTTTGCTGGGGTTGTTTGTCAAGCCGATGGGACATAAAAGATCCTCGTGCCTGTATCTGTGTTGCTATCTTAATAACCTTACCCTGTCCATTCTCCCAGCACCACCCACCCTCATTACTCCCTGATCTGATGAGAATAACCTCTTAACCATCATTTTTGTGCCAGTATGTGTAGATACTGTTCTACAGTTGTGCGTATCTACATCATAAATCACAAGTTATTAGCAATGAATTGCAGGTTAGAGGAACGGCTACAACATATGTACAAAAAAAGAAGAATTGTGATGTAAACATTGCTTTATAAGTTATCTCAAAAAGTAAGTCACGTAAAAAAACGATCATTAAAGAAAACATTGTGATTTCTAGAACGATCCAATGACCCCTCAATCATTGTGATTCTTCATTTGTTTGGAATTGCGGCTGGTTTTAATGGCATGCTGCATCACTGTTTTCTGCAGTCTTGCCACAAAGTCCATTAAGTTGTTTCCATTCATTTTAAAGTAGGCAAACAGACTGGCAGCAGCGCTGGTATAGGCAGAATACCTAATAACTGTTATCTGCAGGAAAGAAACAGCCAAAGAGAGAGCAGGCAGATACAGAAAATGCCAATGGTGCAGAAAGCTGTTATATGGAACTTTATAGAAGACTAAGAGGTCAGAGACTCAGTCTCATGGTACTGTAACTAATCAGTATGGCTGTACAAATAGGACCTATTCGGTGAACGTGATTTCACCAAGTACCACATGTTCCTGGATCAACATCTTTGTAGATCCTGGAACAACTTTCAGATCAACCAATCAGATTTGAGTTTACAGTTTATGTCAAGTTTAGGCTTAGATCCAGGGTAAGGTGCTTCAACATCAGTGTTATTCACATATCATTTCCCTCTGATTTTAGGGAAAAGTTATGGGTAGGGTTAGTTTTAGGGGTAGGGATAGGGTAAGGACGAAATTTTGGGACAAAATGTTGTTCCAGGATCAACTAAATATGTTGATCCAGGAACATGTCTTGGCAAAATCACGATGACCGAATGTATTCATAAATGCACTGTAAGAATGCTTCTGAGTGCTTAATCTTGTTCTGTAGACACAAACTTTGATTATTTATGATACGGAAACCTGCATTTACATAGCAATCACGTAGTTTGTACAGAACCAAACTGAGCTGGTCTGTCTCTCACCATTGTAATTACTCCCATCAGCCACGTGTTCTAGGGGTAAAGCCCCTTATTATTCATCTTCTAGGTATGTAAAGATTAAGGAACTCTTCAGCTTTTACAAGTACACTATGGTAAAATGATGAAAATTTCATCATCATCATCATCATCATGATCATCATAGTATGCGCACAGTCAGATTTTCTAACCACACTTACAATGTTCACTTAGCTCGCACATGCTAATTATTTTGTCCAAAATGTAGCAACACTACCCAAAACAAGTAATTCAGTCTAAAAAGAAACCAGTGGGATTGAAAAACGTCTCGGTTACGTATGTAACCCTCGTTCCCTGAGTAGGGAACGGAGACGTTACGTCGGATGACGACCAATGGGGTTTCGCTTAGAACACCTATCGACTTCGGTTATTACAAAACGAGCCAATGGCAAAGAAATGCCATGGGTCTACGGAATTTGCATAGCGTATCTCCGCCTTACCTCGTGGGTATAAAAGGAGGACACCGGCAACATGCAGATATGTTTCTTCGCTGAGGAGCCGAGACTGAACTCAGGCGATCCCCGCGGCACAGCAGAAAGTGGCAGGAAGACGTAACGTCTCCGTTCCCTACTCAGGGAACGAGGGTTACATACGTAACCGAGACGTTCCCTTTCGTTGTCACTCCGGGTTACGTCGGATGACGCCGAATGGGGTTACCAGTCTAATCACGCCACCTTCACAGCTGTCTTCCAGTGCCCTGCGTAAATCTGAGATCCCTGTCGTAAGACTAGCAAGGACCCCTATTTAATACAGGAATAACAAGGTACACTGGGGAGCATATCACATAGTTTAGAGGAAATATGCAAATGTTGCCAGCCCAAATGGGGGGGACTTAGAGAATACACATATGACCCGAAGGATGCATATGGAGAACACTGGGGTGTCCAGCGGCAGGTGGAATATTTCAACCCCAGGGGTGGCAAGGTGGCTTGCCAAGGGAAAGACACATGCTCAGAGAGGCTTACAGTGGAAATACACATGTGGGGTCGCTCAGAGGAGGGACCATGCACACGGGAGGCACCTAGCCGACACGCAGGCAATAGACATTGGCGCCGACGTCAGGAGTGCTGGAGGAACACAGGGCTTTCGGAGAAGCTCACCTGAGGAGAATATTGCAAGTATCCAGTCTGTGGAGTGGAATGGCGAGCAAGCGAAGACACCTGAGCGGGTCCAGTACTAGCTGGTTGAAGCGAGTACATGAGAGGACACTGGCTCCACTCGGAGATTGTAGAGTCTGACGAATGTGTTAGGTGTCGCCCAGCCTGCAGCTCTGCAGATGCCTGTTAGCGAGGCGCCATGCGCTAGAGCCCAAGAGGACGCCACACTCCGGGTGGAGTGGGCAGTCACACCAAGGGGGCACGGTCGACCTTGCTGCTGGTATGCCAAGCAATGGCATCCACTATCCAGTGAGACAACCTCTGCTTGGAGAGAGCCTTTCCCTTCAGCTTCCTACCATAACAGACAAGAGCTGGTCTGAGGTCCTAAAACACTGCGTTCTGTCTACATAGGTGCGGAGAGCACATACTGGACAGAGCAGTGCCAAGGCTGGGTCTGCCTCCTAGGGGGGCAGCGCTTGCATGTTCACCACCTGGTCCCGGAAGGGAGTGGTAGGAACCTTGGGAACATATCCAGGCCGGGGTCTCAGGATCACGTGAGAGTAAGCCGGCCCGAACTCCAGGCACGCTTCATCAACTGAGAATGGCGTGCAGGTCCCCTACCCTCTTGATAGAGGCCAGTGCAACCAGGAGCGCTGTCTTCATCGACAGGAGCTTAAGCTCCACTGATTGCAAAGGCTCAAAGGGAGCACTCTGCAGGGCAGTTAGAACCACCGTAAGGTCTCAAGAGGGAACGAGAGGAGGGCGAGGAGGATTCAGTCTCCTCGCTCCTCTCAGGAACCTGATGATCAGGTCGTGCTTCCCCAAGGACTTACCTTCTACCAAGTCATGGAGTGCGGCAATAGCGGCAACATAGACTTTGAGGGTGGAGGGAGACAGCCTTCTCTCCAACCCTTCTTGAAGGAAGGAAAGCACAACACCGACCGAGCATCTCCGGGGGTCTTCTCGGCGGGAAGAGCACCAGCTGACGAAGAGGTTCCACTTCAACGCGTAGACGTGTCTCGAGGACGACGCTCTAGCGGAAGTGATGGTAGCCACCACCGCAGGTGGTAGGGTACTCAAACCTGCCTGGTCCCGCCCAGGAGCCACACGTGGAGGCTCCAAAGATCGGACGAGGGTGCCACAGGGTGCCCCGTCCCTGAGAAAGAAGGTCCTTCCTCAGAGGAATGGGCCATGGACGTGCTGTCGCGAGGAGTATGAACTCGGAGAACCAGGTCCGTGTGGGCCAGTAGGACGCAACCAGAAGGACCTGCTCCTCGACCTCCTTGACTTTGCGCAAAATCTGCGCAAGAAGGCTCACTGGGGGAACGCATATTTGCGGCCCCGCGGCCAGCTGTGCGCCAGTGCATCCGTGCCGAGCGTGCCCTCGGTCAGGGAATAATACAGGTCGCAATGGGTCGAGTCGTGAGAGGCAAACAGATCTATCTGTGCATCCCCGAACTGGTCCCAAATCAGCTGAACCGACTTGGGATGGAGTCGCCATTCTCCAGGGAGGGGCTGAAGCCGTGAGAGCACATCGGCTGCACAGTTCAGGACTCCGGGAATGAAAATTGCTCGAAGCGACCTCAGATGCTTCTGACTCCATAAGAGGAGGTGGCGGGCGAGTTGCGACATACGGCGTGAGCGTAGACCACCTTGACGGTTGATGTACGCTACTGTGGCGGTATTGTCTGATCGGACTAGGGAAGCTCTAGGCAGGCTCCCAACTGTGCCAGCGGCGTCAAGAACCACAGACGCCCCCCCGGTGGTGCAGCGAAGCGGAATGACCGGCCCAGATGTGGACGGCATAGCGGCCCGGTGTGGGGGAAAGGTCATAACCGCACCCTGACAGAGGAGGCCAGGGAAGGACCAGCGTTCCACGGGGGCCTGCTCTGTCAGGGGTCTGGCGACAGAGGGTGACAGGGGCCAAGCAGTCTGTGGACGGCACGCCGTGTCAACCGCCTCTGGGACAGAGGGGGACGAGGAGAGCATGGCTTGTGGGCGGCGCTCTGTGTCGTCCGAGAACTCTGTATGCTCAGAGACGAGAGAGTCAGCTCTTTCTGAATAAGGATTCATCCCCAGCCCTCTACCGGGGAAAGGAGTGGCCCTGCTACCAACTCCTGGAAAGAACTGAGTCTCATCTCAGAGCAGCCCATCTCAAAAGTGCCGCTTAACCCGGAATTTAGCGGGGGCAGGGCTGGAGAGGGCTGTGGCATCCCCCCTACTGTCTTCCAGAGCCAGACCCGGGTGAACGGGCGGGGTTGGAACCGTGGGAGGGCGCCTTCGGCAGTGGGCAGACTGAGGGATCTGAGCGGACGGCGGGGCCGTCGGGCAGAATAACCTCAATTTGCTCACGGGCGGTTGAGAACTGTTGGGCAGAAGCACTCAACCGCACCGCCGAAGAGGCCGACCTTGGAGATGGGGGTGTCGAGCAGACGGGTCCGCCCGACATTGTGAACATCAGACCGGTCAGCCCCAGACTGGTGAACATCACCTGACTCCGAGAGCGTACGGCCACTTTCGTCGCTCGGAGAGCAAGGTCAGTGGCGGCGCGCAGCTCAATGAAGAGCCTCGGGTCAGTCCCGCCCTCCTGCATGTCCATGAGCATCTGGGTCAGGTAGACCAGCAGAACGGTCATAGGATGCAGTGAGGCGGCTGCCTGTCCTATGGCACTATAGAATTTCGCCACAGGTAGTGTAGACGAAAAGAACTACAGGCTTAGGACGGGTGCTTAGGATTGCGCCGGGAACAACAGAGCGTTCAACCGGGGGGACCCCAGTGTACCCATGGGCAGCGGCCCCTGAGGGGAGGAAAGGCGGATGAGACCAACGAGAGGACCCGTGATCTCATCATGCACGTCCGGGAGGAAAGATATTGGGGTTTGCCGTGGACGCGGGTCGGCGGCCTCATCCAAAAACCAATCGTCCCGGGAAAGCATGTCCGTCATCTCCGGATCAGACTCAGGCACAGCCGTATGCACACCAGAAGGTGGCAGCTGTGACGAGTCATCATTTCCAAAAGAATCAAGCCCACCTAGTGATGCTGCTACAGACACAGCATCATCCTCTGTAGCTTCAAATGAAAACACACGGGCCACCCGAGGGTAGACTCGTGGAATCATCAGTTCGCTAGCGGGCACCGTCATTAAAGAGGGGGGGGGGGGGCTGGGGCGTGGACACAGAGTCGGCGCCTTGTGGTGGATGAGGGGCTCTCACTCTTGCGAGTTCACCGAGTCTCGACCTATATATGACGCGATGATCATCCACGAGCGCTGTTCAAGCATGATCAAAGCCCAAACATACTAGACAGCGCTCGTGCCCATCAGAGTCCTATACTAGTCCGCTGCAACCAGAAATGCACGGGCGAGCCGTCTTTAAAAAGACGTGATGCGTGCGAGCTCTTTTATGAGAGGAGAAAAAAAACTCTGCGATGTTGAAGCGCACAGGGAGACACACACACACTGGCAGATCACTGCACAGATCAGCAGGCACTGTGATCTCGCTGCCGATCGCCGTCACACCAACACCGGAGAGAGAAGCTCGTCTCGTAGAGCGAAGTCAGAGATGGCTGTGGAGTCAAGAAATGTTCTTGGCTCCGAAACGAAAACATATCTGCATGTTGCCGGCGTCCTCCTTTTATACCCACGAGGTAAGGCGGAGATACGCTATGCAAATTCCGCAGACCCATGGCATTTCTTTGCCATTGGCTCGTTTTGTAATACTCAAAGTCGATAGGTGTTCTAAGCGAAACCCCATTCGTCGTCATCCGACGTAACTCGGAGTGATAACGAAAGGGAACAACAAATTACTAGTGACGCGACATCAATTGACTAGTAAAAACAAAAAAATTATCGCTTATAAATTTGAAAGTTAAAAACTTTTATAACTTTTAAAACGCTTATAAAAATTAAACTTTCTATTTATTATGTAGTATGCGTTTTGGTCAACCGGATCATAAGTAGACGCGGGAGACTCATTCATGTTCACACCTGGTTTTAATCCATCTCTTTTGTCCACTTCCAACCATTTCTGTCCATCTAGTGGACAAAATAAGCCCACGCAATTTACATTTGAACATGACAGAGAGCTGCAGCTTTCGTTTCTACTCTGAGCCGCAAGACCACCGAATGCTGTGAGTGTGTGTTTGAAATCAGGAATGGTGAGACAACATTGTGCTTGGCACGTTTTTCATCTTTAAATCCAATCTTGTGTGATCAGTTGGCAAAGCGCCTTTCCCGTAATGTTTAGGCATTAGGTCAGTAGGCGGAGAGTAGACGGTCTTTTGTGGCTGTCCAAACACATTCAACCACATGAGCGTTTACACTACGAAAGTGGTCAAAAGTGGACAAACATAAAACATTTTAGACCTTGTTTACACCTGTATTTAGCTTCGTCCAATTGTGATCCAAACAACCAAAACACATCTTAATACCAGGTGTAAACAGCGCCTTAATGAACACTAACAAAACATGTGTCTAAACGGTTCACTCAAAATTGCGAAACAAATCCAGTCATTAACATTAGTTTTATCAAAAGCATCCATGTTTATAGTTTAAAGTCTAGATGATGACGACACGACGACAACGCAGTCCTGAAGTGTCAACTAGGCTCTCCCCTGTGAAGGCCTCCTTCCCTTCCCTTCACCTCCGTACAGATAAAACGTTGTTGGGATAATTCCGGTTCACGTGGCTACGCGGAAGCGATAAATAATTGTTTATTATACATTTTTAATGCCAGACAAGTAGTTTGTTGAGGGTTGGTTTGTAAAAAAGGACTACATGCCTGCGCACATATATATTCAAACGTGCATACCTATAGAGTAAACATGATGCGCATGTGCACGCTGTCTGCGTTTTCGCGGGTTTGCGTTTTTGAGGTTTGTGTAAAGATAAACTTTTTTTTCAAAAATGTTCAAGGCTTGCACCTTGGAATCTATTTCAGGGTTTGCATTCTCGATCCACCAGGCACTGTTTTCAGCGGATGGGCGGCCGGAGTGCGTTGAGTCTTTAACTAATGATCTCCGCAACGGAAGTGAATCAATCAATCAAAACTAACTTTAGCTGGACAACAAATTTATTCTAGAGCTCCTGTAAAGCCAAAATAATCTCTGTTACTGTAATTTCCTATTATCACTGTAAAGCTGCTTTAAAACAATCTATATTGTTAAAAACACTATATAAATTAAGGTGACTTGACTTGAATTGACTTGACTTCATAATTGCAAAAATAATTCGCAATAAATGCGTTGTTAAGGCCTGTTCACACCAAGATAAATGTTTGTGGTGACAATTTGTGCACAATTTGAATGAACTGCTTAATGTGTCTGTTTAGACTGATGCTAATATTTGTATGCCATCTATGCAACAGAAATACAGAGAGGTGTAATAAACAGATTTGTCTTGCTGTACGCTATCTAGGGTCTTTGGGAGGATATTCTATACGATTTTCTTGGTGGCAGCGGTTGTAGGCTGAGGCTGTGGAGGATAATGCCAATCAGATTCACATGTTTGGTCACATGCCCAGAGCTGCTGCTGGTACATAAACCTACAACTTGGTGGCCCTCATGAACAGTATTTTGTTAAGCGATAATGAATGGCAGGGATATTTCCAACGCTACACGACTGAGTGAGTACGAGGTGGCTAAACCCCAGTGATGGGTAGGTTTAGGGGCAGGGGTCAGGGGTAGGTCATTCATATGAATTCATTAGAATTGGGCAACTCATAAAATATGTACGATTTAGCAAACATCATACAAATTCGTAGGAGTATTCGTCGTTGTATTAATTTGTACTAATTGGCCACCTCGTAAAATACGAACGAATTGCCATGAAATCGTGTTGGTATTTATGCTTTTCAATAGGCGGCACCTACTGTCAGAGAGTGAATTTGCATTTTCATTCAGCCTGTCTGACGTTTATTATGCATTGATTTGATCAGATAAATTGCATGCAAAAAATCAGACCAAAGTTTGTGTTGGTATACTCTCCAAACTTTGCAGTAACCTAAACATTTTTAGAATCAAACAGGGTAGCAACCATTGTATCATTATATAGAGAGGTGGGACGCTGCAGTCAATCTGAGAAATAAAAGGAAATTTAAAAAAAATCAATTTTTAAATGTACAAAATCCAAAATGTTAAATAGTTTACATGTGTCATCATTTTGTTGGATTAGAGATTCTGTGTGATGTAAACAAAAATAATTTTCCAACTGACAGAGCTGCGATTTTGTTTTAACTACAAAAAAAAATCTTTATAGCACACAGAATATTTAAATATAAATTATATCATCTATTTAATAAAAATATCTTAAGAGTTTTAATTTTGGTTGACAGATTAACATGAGTGAAGCATTACTTCACCTAATTAATATTCATGCCACAGGCTTAAAATATGCCAAGTTTTTGTTGCAGGAAATCACTGTAGGCCTATATAAACTCCACAGCAATGTGGAACGAACCAAAATGACAAAATGTGACAAATTTCCTTCAGCCTAATTCATCATCATGACTAACTAAATAAGACATTTTTTTTATGCATAACTATTCAAAGAATATCTCAAAATGGCATAACGCTTTACAAATTATATGATGTTTTAGCCTGCAAAGCGAACATTTCAACTCATTTTATCATCATAGGTCTGCTTTGCTTCCATGTTAGTCTACCATGACAAACCCAATACCTGCCTCTTTCAGCGCTTCACTGGAGGCTTCAGAGTTGCTACGTGATAAAAATAACCCATTTGCAGCTTTGAGGAGCCTACCTCTACCTGTGTCTACAAAGCAGAAACAATTCTCTTTCAGCGTCAGGTCCTTTCAGTCTGCCATGAATTAGAATCTGCCTCTGGCTGATATGTAAGGGTTCAGTGTCCCAAAAATGCTGTGGCTGGATCTCTGTTATCTACTCACGATGCCTAATGCTGAGAGAAGCCCTCCTCTGGAGCTGCCTGAGACGCGGATCACTGTAAACTCACACTAACACTTCCATTTACTGCTACCTTGTTTAATAAACTTGTCGCAGAGAATAGGCCTGAAAAAAACACAAACGCTCTGAATTTGTTTCTCTCGTTGCTATTCAATCTCCCTCTCTTCAACCTATTGTTGTTTAGCATAGTGTTTGTGCATAGGAACAGGAGTGTGGGTGTCTCCACAAGGGCCGCCGAGTTGTGAAAGCACTCTTTGCATCTTAATGTCCTTGCTTTCAATAAATGACCGGAGAGAGCAGCACAGCGGTGCGACTAAAACAAAAAGCATAATTTTGCATTGTGCCGAAGCTTGTCCTCGTTCCAGCTGTGCATTGAGAATTAAGGCTCACTGGTTCCCCCTGCTGAATCAATAGAGATGTACAGGCAGACAAGTTTGCTCTTTGTTACATCTCTTCAAGGCACAATACATCTCTCAGGTCTTTGTATTGTGTATACTGTACATAGTATTATCATTATTATTACAAGGCTGCATTTATTTGATCAAAAATACAGTAATTTTTAATATTATTAAATATTATTACAATTTAAATTAACTAGTTTCTGTTGTAATATATATTAAAATCTAATTTATTCCTGTGATTGTAAAGCTGAATTTTCAGCAGCTATTACTCCAGTCTTCAGTGTCACATGATCTTTCAGATGTCATTCTAAGATCATTTCTTATTATTATCAATGTTAAACAATTTTTTTGAAAAAAATCATGATACACTGCCATTCAAAAGTTTGGGTCGAGATTTAAAAAAAGAAGAAGAAATAAATACTTTTATTTAGCAAAGACACAGTCAATTGTTTAAACATACATTAAAGACATGTATTAATTAATAGAAATGAATAAATATTTTTAAAAAAATTATATTCATCATAAATGCTGTTCTTTTGAACTTTCTATTTATCAAAGAATCCTGAGGAGGGAAATCACAGTTTCACAGGAAAAGCAGCTCAACTGTGTTTATATTATATTATATTATGTTTTTTAATACAATTAAAAAAAATACATTGACATTAACCTCTGGTATATTAACAAAAGGTTTCTAACAACATTCAGTGCATAACATTAATTTTAAATGACGAGTCAAACCTTCATTTGTGTGATGTGAGTTTCTGTATGAGGATTATCAATGTCTGACTGTGTGAATGATTCTCTTTGACGGAGTGCATGATGGGAAGGAGACAGGGAGAGATTACACATCATCAAAGCGATGTTTGCCAGAAGAAATGTGTTTGCCTTTCAAGCAAGAGATCTATTAGAAAAATGCAGAGGCATATCAAACGTGCTAGCCCTCCCTCAGTTTAATGCACGGAACCAAATTGCTGATTCAAAATTGCAACTTTTGTAATTACATCTCCAGAAATACCTCCTCCACCAATTACATTACAGAAGGAGGTGAGAAATGAGATTCTATATTTATCTTATTAGATTTATCTTTTAATTACACATTTGATCACAATCGTGAGACTAATCTAAGCGATTTCCATTTGGATCATTCAAATCGTTGGCCCATTTCCGAGCGAGTTGTAAAGCCCATAGGCCTGCACGTATTCAACATGTTTTCAGATGTTGGAAACAGGGACTGAAATGCATACTGAGGAGATGGAGAAAGAACAACCTTCACATCAAAGCAAAGAGGATATTGCTGGGAGCCGCCGCTTGGAGCTCCAGGCACAGGAGAAATATCTGATAATCACTATCTCAGAAAGCAAGTGAACTTCAGCCAGCTTCAGAAAACTCAAATCGGTGCAATTACACAGACCATGTCCCGAGCTTCCCACACAATGTACTTTTGAAAACAAAAGGTTAGTTCTTTCTGTATTTATCTGAAGGTCTATCTAAGGATTCAACTTAGGAGAGTGAGAGGCTAAGTACTTTCTTTTTTTTCACGTGTAAGCCGCTAGAACAGTCTTTCAGCAACAACAAAAGACATAATACAATAACACAGGAATAATGGGACAGTCTGTCTCTATACCATATCTGTCATTTTTTAAAATGTATGTATTACCTTACTCTATACGTATTCATTATCTGAAGGTAGGACTAAACTTCTCCAATGCAACAGACTAAACTTTACATATAGTTCTGGCTTTTTTTTTTCAATGCGGAACGAACACATTTTTAATAGATTGAATCCATTCTATGCTGAGTCTGTCATGGTTGCAAAAAGTGTGTGATCATTTTTATTAAAGAAAGAATCAAGGTTTGCAGTTGCATCTTTCTCTGTCTTGGCCATTCAAAATGCATTTATTTCTATCAAATCATTTTGCAAGTAGCATATATTTAAAATACTATATATTCATCTGTAGTTATGTATTTGTTTCTATTCATTAAAGAATCCTGAAATATTAAGCAGCACAACTTTTGTCAACATCTATAATTATAAGAAATGAGCACCAAACCAGCATATTAGAATGATTTCTGAAGGATCTTGTGACACTGAAAACCGGAATAATGGCTTTGCCATTACAGGAATAAATTACATTTTAAAATATTTTATGCATGTGTGTGATGAAAAAGTGGCTAGGACTATGTTAGTACTTGCAATGCCATCATCCAATCACATTGTTGTGATATTCTGTCTCCTGGGTAATTTTTACTGCTCTTTCTTTATTGGAATATCTTATTGGTAGCTATTCAAAAAAAAAAAAGGTATGACGGCCATACAAATGTGAGATGTTCTCTATTCATGTAAAATCAAGTGAGAGTGCTACAGTTCTCCGTTTCTGAGAGGATGACCTCCAAACATATGTCATCTCCCTGAAGAAGGAAGTGGTAAAGTAATGACCTTGGGAGCCTGCTGTCCTCATATCAGTTTCCTTTCACTTTAGGTTAATATCAGGATGCTTCTGGGCCTTGCGTATTGATTCAGTGAGATTTGCGCAGCAAAGTGGTAGTCAAAATGTTCCCGTTCTAGGAACTATAATGCACATTTAGCAAACACTGACAAAATGTTTTTAGATTTTTTTTTCTCTGTGAAGAGAAAGAGAGCATGAGGGGAACGGTCTAATTTACCCACACTGCCTGTGTGATGAGGGTCCATCCATTATACCCAGCACACACACACACACGCATGAGTCCTAAGAGGATCTTCACGTAATTACTGTGGGTACGCTAGATTAAATTGGGCCCGTGTCCAGCTCTGAGCAAAAATACTGAGGACCATTTTCAGTCAAACAATTCAAGCCAGCTGATAAGTCATTCAGCACACAATGCTTGGCAGGGCAGGTTAGTGCCCTTAAATTATCCGTTTACATTTTCATTGGATTTCACATTGAACCCAGTCACCCTCACCCGATTTCTCCTTCCTTTAGATTTTCTGTATTGCTACAAAAATGTGTGATCACATTGTTCTCGTGTGTGTCATATCTGTCTCTCACACTAGCTGTGGAAAATGGCCTTGTTAGTTGAATTACATATCACAGTGTTTCTCATTGCTTTATTTCCTCTCTAGATTGGATGTTTTCCATTACATCTGGAGAGCATACATCAAAACCTTCCTGTTTGTCAGGCTATTAATGGCTTGTACTCTGAAACTTCCCCTATCCTATTCGTCTGTCAATAATCCCAGCTTTTCACTTTAACTGATTGGATTTGATGGGTTGTATTGAGGGTCCAGAGTTGAAGTTGTAGTGAGCAAAGGGGAAAAGCTAATAGGGTTGCCAGTTGAGAGTGCACTGTAAAAAACGAAAAACAAAAACGGCAGCTGTGGTTGCTAGACCTTTACCGTACAAAATACGGCAAAATTTTAGGTTTTATGGATTTAACTTAAAGTGCCCCTACTATGCTATTTTAACGGTTCCTAATTTTGTTTAGGAGATCTCCTACATCCATCAAGCATCAAAGCTCAAAAAACACTTTCATTTTCTTATAATATATTGCACATCACCATATTTTTCAAAGTTTCTCAAAAGTCTAGTCCAGATTCAGACTTCTGATTGGCCAGATGGCCCAGTCTGTTGTGATTGGTCTAACGCTTACAGCACGTGTCGGAAATGTAACGCCTATTATCGTAACCGAACTTCAGCTCCATAGGCTTCCTCAGTCCCCAGCGATTGTACACACTGTGAGGACAACAACAATGACGACGACTTGAGCAGGACGTTTCTCAGTGATACGCAGTGATCATTTTGAGGTACATTATTATATGTTTCAACTGTAATTTCTCACCATCAGCCTTTAACACTTTTATCTTTAAACATTTGCAGACCTTTTACATACACAAACAGCTATATTACAAACTGCATGAAAATTAATATCTAAAAAAGCATAATAGGGGCAGTTTAAAATTACATTTAAAAAAAACATATTTGTTTAACTGATATTATGTTAAAATGGCAAGCTACTAAAGTACTAAAATCTGTTTTGTACCATTATAATACACTAGCAACCACTAAAAACCACAGGTGGTAATAAGAAAACCACATAATGAACCAAAGTTCATTTCAAATGGCTTGGCCACAAGCTGAGGTAATTACTCATTTATAACAGGGTTTTTTTCATAGCATTTTTATTCTTTTACCATATAAAATTACAACAAGTTTTTTTCATATACTCAGCTTCATTGTTGGTCATATTGTGCATGATGCTTCAGCATACATTATACCACAGAAAAATAAATATTTGTCTTTGTAATATTTTATTAAACCACAATAGCTTGCCCCACTTTTGAAATAACTTTCTATTCCTATTTATGTCATTCACGGTAGCTACTTGATCCCACTGTAACAAACCTGACTTTCTCACTTGTATTTGTGTCATATCAAAAAGCATCACAGCAGGTTTGATATCATTGAATGATCTATGACGTCAAATCTTGTAATGCATCTTGATGCACCATATTCAATTGCACGCAAACATGAATGAGAATTGAAAATAAATGTAATTGTAGAAAACCTGAAATAAAGCACAATAGTTTTGTTTGATAATACATTTTTGGCGCTTGACATCTCCGGTCCCCATTCACATGCATGGCATGGAAATGAAAAGCTCAGACATTCTTTAAAATATATTTTCTCTTTTACGGAAGAAAGAAAGTCTTACAGGGTTCGGAATGACATGAGTGTGAGTAAATAATAAAATAATTATAATTTTTGGGTGAACTAACCAATTAACTTTTTGATGTATGTACTGAAAGACCAACAATAATGTAATAGTTGTTACATCAGACTCTTGTCTTTGTTCAAAGCAATAAGGCACCACTGAGACTGAGAGGGGAAACGATAGAGATTGTTCTTTACAGTGAGACTTGGTTATATAGCTATTTCTAAGAACACACCGACTTGAAAAGTAAATGAATTTTTACTGAGATCTGACTCACTCTGTGTGGTGTGATGGACCTGAGGCACTGGCCTGGTCTGCAGTATACAATGTTAAACTAGTTGTGAAGGCAACGCAGATCTCTAGAGATCTTCCAAACATGAAATGAATCAAAGTAGTGTATGTGTACGACTGTTGTATTATATTAAAAAGTCCTATTTGGATGCTTTACACAAGAACTTGATTTCTTAACCTCTGCTTTTGAAATCACTGAAGAGATATTCAATCAAAAATCACAGTCTTGATGCATGTTCCTGGTCTTATTGAGCACGATTCATAAGAATTCACACAAAAAAAAGATCTTTTATCATTATATAATAACTTGCTCGACTTTTAAAATGACTTTCCATTGATGTCATTATCTGCCACTATGACAAATTCACATTTATCGTGGCTCCATTTTTGACCATCCAATCAATTCTTGATGGATAAAATCTAGTCCTCTCCTATGATGTTGTTCTTTTTCATTTGAAAATGTGACATTACAGAAATAAATGATTTTTGAATGCCATTTATTGTTTACTGTTAAAGGGACAGTTAACCCCCAAAACAACTGAAAAGCCCATGATTTACTCACCCTCAAGCCATCCTAGGTGTATATGACATTCTTCTTTCAGACGAATACATTAAAAAATGTCCTGTCTCTTCCAAGCTTTATAATGGGGGTTAATAAAGGCCTTCTGAAGTGAAGCGATGCGTTCGTGTAAGAAAAATATCCATATTTAAAACTTTATCAACTAAAATAACTAGCAGACGGCAGACGGCTGTACGCATCGATTTACGGCGAAAGAGTAAACCTTCACCTTGACGGACAACGTAATGACGAACGGGGAAGTTTAGAGGATAGACCAAAACGAAACTCCAGTCATTACACCAGCCAGTTTAATTAGACGTCCAAAACGAGAATTTTTAAAGAGAAATGTCGGAGGAGCTTGAGTTTGTTGCCCAGCCCTGTTTGTTTGAACTGCGAGAAGCGTCAAAGCTTACGCTACATCCTACGGCTACGTCATACATCATACATCGTCAAGTTACTGTATTGTTGTTACTGTATCATGTTACTCTTTTGGCTTAAGTCGACTTGCGTAGGCCGTCGGCTGGAAGCCAGTTATTTTAGTCAATAAAGTTTTACATATAGATATTTTTCTCACACGAACACATCGCTTCACTTCAGAAGGCCTTTATTAACCCCCGGAGCCGTGTGGAGTGTTTTTTATGATGGATAGATGCACTTTTATGGACTTCAAAACAGAAACAGCCATTCATTGCCATTATAAAGCTATGAAGAGCCAGGACATTTTTTAATATAACTCCGATTGTATTCGTCTGAAGGAAGAATGTCATATGCACCTAAGAAGGCTTGATGGTGAGTAAATAATGGGCTAATTTTCATTTTTGGGTGAACTATCCCTTTAATGTTTTTTTTGTTTTTTTTCTGTAGCAAAATATACTTTTGAATAGTAGCCATATTGTACCCGCCCTCTAAATCCTAACAAACATCTTTTTGTGAAATTTTGCTTGAAAATTGTTCTTGGGATTTTTCTTTGAAATAAATGACATTTGTTTTGATATTTTATCTAATGCAATAACATTCATTTTTAAGTGTACACAAACTCATGCTCATTCAATATCCTGCATTAGAGTGCATGTGTTTACTTGTCTGACAAAAAAAAAAAATGTTTAATTGTATTATTCATCTACTGAAAGGTCTTTCTTTATAGCCCTAAAGGAGAATTTATCTAGTGGGTTAAATATAGCCTTGCTAGTGGTAGAAGTTTTAAGACGGTCTCAGAGGGGCAGGTGAGTCTGACACCGGTACCACTGGAACTGATTATTTCAGCAAGTCAACAGAGAAAAGGGTTTCCCTGCAGATATTCTCAGTCAAATTCAAAAAGACAGTTAGATTGAATTGCTAATGTACTTGGATATGATGAGATATAATACCTAAAATGTACTTCCCAATGCTTCACTTTTCGGTGTAATAGGTAAGTAGTCTATAGGCTGCTGAAACATATAATAAGTAATGAGAGTTTTTTGTCCTTCTGCTAGTTCAAGGACAGGGAACATAAAATAAATCTCAGACCAGAAGGGTGAAGTGAACAGAGTTTACTTGTAATGAGCAGTCAAATTATATATTTTATATATTTCTTCTTAAAGAGAAAGCAACAGGAATCTCAGAGGAATGTCACGGCATTTCCGATGTGGGACAAAATTAACGTCTGTATTGACTTTCAGTGCAAAACAAAATGAACTGTCTTTGTAATGTTGAGCTGTGCCAACATGTGTTTAAATTGAGAGAAGGACTGCATAATACGGCTGAAGGATTCACATTTATTACAGATTAATGGATGATGTCCACGTGGCCTTCCATTTTTTTAAAATGTTCATGTTCTTAGTGCATTTCATATTCTTGTGCTATTCCCTGAGTGATAAATTAGCTTGATTTCGGTCCCAAAAGCAGCTTGTATGAATTATTGCAGTATGTTGCAATGGGAGAGAAAAAATTGCATTTGTGTCATTTTCACTGGCAAAGACACAGAGACTCAATGCATGTACATGTGCATTTGCTTTGCTTTTTTTCATGATGCAATTAAAAAAGTACTTTAGTTTGGTTAAAAAAAAAAATTTGTGTGTTCATAAATCCGACTTCCCCTAAGTACAAGTGGCAAAGCAAAGGCAAGAACAGGATTTTTGTCCTCATCAGTGATGCAAAGGCATGTTAGAGTCAATTATGGACTGTGTCGCTTTTTAAATGCATCCGAGAAGCAGAAGGGATGTGAGAACAGAGGAGAAAAAAGGTGACTTAACATCTACTAAAAGCCACGGTGATCTAATAGGCCTAGACTTGCAACTGATTTTGACTAAACATGTCCCAAAGTTTTACCTGTCATCAGTTTTGGAAACAACAACATTTCCACTCTGACATTAATAAATTGACAATTTATTTAAGTTGTTATTTCTTAATAACTTGTGCTTATTTTGTGTTTCAAAACCTGATAAATCAAGATATTGAGAATCATTTGCTGATTTTTTTTATTTTAAGTATTTTAAGTATAAACAAAACGTCTCGGGTTATGACTATAACCCTTGTTCCCTGAGAAGGGAACGAGACACTGCGTCGAGAACTCAACACTTTGGGGACGCTCCCTTAGCGTGCACCTCTGAAGTAAAAATGAAACTATTCCAATCCTGATTGGCGTTACGTCCTGACGTAACATGTGACGGCATAACCGGAATTATAAAGGTGACGCTGAAACACACACATACCAGCCTCGCGATGAAGCAAGACGCTCTAAGGCCTCGATGGGCGTGGCAGAGCGACGCAGTATCTCGTTCCCTTCTCAGGGAACAAGGATTATAGTATAAGGGTTATACACCACTCTCAAGGCTGGCCTCAGGTGTTTCTCGAGCACTGTTCTCGACCTTCTGAAGCAGCGAACTGGCAGGAAGCGGACGAGAATAATTTTTCGACCATAGGTGGTGCTCTTTTGCAAGCTCTTGGGGCGAGCGCCACGGTGGGCGTTCGCTGGAAATTGATGCGACCCGAGGCGTCAGTTACGGCGGGATAACATCTTTTTCCGAAGGGCTCCGCTGGGAAAACAACCTCGGTTGCCTCACAGCTGGGGGGACAGCCCTTAGAGGTCCTATTACTCTGGCTAGGACCTCTTTCCTGAAGCCCTCTTAGCCTTAATGACGGCCCTCAAGTCGCCCTTCTGGCCAGCGGATTTAGAATGAGAGCCTTTTTCTCTGTTGCCAAGCTCCCGTAGGAGGGGCTCGAGAGGAAACGCTGTCCTTTTGCTCCAGGCGATGAGAGGAGCTGGCTGACGGCTGAGGCTGGCCACTTGGACCAGCCCTCCCAGATCTAGAACGGCGGGGGAGGTACTGCTGAAAAGCTGCCGACTGTTTTTTCGCCTCCTGAAACCTGTCGACGAAAGTAGATACTGCGTTGCCGAACAGGCCAGAAGGCGATATCGGAGCATCTAACAAAAAGGAACGATCTTTATCTTTTGTGCCTGACACATTTAACCACAAATGCCTCTCCGTGGCCACCAAAGCTGACATGGATTGGCCAATAGCTCTTCTTAGCTCAGCAATATTAGAAGGTGTTGGTCCCTCCCCCTCATCTAGATCTTTGAGAATATCGGCTTGGTACGCCTGCAGAATAGCCATCGAGTGCAGGGACGCACCAGCTCGACCAGCCACCATATACGCCATGCCCACCAATGCAGAGGTGTCCCTACATGGTTTGCTGGGCAGCGCCGGGGCTTTAAGCGAGGATGCCGCTTCGGGAGAAAGGTAGCTCGCTAAAGCTTCCTCCAGACACGGCATCCTGCCATACCCCGCCTCTCTCGCACACACAACATTACTATAATCACATGATGTATTATGTGAGATGCTAGACGAGTGGGGCTTTTCACAGGATCTAACTATCTCTTTATGGAGATCTGGGAAAAAAGGCAAGCCCTGCCGCTGAGGTTGTAAACGGTGCTGAAGGAATCTCTTGTCTAAATTACTCTGACGAGATTCCTCCTGCTTATCTTGTGGCCAGCTGATGTTGAGTCTGGCCACAGCACGCGTTACAACCTCCACCAGTTCCTCATAAGCGGGAACATGAGCTGGTGAGTGAGACTCATGTTCCGCGCTCCCGATGCTGAGCACATCCACTTCCTCGGAAGCAGACAGCTCAAGCACCGGGCACTCGTCACGGGCAGAAGAAGCCGCAGCGCGGGCTTCTGCACCATGAGCGAGCATTATAGAATCCGCAGATGACGAACGAGAAAGTGCCTCGGCAGTCTCGTTCTCATCTGCTAGATCCTTCTGCGATCCACACGATCTAAGCCTCCACGCCGCCTCAACAGACGCAGGACCTGAACCGCAAGGATCGCGAGCTTGGCCATCTTTACAAAAAATTGCCAAACGGGAGCGCAGCACTCTTAGTGGGAGTGCTTCACAGTGTTCACAGGGCTCACAAGCAGCTCCCTCGAGAGCTGCCTGTGCGTGCTGCACTCCCAAACAATTTACACATAACGGATGCGTGTCTCAACCCGTAATAAATCTAGGACAGGGGTGCACACATCTCGTAAATTGTTCACTCGCCATACTTTCAAGGACAGACAACAGTAAATAGCACAGACAGTTTCAACATAGAGCGCTTGCTGAAGAGCGATAGCTGGTATGTGTGTGTTTCAGCGTCACCTTTATACTTCCGGTTATGCCGTCACATGTTACGTCAGGACGTAACGCCAATCAGGATTGGAATAGTTTCATTCTTACTTCAGAGGCGCAAGCTAAGGGAGCGTTCCCAAAGTGTCGAGTTCTCGACGCAGTGTTGAGTTCCCTCGAAAAGGAACCACATTTGTGAGAGTTCAAAAAGATGGAGCTGAAAATATTTTTTTTTATATTGCAAATGAAAGGATACAGACATTAACAGTGAGAAGGGGGAAAAAAAGGTTACACTTTATTTCGATAGTCCACTTTAGACATTCTACTAACTATAAGTAACTTTGCAGCTACATGTCAACTAACTGTCATTAGAGTATTAGTAGACTGTACTAGACTGTCAGTAGACTGTTAGGTTATGGTTAGGTGTTAGGGTTCGGGTTAGGAGAATAGGTTGACTTGTAGTTGCCAAGTTACTTATAGTCAGTAGAATATCTGTTGGAGGAACAACAAAATAACGTGTTAGCAGATATTAAGCAGACAGTCTACTAATACTCTAATGACAGTTAGTTGACATGTAGCTGCAAAGTTACTTATAGTTATAGAATGTCTAAAGTGGACTATCGAAATAAAGTGTTACCAAAAAAAATAATACAGTCCCAGTTGTAAATCAGGTCTCAGCATTCAATCAAATGCTAAGTTTGTAATTATTTCTGATGGGGGGTTTGAGAATATGCCACAAAAAAAGTTGTTTAATATATATGTATACACTATTTAGTTGCTTTTGCCTCAGTATTCTGTTTGTACTGGTCTATCTCAGGTAAACATGTTTTTCTCTTAATGCCATTCTATTTAAGGAGTAAAACAGTGTTTCAGAGGTGAAAAGAAAAGAAAAATTACTCTTTAATGAGGCTTTCAAGGTAAATTGGCTCTATGAATGATTGGGTACAGAATGGCGGTGGCAAATATTGTTAATAATGAGTTATGTTTTTTTCAACACACACTCGTGTCATGACCCTTTAGTATTAGTTGTCTTACTGTAACTTCAAAATCAAAATAAAATCTCCATGTGTATTCATTGCAAATTAATGCAAGTCACAATATGTGGGATTGAAAAAAGAGTGCCATTTTACTGCTTGCTTCATATTTTCTCAGTGGTCCATTAAAATGATAGGTGTACTATAGGATAGACCAACCAAAGACACCCAAAGATGACTGATGATAGAGTAATGTAAACTAAGCAGTTTTTTTTTTTGTATAAATTTGTATTACAGTTTTTCTCCATTGGTTTGGCTCATTTCTTGAAACAGAAATTACATTCTCAAAACAACATGGACAAACCTCCAAACCACTTGGCAATTGTTCACAACAGAATTTAATTTCTCATTCATTTCATCAAATTGCCAATGTCTAAGTACATGTCTCAATGTCTCAATTCATCTTTCCAAATGATTAAGTACAGGTAGCCTACATTTAGCACAATTTCCAAGTGTATAGATCTTGTTGATTGTTAATTCTCAGTCTAATGGTTGTTCGCTCCAAAACATGTCAGCGTCATTTCATTGTATAAGTCATCACATGCACAATTATCTGTTCAATTGTCAAAATTAGGCAAGAACATAATACCATGAATACCATATATGAATCCCTTGGAACATTTGATACATTTATTACAACAATTGACAGTCAGGTGTAACTAGAACTTGACTACGAAGGAGGAGTTTCACACAACTCAGATGACCAATCTAACCGTATGTTTAGTTTCCATGACTGTGAATGCTGCCAAACATGTATGTAAAGAGCTTGACTATGCAGGACTAGTACAATTTCTGAACATGGAGGCACTTGGCCAAGTAAATGAAAAAGGGCAACTGCCTGCTTGAAGGAAGAGGAAGAAGAAGAAGAAGAAGAAGAAGAAGAAGAGGAGGAGGAGGAGGAGGAGGAGTAAGGGTGTGGAATGGGGGAAGAGGCCGAGGAGCATGAAGACACCATGCTTTCCCGGATGAAATTCGGGCCACAATTATAGACCATGTCATCAACCATGGCCTCACAATGGCGGAGGCAGGTCGCCGAGTGCAGCCTAATGTGCCTCGCTCTACAGTCTCCTCCATCATCCAAACCTTTCGCAGGGAAAACAGGTATGTGGTCAGTCAGTGATGGAATTATATGTTGTAAAGGACAGGACACTGTGCATAGAGCAAGAAATATATTTATTTACACATTTACCTATTCATTTAGTGTGTGTGTGTGTGTGTGTGTGTGTGTGTGTGTGTGTGTGTGTGTGTGTGTGTGTGTGTGTGTGTGTGTGTGTGTGTGTGTGTATGTTTGTGTGTGTGTGTGTGTGTGTGTGTGTGTGTGTGTGTGTGTGTGTGTGTGTGTGTGTGTGTGTGTGTGTGTGTGTGTGTGTGTGTGTGTGTGATAGGCCTACAGTAATATCTTACTTCAATGGGATGTTATGATACTAAAAATGACAAGAAAAAACACTGGAGAAAATAAACTATGGAATAATTTATTTTCTACAGTATTGATGATACAGTTTACAGTAGTATTCCAGTCACTGTGCAGTGATGCATTAGAATTGTTGTAAAGTTACTGTAAGTAAAACAACAATACTATTACATAGGTAACACATTCTGTAAGGAATACATAAGGAATGCATTATGAATGGAGTGTTGTCCTTTGAATTCTATGTCTAGGATTGGACGACAACCTTACACGGGTGGCAGAGGAAAACTTCTCAATGAACAACAAGAACAAGAGATCAAATAATGCCATCACATTGAGACAGATCCGCGCTGCAATCCTACAAGACAATGCCATATTCCAAAATGTCAACTATATAAGCATCTTCACAATAGACCGGATATTGAAGAAGCATCAGATGACAATTTAGCAAATTTATAGGGTACCATTTGAGAGGAACTCTGATAGAGTAAAAGAGCTGCAGTACCAGTATGTACATGTAAGTCAGTTACTGGTTGTCCATCGTTATAACCATTTTACAATTAAACAGTGGTTCCCAAACTTTTTTGGCTTCAGTACCAACTTTACCTGATTTGTGTATCCAGGTTATCCAGGTATGCAAGTATTTGATTTATCTGACTTCAACATTTTGCCTAAAAACTTCAGCTTACTGTATGATGAAATTATCATTATAATCCTTATTTTGAAGAATTTAACATACAATAAGAAAAGGGGTCAAAGAGCTGCAATTAGTACCTCCCATGTAAATCTATCTAATACTGTGGGTTTTCCTGTTACATTTCAGTAAGTCTAGTCATTGATGATTTTACCCCTCCCCTTTCTGTCTAATACCCTCTGTAGTACCTCTGCATAGGGGTACATGTACCCCAGGTTTGGAGCCACTGGAGTAGTGGCCAGTAGTATATTGAAATTGTGGAGAACATATAACATTCTAACGCATTCTCATCCTTTGGCGTCATTTTTGACGCCATATGACAAAACGGCGAAATACTACGCACATGGCACCCTTTATCGTCAATATAACACGCACTGTGATGGGTAGGTTTAGGTGTGGGGTAGGGTCTGCGTCTCATATTCACGCTAAAGGATGCCAGTCAACTTTATGACGCCTTGGGTTCGCGTGTTATATTCACGCTAAAGGGTGCCATGTGCGTAGTATTTCGCCGTTTTGTCATATGGCGTCACATATGCCGCCAAAGGATGAGAACGGGCTCAACATTCCTATGTAATTGTCTGTAACTGTAGTGTATGACTCTTCTGTATGACTGATTTGATATTTTCTTTTTTTTACGCCATTGTAGAGAATAATGGCATTGGAAGGAAACGAGACCCATCACATCCTCGTGTTTGTGGATGAAGCTGGCTTCAACCTGGCCAAGGGCCGAAGACGTGGCCGTAATATTATTGGCCACCGGGCCATGGTGGATGTCCCAGGTCAGCGAGGGGGGCAATATTACTATGTGTGCTGCCATATCTGAGAATGGTGTGGCCACTTACATCCCCAGTCTTGGCCCATACAATACACAGAATCTCCTCATCTTATAGGACTGCCTTCATTTTGTTTTGATCCCTGAAAATGAGAGAGGTTTCGTAGGCCCTCACCTACCATAATATGCCATTGTATGGGACAATGTGGATTTCCACCGTGGCCCGCTCATCAGGGTCTGGTTCACTACTCATCCAAGGATGGTCATGGTGTTCCTACCACCTTACTCTCCTTTCCTCAATCCTATTGAGGAGTATTCCGCTTGGAGGTGGAGAGTGTATGAGCATCAGGCTTAAGATCAGAGGTCCCTGCTCTGTGCAATGGACGCTGCGTGTGAGGATATTACATGAGATCAGTCTAGGGGATGGTTGCGACATGCACGCCGTTTCTTCCCTCGTTGCATCGCAAGGGAGAATATACGCTGTTATGTGGACGAGGATCTGTGGCCAGACAGACAGCAGCGTGTGGATGGCCAGGAGGGTGAGGACGGTGGCCAGGAGAGGGAGGGTGAAGACAGTGACCAGAGCGAACTGTTAGTTGTGAAACTCCAGGTTTATTTATAGCACTGTAGGCTGCATATAATTTTCATTGTTTTTTGTTTGTGTGTTTATATTACAGTATATTATGCTATATACATGTTCTTTTTTCTCTGATGTATCGAAGTTACTTTATGTGTGTGAATGATAATGGATACAATTTCCTTGGCAGTATGAGTGCAATGTGTGATGTCAAACCTTTCAGTTTTATACACAATTGTATTCTGTTAGCTAGACAAAAAACAGTACAGTAACCATTGTCAATAAAGGACAGGGCTAAGACTGAAAGGTGGACATGAGGGATATTTCAATGGTCTTCTGCCATAGTGACAAAACATCTAAACATTTTGACTTGCAGTGCTTACACAATGCCAAAGGGACGAAGCACTTTGGGGGCACTGACTGTTTAAATGAGAAGGAAATTTAGTTTTGACACAAGGGGGTAACTGTTTTGGAAGAGGTATAAGCTTTTGCAGGTGAACCATGGTGTTGTGCTGAACCATCCACGTTATTTTGGCAAAAGCACCAAGAGTGTTGAGAATGTCCGGTCTGTTTCAAAAAATGAGTCAAAGCAAATGAGAAGGATCGTTGCCATTTTCATGGCACTGACTCTTTATATGGGAAAGGAATTTAGTTTTGAAGCATGAGTGAAAAGTTTTGGGAGAGATATGAGCTTTTGCAAGTGAGCTATAGTGTTCTGCTGAACTGTAAGACCGTTTTGCCAAATGATGAGGTTTGAGAATGTAATTTCTGTTTCAATAAATGAGCCAAACCAATGGAGAAAAACTGTAATTACATTTACAGTAATTAGATTGAAGGTGCATGTGTCCATCATATTTCATTACAGTAATTCACCTCTTATACACCTGCCTCTAATTTCCAAATCACTTCAATCTCAATAAGCCAGTTTTTCTGTGTTTGATTACTAGGATATGCAAACTCTGCACGGTTAGTTTGGTCTCAGAAGCAAGTGTTCATCAAAGAGAAATCTGTCCATCCCCAGCAGATGGCAGCACTGCTCTGTTTGTTTTTGTACGATAGATAGATAGATAGATAGATAGATAGATAGATAGATAGATAGATAGATAGATAGATAGATAGATAGATAGATAGATAGATAGATAGATAGATAGATAGATAGATAGATTCTTATTACAATTAATTAAACAATTAATTTGTTAAATAAAAGCATCTCATGAGAAAAAAAAAACATGTTTATTCATGTTAGTATTTGTGCAGGATGGCAAAAAGAAATAATGATAAATGTGTGAACTGTACTCGGCATATCCTACTTTTAATTAAACTGTTGTTTAAAATTATTATCGCACTTGCAGGTGTCAGACTTGTGTCTAAAATTAAATAGTTAAATTATAAAATTAAGTGGTTAATTTGTTTTTGTTTTATGTGTATTGCATAAAAAATCATACAAATCAGCCTTTTAAAATGTATTACGGCACATGCCGGATTATTCTATACAATTTTATTTTATCACCTGACATTAATGTGATTAGAATGTGATTAGACTGGCTCACTTTCCTGGGCCATGGCTGGATTCCCAAAGTAGAGGACATTGCACATGTCTCCATATGTAAAACAAAGCAGACCACCCATGCCTTGATTATCCCGGCAAAAATCATAAAAAAAAATCAACCCCTTCCCTGAATTCTGACAGTTATTCTGAGTCCGTCCCACCATGAGCTTTTCCCAAGACTTGCTTCTCTGTCACCGCCAATTAGCATAATCTTGAGGCAGTGGATAAATCCTGTAAGGAAAGCGGAGTAACAGGTGCCACGGATGGTCTGGTTTACTCTGACTCAGTTTGATTCCAGTTTGTTTAAAGCTTAGAAACCCAAGATGACAAACTAGCTACCTCATGTTTACAAGCTGGTCCTTTTTGTCAATCCAAAGAATGTCAGAGAGACTTAGTCATTATAATCTAACCCAACTGGTCACTTTTGCCAGACTACCCCACATCTGATCTGCCAGAGGGAGCGAGAGGGTTTTTCTGTCTTCACCCCCTCCCTTCCTCCTCCTCTCCCTGGTGGAGCCCAAGTGGACACGGATCAAGTCAAGGAGAAGAGTAGAGTTTGGACTCACGAAGAAATCTCTGACATCTGGGCCTAGCGGACATACAGCAACCTCATCCCACCCCAAAGTCTCAGCATGGGGGCGTCCTATGGAAAAAAAGTAAGTATGCTTTGTTCTTTTTGTGGAGCAGTTTAGGTAACTGATGTAGTGAGTGGATGACACAGGCCATGGCTTGTTTTCAACACTTGACGTGTATTAAGAGTGTCTTGTTCTCATCAGAATCATCACCAAGCATTCAAGCCACTGCTATTTTGTCTTTAATTATTAATATTGAACAATTAAAACATCTAAAGTAATAACTTTTTTCAATGTAACCATTTAATGTGTGAATGAGTGCTGATTTTAACGTTATTTTGTTTGTTATAGTCAACATTAATGATAATGCTTTGATATTTTCAAATGATGCATTTGAGTCCAGGACGGTAAATGCTGTTTACGGTTGGCGTAATATAAAACAGAATTGCTCTCATTTCCACGAGTTTCGGATTAACCCAAGAGCCCAGTGTTGGTCTTTTTAATGTTTAGCCCATTTTCAGTGAAGTATTGTAGTAGTAACACTGACACATATTTGAGCTATGTGGGAAGGGGTGCATGCTGGGAAGGTGTGGATGGAGGGTGTGGTGGTGACTGAAGTTGACTCATTGCTGACAGCTGCTGTAGAGAGGGTTACTAGAGGATTATAAGATACAAGAGCCTCTTCTGATTACCTATGTCTAAGCCATTTGTCTGTACAATCAAGCGTCAGGTTTATTAGGGTGAAGAGTCACAGTCAGAATTAAATAGATCTTGATCCATATCATGGATAAGGAACTGTTCTGTATAGGCATGTAGCTAAATGTTTTGTAAATTGGCCGGTTATGGATCAATCTTCATACAGAACAGGGCTGTGTTTCTTAAAAGCATTGTGAGCTAAGTTGATCATATTAGAGACCATTGGTGGCAATGATTCTACGATCTTAGTCTTTGCCCTGGACCATAACTGGTTGTCTAATTGTAAAATATTTTCTAGTATTGTGTCTCTGGGTGTCTCTTTGGGCACTTTTATGTTACTAAATTGAATGTCTTTCCCCTTTTTTCTTTTTGTTATATGAGAATCACATTAAAAGTAACTTTATCATGCCTTGATCATTTATTTGTGCTACTTTTCATATGACTTTTATGTATAGACTTGTTTTTCAGACCCAGATTTTTAATTTTTAATTAGGAAATGCGTCATGAAATGTTAATTATTATATATGAATATATGAAAATTATGATAATACAAAGAGTATAATAAACATAAACCATTTCATGTGCTTACTTACACCTACTTTCTTACACCCTCACTCAGACACTTACTTACACTCACACTCATTCAGTGACTTACACTCACACACACACACACACTCACTCACTTACTTACTTACTTACTTACTTACTTACTGTGGTGTAATTTCCACCATACAGCAGTTTTGTACTAAGTAGAACGCAGTCAGTCAAAAGCTTGAGATTAAATATGATGTGTGAAAAAACAAACAAACAAAAGAAAAGACCAAGTAAAATTCCCTTGCAGGCAGAATATTTAAAGTAATTATAGTCAAATCTGAAATCATTTGGTCATATTGGAAAGAAGTGTGAAGTTAATGTAGAATTTTGTGCATTTAGGATGCATAAAAAGCTAGGCTATTAAGTTGTCATGGGGTGGAGAATTTTCTTTTTTTATATATAACTTTCAGAATAATAGTAATAACAATAAACTGTGTAAGATTCAGAGTGACAGAAAGTGTGTTTTAAGAAGTATATCCTTTGAAAGAAATATATATATATATATATATATATATATATATATATATATATATATATATATATATATATATATATATATATATTCCCTTAATTCTAGCAGTGGGGCAGAAGTCATGGATTTATGATGATTTACTTTCAAGACACAATATCAAAAAGCAGCCAATAATAGTCTAGCAATGACCTTGCAAATTCCTTTAGTCCCACATGCAAACTGGTGCCAGACCAATTCAGTATCCCATAATCTCTCGAAATATCGACTTAAGGTTCACAGCCGTCTCATTCTGTTCAACCAGCATGGCGGATCATACAGCCTGCACTTCAAAACTTACAGTATATCTGAAGTAAAGCAAGAACGGTGGCCCCCCGGTGAGCAGATTGTTGCTTTGATAGTCCAGCAGTTATTGGAATGTGAGTTGTTCAGTAATGTATAAGGTGCAGCAGAGAAACCAGTGCTCAGTGAGAGCTGAAAATGTCAGCTTGTCAGAGCTGTAATTTCACCCTCTCTGCCAGCTTCCGGGACTCTTGGCATGAGCTGAATACCTAGACAGGACCTCGCAGTTATAGACGCTCACATTATAAGACCCCTCTTTCCCTTTTTCAAATAGGCTGTTGAACGGAGGCCTAACTGGAAGAGAGATCATCCAAACATTTGTGATTGTTAAAGTCCCCCTGTCAATCATTTTATCCCTTAAAACTCAACTTTAATCACCAAAATTACATATTTAAAGTTTTTTCTTTGATTTTTTTTTCATTGCTTAAAGTAGCTTGATTGTAATGCTACACCCTTGCCTTTAGTATACGTGGTTCGATGAATATGCAAATTAGCCCCGCCTCCACTCAGCTCCAGCTCAGAAATTCACTCGTTGATGATCACACGTTGACCTGATTGGTTGCAAGGTTTTTTATGACGTCAGAAACAACATCAATTTCAAACTGCATTTTTTTGAGACTGTCTAATTAGTTCACTGCAGTATTATAGAGAAAATGTTCAGCAATAGTGTTTGAATAGACTTATGAATTTGCACATGTTTTTTTTTTTTTTCTTAAAGCACATTAAAAACACTACACAGACATATAAACAACATTAAAAGCTTGATTTTCACCACAGGGGGACTTTAATAAAACCTAATGCGGCGACATAATCTGTTTTGTTGTGTCTTGTAAACGCAATTGATTTTGATTGGAACTTTGTTCTGTGTTCATCCTGTTACAAGCTTTCTTCCACTGAAGCGTGTGTCTCCACTGTGACATTTCATGCATGGGTAGGATGAGACTGCACAAAGCTCACTCAAACACGAGTGAATATGGAGTGATTAGGAAACTGGTTGTAATCCAAGCAAATTAAATCATACGAAAAATAAGTGGGCCTATACTTTTTTGGTGTATACAAGTATACTTTTGAAGTATACTTTAAGTATAAAAGTAGTAAACTGTGAGTACACAACAAGTTTACAGCTAAGTTTTTATTTGTATTGCTACTATACAAGTGAAATTATAGGTATACTGATAGTTTTCTAGTCTAATACTTTTGCACATTTTTTGGTTTATGAAAGTACACTTTGAAGTATACTCTCTACTCCCAAGTATACTAAGTTTTCATTAAGTGAACATAACATCATTCGTATAATTTGCTATTTATATATTATTTTTGCACTTTAAAGTATCTACTATGTTCCTATTTAGGTATTACTATTATTTTATATTTGAAACATACATTTAACTGTGCTTTTACTCTTTTCCAACTCTTTTTATTCTAGCTTTATGCATTCTTTTTTTATCAACACTGGAATGTGGGTAAGTTTAATATAAAAAGCAACATTTTAAACATAAAGCTGAGAAAATCACAATTTTGTCAAAGACTACATCCGGATCAGATTCAAAACGATGATCAAAACACAGGTGGAGTAGATCGAGTCCAAAGCTTCACAGTTTCCTCTTCATGGGTTCAACATTTCATTTGGTAATGCTGGGCAGTTTTGCTGTTTATATGCTGTTTAATGGTGATGATCGTGTTATTATACATTTGTGCAGACAATCTTCTATCACTTGTCTCTGTTTCTTCGCCTGTTTTGATCCGGAAGATGTGTCATAGCGCCCCCTACCGTATAACAGCGTAAAACATGGATAGCTGGGAAAATCAGTCAATGGCAAGGGAAGAGTAAAGTAGATTTGCAGTCAATTCCTGTACACTACATTGGACGTTCACACCAACTATAGTAATGTTGACACATAGGAATGATATATTTGGAATCAATTTTAGAATGATTTTTCTCCCCAGATGTTGTATCTGGGGCCGGCCATTACCAGAAGCCAGTGATTATAGTTTATAAAGTTATAAATATGGATATTTTTCTTAAAAAAATACATCCCTTCACTTCAGAAGGCTTTTATTAACCCCCTGGAGCCGGTCGGATTACTTTTATGATGGATGGATGGATGGATGGATGGATGGATGGATGGATGGATGGATGGATGGAAGGATGGATGGATGGATGGATGGATGGAAGGATGGATGGATGGATGGATGGATGGATGGATGGATGGATGGAAGGATGGATGGATGGATGGATGGATGGATGGATGGATGGATGGATGGATGGATGGATGGAAGGATGGATGGATGGATGGATGGATGGATGGATGGATGGATGGATGGATGCGCTTTTTTGGGCTCTACTCACACCCATTAAAAAGCTTGGAAGAGCCAGAATATTTTTTAATATAACTCCGATTGTTTTTGGCTGATAAAAGAAAGGCATGTACACATAGGATGGCTTGGGGGTGAGCAAATTAAATTTTTTGGTGAACTATCCCTTTAAAATAAATACTTACATTGGTGTGGATGCATATGTAGTTATTGTTTTTGATGTGAATTGGTCTTTATTCTATACTGGACACTGTTTGTATACGGAGCATTATGTAGTAAACAGCATACTCGGTTTCATTCCAAACATAGCCTCTGTTTTGGCATTTTACGTGCTTTGGGTGGAAACTATTTAGGAACAATAAAGCTCAGACTGATCTTGAATGTGCATCTCTGCTCCTAAATTATAATGAGTAACAACAAAGCTGGTCTAGAATCAGGATTAATACGGTTATATCAGCCAACTCCTGAGCAGAGCACTTGCATGTGATTTCCCTACTGCTAAATGGGATGTCAAGTTGTGCTAATGCTTCCTGTGCCAGAGACCTACTGAGGAAGATTAGACCAATCAGACAAATCCTTTCTAAATGAACCAACAGTCAAGCTAAAAATAATTACACACTCTGGGGCGGAATTTAACACTGAAAGTACAGGTGTTTATGTATATTTATATAAAAGTTATCTGAGACAGTACAAATGTCTAAAGTTTTTTTTTTAAAGTTTATTCAGGTTTTTTTTATTTATTTTTTATAAATGGATTAAAGTAGCTTTTGTAAAGGTGTACAAGGTCTGTCTTCCGCTCACTGAGTCACCAGTGATGTTGGACTTCTGACATCTAGTGGTGTGGATGAAGCATCAGGCAAAAGCAAGTTTTCAGTTGCCATTGCCATCGGAATACAATGACGGTCGTATTTGTCACCCATGATTAATTTATTCCACAATTAAAAGTTAAGCTGGTCATGTGATCTCAACATAACAGCCACCGTGATGAGGCAACCCGCTTTATGTTATACTTTTATTGGCTACTGATATGACTGGTCTTTGACTGTTATAGTGCATCTATAAGTTACACCAGGTTGATTTTATAATTAACTAGTTATAATTAGCCATATAAAGATTATATTATATTATATTATATTATATTATATTATATTATATTATATTATATTATATTATATTATATTATATTATATTATCAGGTATTATAAAACAACATGCTTTGCTGGAGGACAGCTTGAAATCCCCTAATATAGCTTTTTGAAAGTTTTATTTGTTGTGTTATTTTTCTGCTATACACCAAATATGGGCTTTTATTAATAATTGAAAGCATTAACATTACAGTAGCTTTTTGTTTTAATGTAATGTTAATTGGATCACATGTGTGTTTTCACAGTTGTTGTAACATTTTGTTATAAAAAAAAAAAAGAGGAATCCTAAATAGTTAACTGCTGAATTCTGGAGTTTAGCAGCTTCCGGTTGGTTGATGCCAGACAGTGAATGTGTAGGAGAAAAAGTGGGTCAGATTCAAAGTAAGATGGGTCCAGACACCAGAATGTATAAGAACCCTGGAGACGAGTAACTGAACCTGTCCGAGCTGTACTTCAGCCTCTGCAACAAATGAGTCTCTTACACAGCAGAAATCCTTTTCTCTCTCACTGTCTCTCTCTTTCAGCATTAGCACAGGTCTCATTTCACTCCATTAAGAGAAAAACAAACCTCTGAAATAAGAAACAACACTTCAATTTGAAGGCTAAACTGTGGGTTGCAGGCAGAGATAGAGGTTCATCTGAGACTCTGGAATGTTGAAGTTTCAAATGACTGCTCGGATGTTTCACTTTACATTAGATATTTGTTTCACTAAATTACACTTAGTTGTCCTTGGTTTTAATTTATGTACAGTTAAAAACTTTTTAAATACTTTCCTTTTGCTGTATGTTCTTGAAAATGATGTAAAAGACAGAATGAATGATCAAGCATGTCAACATGTCCATTAAACTCGGTCAAATTATGGAATTTATACAAAAGTGAAGTGAGGGAAAAGGTTCACCACTCATCATAAAAAAAGAAAACAATGTAATCAACTTATGAATAGTGTGGCAGACTGTTTAAAACATGAAATATTCTAGAATGTCTACAGCAATGCATGATCATGGTGTTATGAATATAACTTTGCATATGGTTTTTAGGAATTTTTATTGTGGTCAGATATATTTGCAAAATCCTAAAAGTTGATTTGACCATCTAAATCTGTACTGATAAAGAGCATGTTTGTCTGCAAGTTAATAATTCCAGCCTAAAATCAATTGTCTCTTTCATTATTTTGGTTTTGACCTTAAATATTATATACTAATGTGTTCCTCCCACACGGTTTCCTCCAACACAAAGCAGTTGTAGCCTAGAACAAATTGGGTTTCAGATATTGTTTTTGAAGGATATTTTTCTCATTTTCTGGAAAAGAATCACTTATACTATGGGAATCATACATTTGACCCAGTGCAGCTGATCAACTGTTGATCAAAATCCATGCTCGCATGCATTGCAAGTAAATGAGTAGTCTATAACTCGTTAATTGTCGTTACAGAAATCCCCAGAGCTTTGTAACTGACAAGTCGTGATTCATTGAGAGCTTAAAAAGCACAGCTGCATATGGCTGATTTGCCCTTTGGCATATGTTTGATGACGTTTGACGCAGTTCAGGTTTTATTTATAACCGTTTTTACTGCATTTACATGTATAGCATTGAATGTCTCGGTTTGGGGCATGACGTAAGCTGTGTGGAGATGTACTGATCTAGCACTTTATTCCCCACCAGGTGGCACAGTCGCTCCAAATGTTAAAATGCCTTCAAGTATTACGTATCAACATATGACATTTAAAAACTGTGGTTTACTATAAAACAATTTTGTGTAACAACATAAGGCAAATATCCTACAGCTAAAAAAAAAAAAAAAAAAAAAAAACTTTTTTAGCAGATTTTACTTTACATTTAGCATTATACTGTTCATAGAAATTTGGGAATTCCAGGCTAGGTTAGGCTATATTATTTTTTAAAACCCCTGCAAACAGCATTCAGTATATTTAGGCTCTGTGTCATGATTCCTGTCTTGTGTTCCACTTGTCTTGTGTGTACTTTTGTCATTTCCTGTCTTGCGCTAAGTTTTGTAGTCCTATGTAGTTTTTCATGTTGATTAGTCTCCCCAGGTGTATCTTGTTTCCTCGTTATCTAGTTAAGCTTGTTTGCCCCTGTGTATTTATAGCCCTTGTTTTTCACTTTGGTTGGTCAGTTGTTGTAAGTGTATTGGTTGTCTCTGTGATCCCCCTGGTTTTGTTCCTTTGTTCTTCAAGTTCTGTGTTCTCAGTTTTATGTGTTACTTTATTAAATAACCCTGCGTTTAGATCCTCGTCTTCGCCTGCTTTCCTCAGCTCATCACACTCTGTTTCCTACAGAATGATGTCAAACATCACTTTTTACAAATATATGACCAGGATATTAACACAGGATATTATTTTTTTTTTATTTTTCTTTAATGTTAAATCAATTTAATGTTTATCCAACTGCAACCATACATAGGACAGTTGATTTGGAGAATGGATGGATAGATTAGTGTTTATTCACTTATTTTATTTTAATTAATTTGTTTGGGATAAATTTAAAGATGTAAATTCAATAAAGGTTTAAAATTGGTTACAGTTTAACATATCCAAATTCACCCATTTTTAGGCAGTCAAAAAATATTACTGCCAAAAAAAAGTCTGTTGTTGTACTGCTATTACAGTACAGATATGTTCTCTAAAGATGAGCCGCATTTGAAGTTGTGATGAATAAAAGTCTCACATTACAGTTAAAAGACCCCAAATTTTGTCCGTTTGTTGTAAAACATGCATGTGCATTAGCTGGACAAGCCTAAAAAACATATTTTTCTTATTTTTTGTGAGTGATTGACTTGTTGTTTTGGATGCAAATTTGAGTCTTTCCATAGTCAAGTAGATAAAAGATATATTTGTAGTGTTGAAAAATGCCTGCTTGGGGACATTACGGGTTGGTTTGCACAAGGACAAGTGTATGCTAGTTATATGTGCACACACTTGACTACACACATGTACAGCTGTTTAATAGAGTGGCTCCAAGCAGCCCAAGATTTATCACCATTTCCACTTACTTTCATCTCAACGGGAAACGGGAAGATGGATTCTGATCTTGTGTAGTTTACCAGGTCTTAGCTCCCATTAAAACACATAATGACCATTAGGGGAATGGAAAATGCTTAACTGTGTAAGGAAAGAAGCATTTAGGGGTCTTTAATGTCTGTTTCATTGCAACATTTAGATTCATATTCATATTCAGGCCCAGCCAGCAGATCAGGACCATGGGAATCTGCAGAACGGTGTCACATGTCACAAACAGAATGATAAACGAATAAACAATATTTTATCGTACATGAAATCATTCCTTATCATTGTTTGTCTGTGTGCCACATCGGGTCCCAGCAGAAGACTGGAGCGTTGATCCGTGCCCATGTTCTCCAGTAGGTCCCGTGGATAATTAGCAGGCTGTCTCTCCCCTCCGTGGCCTCCGCTAATTGTTTGTGTTGTCTAGGAAACCTGAGAACCCTCAGCTTGAAACCAGAGCTGCAACGCAGGGCCAAAATCTATTAAAAACACCCTTTTTGTTTGTGGCTTATGCGTGAGGATGCAATATCACTTTGCAGTATATGGGTACAGAGACAGGTTCTGAACAGCGTAAATAAAACATGAGAGATCAGAACGGGCCACAAGCAGAAAGGTCAAGCGATCACTTCGGCCAGTAACTGGACACTACAGGTGAGGCGCTGTGGCATTCAGCCCATCTTGGAAGACAATGGTGCATTCTGGAGGAGGTCACGCTTGGAGGGCACGCAAGGTTTAGTGATGCCAGATTGCTTTGGCTGTGGCCTATATTCTGTCCCTTGTGATAGACGAGAGGACAACTTTGATTTCAGAGAGGTTGATGTTCTTTTCTACATTAGGCTACTACATCATACTGCACTAGATGAAACTACACTGTAAAAAATGATCATGATTTTAACGATAGAAAACTGTAAACATGCTATGGGGAAAAACTGTTAATTGGTTAATAGAAAGTTTCCGTACTATATACGGTGAATAACTGTGATAGATCTAACCGTACATTTAATGTAATTTTACAGTTAAATACAATTACATTTATAGTTTTTGGAAGTGAAAAAGAATAAGTCATTGTATCATTTGCAGTGAAGAAACGTAAACGTGACAAGTCCCTGCGTGATGCTTCACATTTGATATATTTTTGTTGAAATAACTGTTTCCTCAGTTTTTCTTAGTTTTTTTCTAATCAGTTATGTACATTAGGTGTTATTTTACATTGAATGTTGTTAAATTAATGTTTATTGCATTTTTAAAATGTCATGAGTGTTATCATGATGGTGTAAATATGGCTCTCATCACCACTGTGATTTGTGGTTGTCATTGTATTACAATGGTACAGAACAGATATTAGTACTTCAATAGATCGGTAAATCGACATTATATCAGATAATGAAATAAGTGTTTTACTGAAAATGTAAGTTAAGTCTGTAAAACCTAAAATGTTGCTAGCATATTTTTTACAGTAAATTTCTGCCAACCACAGCTGCAAGTTTTTGCCGTAAATTTAACGGAATTTTTTTTTGTACTGTATCTTTATACACTTACCCATAATATCCTTCATTTTGCTACCATTGTAAAAAAAAAAAATATATATATATATATATATATATATATATATATATATATATATATTTATGGTTGCCAGAGATTTGCCAGAAATGTATTGGTTACACGGTTTATGATTTTACTGGATGGCTATAGCTGGGTTTCCATCCAAATGTGAAGTGAATCTTTTCAAAGTTCGCAAAAAAACAAACAAATGCGAGTTAGGTGTGTTTCCATCAAATTGTTCGATTGGATCACGGTGGTATTTGTAACCAAGAAACCAACAGTAAAGAAAACATCATCATTGGAAAAATACCATAATAAGTTTACATAAATAACATAAAATGCAACGCAATACACAATATAATTCCCAGTGTGCATTACTAACAAAAAAAAAAGTTATTTTAATAAAACATAATATATGTTGTGTTTGCATGGGAATGTCCTTGTACTGTTTTTCACCATAAAATAATATGGTTATTCATATTTTTTGCTTCTAAAAACGTCTCAGGTTACTACTGTAACCATAGTTCCCTGAGAAAGGGAACGAGACGATGCGTCACTTGACGCTTTGGGAACGCCCCCAGCGTGCATGCGTCTGAGCATCAATGTCAACTAGTCCAATGGAAAAAATGAGCGTCACGGGCGGGTGACGTCATGACCAGGAAGGGATAAAGGCTCACCCGGTGAAACGCGGCATTAGCTTCAAAAAGTCGAAGCAAGCCGATCACAGGGAATCAGGAAGTATGGCAGGGTGACGCATCGTCTCGTTCCCTTTCTCAGGGAACTATGGTTACAGTAGTAACCTGAGACGTTCCCTTTCGAGGGAACTCGCGATGCGTCACTTGACGCTTTGGGAACGAGAATACCCAAAACGCCAGAATTCCAAGTACCTGAGTGTCAGTCTGTTGGAACTAAGCACTAAGCACCTGAGAACCTGGGGCAGCATCCAGGTCCAAACTGTAAAACCTGACGAATGTGAGCGGTGAGGACCAGCCTGCCGCATCACAAACGTCTTGGAGGGAAACCCCAAATAACAAGGCTTTAGAGGCCGCCATACCCCTCGTTGAGTGAGCTCTGACCACCAAGGGACACGGATGGTCAGAGTACTCGTATGCAAGTGAAATAGCCTCGACTATCCACTTGCTAACCGTCTGTTTAGAAGCAGGAAGACCCTTCTTAGGTGATCCAAAGCAAATAAATAACTGGTCGGACTTCCTCATAGAAGATGTCCGATGAACATAAGTATCCAGTGCTCGCACTGGACACAAGAGGTTCAGCCTTTCCTGGTCCGCAGATGTAAAAGGAGGAGGACAGAAAGCCTGCAGCACGATAGGCCTCGGAATCAAGGTCGGCACCTTAGGGACGTATCCCTGTTTTGGATATAAGAATGCCTTGACCATCCCCGGTGCAAACTCAAGGCAAGTGGGGGAAACCGAAAGGGCCTGAAGGTCTCCAACTCTCTTAAGGGACGAAATAGCTAGCAGAAAGATAGTCTTAAGGGTAAGAAATTTCTCTGAAACCGAATCTAAGGGCTCGAATGGAGCCCTAGACAGGCCTTCTAGTACTAATGCCAAATCCCAAGCTGGCACCCTAGTGCGAGTTGCAGGCCTCAGCCTCAGTGTGCCACGAAGGAAACGTGTAATCAGGGGGTCTCGACCCAACGATGTACCCCCAACCAGGGCGTGGTAAGCCGCAATGGCCGCCACGTAAACCTTAAGTGTGGAAGGACATAAACCTGACGTAAAGCGCTCCTGCAAGAACTCGAGTACTGTGTTTACAGAACAGTTAACCGGATCCCACTGATGTCGGTGACACCATACAGAAAAAACTTTCCACTTCAGCGCATATAGTTTCCTAGTAGCTGGAGCTCTGGAGCTTAGGATGGTCTCAGCAGCCTCAGCTGAGAGACCACTCTCTATGAGTTGGGCCCCCTCAGAGGCCAAACCCACAGGTTCCAAATCTCTGGCCGAGGGTGAAATATTGTGCCCCCGGCCTGAGACAGAAGGTCTCTCCTGATCGGGATCTCCAAGGGAGGACCGTCTAAGAGATGGATCAGGTCCGCAAACCAGATCCGACTCGGCCAGCGTGGTGCTACAAGCAGTAGGCTTATTCCGTACTGGCGGACTCGTTCCAGAACTCCTGGGAGCAGAGCAACAGGGGGAAATGCGTACAGACGTAGCCTCGGCCACGTCTGCACCATAGCATCCAGCCCCAGGGGGGCTGGGTGAGTAAGGGAGAACCAAAGTGGACAGTGCGTCGTGTGCTGAGACGCAAACAGATCCACCTCTGCTTGGCCGTAAAACTCCCAAATTTTCTCCACCGCCTCGGGGTGGAGTCTCCAGTCCCCTGGCCTCAGCTCCTGCCTCGACAGGATGTCTGCCCCCACATTCTGGTCCCCAGGAATATACACTGCCCTCAGGGAGAGTACCTTCCCCAGAGACCACAGGAGGATCTGGTGCGCCAGTTTGCAGAGCGGACGCGACCGCAGACCCCCCTGACGGTTCAGATAAGAGACCACTGATGTGTTGTCTGTTCGTACAAGCACATGATGGCCCCTCAGGTCTGGGAGAAACTGTCTCAACGCATTGAAGACAGCCATCATCTCCAGGCAATTGATGTGCCACGAAAGATGATGACTTTTCCACAGACCCTGAACCGAGCGGCCTTCCATTACCGCTCCCCAGCCGGTGAGGGAAGCATCTGTCGAGATCGTAACACGATGGCAAAGAGCTCCCAATACCGGACCCTGGGTTAAGAACCAATGTTTCCTCCATATAATTAAGGCACGAAGGCACCGCCGTGTGACCTTGATCATACGAAGTGGGTTTCCCCTCGGGGAGAACCCTCTGGTCCTTAGCCACCACTGTAAAGGTCTCATGTACAGCAGGCCAAAAGGAATCACGTTGGACGCTGCCGCCAAGAGACCCAACAGTCTCTCGAACTGTTTCACAGTGCGTGACTGGCCTAGCTTTAGCTCTTTGGTGGCTGTCAGGATAGCAGCTACACGAACGGGCGATAGAGTGGCCCGCATCGTCACTGAATCCCATACCACACCAAGGAAAGTGGTTCTCTGTACTGGAGAAAGAACACTCTTCTTGGCGTTGAGCCTCAACCCCAACATCTGCATATGAGCGAGAACGACACCTCGGTGCCGAACCGCCGACTGCTCTGATTCCGCCAGAACCAGCCAGTCGTCGATGTAGTTCAGAATACGTATGCCCTGAAGCCTGAGAGGGGCTAGAGCTGCATCCACGCATTTCGTGAACGTGCGGGGTGATAAAGCTAGACCGAAAGGAAGAACCCGATATTGGTATTCTTTGCCCCCGAAAGAAAACCTTAGGAACTTCCTGTGCTGAGGGAGGATGGAGATATGGAAGTAGGCGTCCTTCAGATCTATCGTGACAAACCAGTCCTCGGATCTGATTTGAGTCGCGATCTGTTTGAGTGTCAGCATCTTGAACTTGAGTTTCTGTACTGAACGATTCAACAGACGAAGATCTAAAATGGGACGCAACCCCCCATTCTTTTTTGGAACAATGAAATAACGGCTGTAAAAACCCGACTCTCTGTCGGGTGAGTACACCTGTTCTATAGCTTCCTTTGCTAACAGGGCCTTTACCTCTTGCTCCATTACCAGAGCCTGCTCGGGATGCACCACTGTGGGCAGCACCCCGTTGTAACGAGGAGGACGAGAACCAAACTGGATTCTGTATCCTTTCTCTACAATCTGCAGGACCCAATGAGAAATATTCGGCAGAAGCTTCCACGCTGCCAGAAAATTTACTAAGGGAACCAGCCTCTCGAGGCTGGTCTCTGGTGTTATCGAGACAGCCAATTCCGGAGCCTGAAACATAATGGCAGGAACTACCTGAACTGGCCGCTCTAAGGCCCCCCTCAGAGGGCGCGAAACCGATGCTGTGCCGCAGCATAGCATCAGCGACTCGCTGGAGACCGCTGCGCCCTGAAGCACCGAGGGTGGCAGGGTTGGCAGAACGGTCTCGTGAGGACCCCGAAATGGAACAGGCACCGTAAAATCAGGTTTACACCGCTCCACTTCGGTCGGGGCTGTCCTCACAGGCCTGATGCGTGAACATCAGGACCTTTTTTTTTTTAACCGAAGTCTTCTTCGCCTGAAGAACGGTCCTCAGATCCGGCTTCGACTTAGAAGACTTCGGTTGAGAGGGTTGCGTCCGTCTCCAGTCTCTACGTGGAGGTGCACGAGATGCAACACTCTCTTTCTGATGCACACGATATGATGAGCTCGACGGCTGGGGCTGCTCACGCCCAGCAGCCCCAGGGGGCTGGACCCGGCGAGGGATAAACTTTTTAAAAACGTCCGCTTGTTTTTTTCTACGAATATCGTCATGACTGACTCCCTCACTACTATCCAGATCCCCCAGCAGGTCAGCTTGATAAGCCTGGAGCACTGCCATAGTATGCAGACATGCTCCAGCTTGACCTGCTGCCGTATAAGCTTTGCCCACTAACACCGAAGTGGCTTTAAGCTGTCTAGTGGGCAAAGCCGAGGCTTTCAGAGACGATGCGGGACCAGGGGAAAGATAACTGGCTAAATTCTCTTCCGCCTGGGGCATCGCCTCATAACCATACTCTTTCAGCCCTCTTATTCTCGAATAAGTGTTAACATGAGGGCTGAAAAGACGTGATGAGTATGGTTTATTCCACGATTTAGAAATCTCATTGTGCAAATCGGGAAAAAATGGAAGCCCTCGTGGTGGAGATAATGTGGTTGAAGATAAAAAGCGCTCATCTAATTTGCTTTTAGGACGAGCGCCCTTATTCTCAGATGGCCATTCAATATTTAACTTCTCTACAGCCCGCGACATAACATCCACCAGCTCATCATATGCTGGGGAAATAAATTGTGAATCCCTTTCCCCCATGTGTGTGCTTACACTCTCCACACTCATCACATCAACCTCCTCGGAGGAAGAGCAACAAAGTAGTGGAGGGCTCTCTCCCCGGGCGAAAGAAACCGCAGAGCGTGCTTCCGACACCGGGGAGAGAGCACTGGATCTCTCGGGTAAGGAAGGAGAAAGAGCCCTCGGACCCGTCTCCAACCCCTCCTAAAGATCCTTTTGCGATCCCCAGGAATGCATTCTCCGCGCCGCCTCAGCAGACGCGGGTCCTGATCCCTGTGGATCGCGAGCCTGCCCACTCACTTTATCAAAGAGTGACAGGCGAGAGCGGAGCATGCGAAGCGGTAACATCTCACAATGCTGGCACTCAGCCCCCTCGAAGGCTGAGACCGCATGCTCCACTCCCAAACAAACGACACAAAGCTCGTGTGTGTCCCCACCCGTTAAATAACGCGGGCAGGGAGAAACACACTGTTTGTACACTTGTTTAGTTTCCATCCTTTTCCGCAACAGACAACAGTAAATAGACAGAGACAAAATGACACAGATCGCTTGCTGAGACACAGAAGCTAATGCCGCGTTTCACCGGGTGAGCCTTTATCCCTTCCTGGTCATGACGTCACCCGCCCGTGACGCTCATTTTTTCCATTGGACTAGTTGACATTGATGCTCAGACGCATGCACGCTGGGGGCGTTCCCAAAGCATCAAGTGACGCATCGCGAGTTCCCTCGAAAGGGAACCATCAATTTGACTGTATTATACAGTGAAATTACTTATATTGCAATGTTGAACAACTTGTAATTTTACACCATATATGGTAAGGCATTTTAAATAACAGGTTTAGCATTTTAACAGTGTTTTTCTGTAAAAATTACAAACTTATTGTACTATACTGTCCTGTACTGTGATGGATGTTTAGATGTTTAGAGTTTGTTTTTGTTCTGTTCATTTCTGTGTTTCAAGGTTGTTTTTTCTAGCTTGTTAATTAGTTCAGTCTTCCTCCGTATGTCTTCATGGTTACTGATTGGTTTATTTCTGTTCAGGTGTGTTTAGTTAATTATCCTCCCTTGTTTACTGTCTATTTAAGCCCTGTGTTTCTTTCAGTTCATTGTCAGTTCTATTACTATGTTGGTTGTTCTGTTCCAAGTTCCAGACATTCATTAGTCTTTTGTAAAGTGTTGAGTTTGGTACTGGGGTCTATATGACCCCAATCGACTTTTCCTTAGTAAAAAAAAATGGTTCCCTTCATCTCAGTGGAACAAGATTTTGTGAATTTTCCTACATTATCTATCTATACACACACAAAAAAAACTGGGCTTGATTCGGTTGTTCTATAGGCATGTAAAAAAAATTTTTACACTTCTTGTCTTCGGGGTCAATATGACCCCACATTGAAATGAATGGGAAAATCGAAAAAAAAAATATTATTTTTCATTTGTCAAAAATAATTAATAAATCCAGAATAAATCTGAAAATGTCCATACCGCAATGAAGTCCTGGTACTAGAGAACAAATGCAATGTGGAACGAAAATGATCACTTGCACACACACGTGTACGCGCACACAAACACACATAAACGTATGACTCCAATAGAAAGCATTTTTATTGAAATTGGCAAATAAAATCAATAATTCCTGCATAAATCTGAAAATTCTCACACATAAATGAAGGCCTGGTACTAGATCACTAATACAATGTGGAATGAACATTATCACACACACATGTGCGCCCACACACACACAGACACAAATACACACACAGATAGAGAGAGGTGTGACTGCAATAGAGAGCATTTTTATAGAAATTGGGAAATAAAATCAAGAATTTCTGCATAAATCTAAAAAATTTCACACACAAATGAGGGTATGGTATGAGAGCACAAATGCAATATGGAAAGAACATGACTACACACAGATCACATGCACACAGAGAAACACACAAACAAACAAACAGGTGTGACAGCAAAAGAGAGCATTTTTATAGAAATTGGGGGAAAAAAACCAATAATTCCAGCATGAATCTAAAAATGTTCACACATAAATGAAGGCCTGGCATTAGAGAAAAAAATAATGTGGAATGAGCATGATTACACACACACACACATGCACGTGCGCACACACAAACACACACAGACACACAGGTGTGTTTACTCTTCACTCCTGTTCATATCTGCCTATAGCTGTTTGTTTTTTGTTTGTATTTACTTTTTAAAAAATAATTTCTTATTCTAAAGTTAATAATTTTGTACATTTTGATTATTGAAATAATATGTAATTGCAATCAAGTATTTTCATTTAGTGGTAACTTATGTGGCATTATTGCAAATTTATTTGGCATTACTGCAAATTTATATAGCATTATTGCAATAACAATATACTTCAAAAGACCCCAAACAACAACAAAAATAATTCTAAACTTTGACAAAATACTGATTTAATGTATTTTAAACGTTTAAATATATATATTCATAACAAAAGCTGTTATAAGAGCAGGAAGTCACATCCAGAAAAATGAATGGATCTCTATGGGGCCTCTGCTGGAAGTATATGGTAATTACACTTTAAGGCTAAAAATATATTATCTACAAAAAAACAGCTAACCAGCAGATGGCAGAATTATGCATCTAACAACTATATCAATATCTAGAAACAATTCATATTTAAATTTGATCATCATTAATGTGTTTTTTTTCATAAAAAATTTATATTTCATACATATGCTAATGGTGTAGTGGAGGAATTCTGCAGTAAATAGGTAAAAAAAGTACTTCATATCCCACAAAACACAGCATTAATGAATAGATGAGAAGTAAACAAAAAAAAATTATATATTATTTGTATGATTAAAAATGTATATTTTTTGTACAATTACTCTATCAATTGTTGGGGTCATATGGACCCCAAAGCCAAGATTTGTAAACAGGAAACGAAGACAACATGAGTTAATAAAAGAAGCTGCAGTATCTAGATCCTGGCAACTTTGTTTTGTGCTGCAACCAGCGATTGTAACACATTGTTTTTCATATTTTATTGTTTCATTTTAACTTTCAATGGAAGTGCTGTCATTGCAGCTATAACTTTGATTTCAAAGTGCCAGATATTGTTTCTACATAAAAATTCATAGTAGGGCATACTATAGTATAGTTTAGTGCAGTGTATGACTTTAATTCCGCAGTGGAGCATATTTAAAAAAAAAAAGTCTTTTGAGAATAAAAGTCAATAGGGTCCTGAGTAGAGATGCGCGGTTGGCGGTTATAGCCGCGGACTCCGCGGAAAAACCGCGGATAGGGCGGATGACGTGACGAATTTTTTTTAAAATTAAATTCGGGCGGGTGGCGGGCGGTTTCTAGTCTCGCGGCTGTCATCAGCAGCGCCTTGTATCAGCGGCTGGCGGGTGGGAAAATTGGTCAAAAACGTTGGTGTGGGTGGATGGCGGATGGATGATGAGTTTTGTGATTCGGTTGCGGATGAAATAATAGCCCATCCGCGCATCTCTAGTCCTTAGTTGTTTCGGAGCCCATTAACTTGAATTATATGGACAAAAACTATTGAAACATTCTTCAAAATATCTCCACTACACCATAGCCTCACTATACTATAGTAAACTTAAATATGCACACATACATATGTCAATGCTGTATTGGACTGTACTGGAACTTGCATTATACTGCAAGTCAAGTCAGGTCACTGGCGAGGCAAACACACATTGTGGATTCTAGACTTTAACCTATCCGGCACTGTTCCTATCAAAAAGGTGATTAGCCCTTTAGATGGAAACATCCATTCCTACTATTGCAAAGCATTATGATTTCGACCATTTATTTTTTTAAATGGTCTGTCTCTCGCTTACGTCTGCACTGCACTGATCTATCACTACTATGCTATACTGTACTTTACAGTATGCTATTTGTTCATTCACAATTTTAGAGATGGCCTGTATTGTTTAACATTTAATTGGTTCATTTCTGTCTGTGTTGTCTCAATAATCACAGTCATAATGACACACATTGACTGGCTTAAGAACCATTTCACCAGAGAATCAAGATATATGAAGCCCAATTCCACACTTAATGGACTGAGGGGCATTCCATAATTAAAGGAGAGCATTCACCGCCGAATAAATCCAATTCAGATCTCATTCATACTATTAAACACCACTCTACCATTCGCAGAACGCTGCTCCAAATATGGATTGACTCTTAGTGAGCATAAGCTTATTTCAACCTGATTCCATTGTTACTTGAGGAGGCTTTGCATCTTTCAGCCTCTTAGTAAGTCTTTGTTGATTATAATACAGTGTAAAGCCTCTCTCCCAATGAGAGGACACAAATCCCCTTTAAATACAAGCAAATTAATTACATCTCAATAAAGCTTCCTTCTTTTTTAGGTCAGGCCTGAGAGCTCGCTAAGAGGAAACACACTGATATTTGTGCAGGTGAATAAAAAATCCTCTGTTGGTTTGGTTTTAAAAAGGGTGTGTAAGGGACAGCTAAACAGAAATTATTGCACTGCATTTTTCCTCTAGGTTGTAAGAGGTCTATGTAAGCCTGAAATTAAAGACATTTTTTATTTCCTCAGAATGTCACTCTCTTTTATTTCCCAGTTTCCATGGCCTCGCTTTGAGTGATAAGACAGTGAGGCCCTTGTGAAGACACCAAGCCTGAGCAGACTTCTCCTAGCAACTGCAGCTACAGGATCCATTCACTCAGCTAGAGGGTTCTGCACTGAATATAGCTCAGGAAAGAGCCGGAAAAGAGTCTTCGGGCATTAATTTGTAATTGTGGGCTGTAGAAAAGCTGGGTCCACTCAAAAAGAGAAGGGGTGCATGCTTCCAGTGCTGGATCACAAAACTTTAACATCTGAGACCAAGTGGTTTCATTGAGTATAAATACTGGGGTTGAATATGAATATGTTTTGGTTTGGTTCTTTTTCTGTTTGCCTGTGTTTCTTGTCATTGTTAGTTGACCTGTGTCCAAAATCACCCCCTATACCCTTAAATAGTACATTTTTTGAGTGGACAGCCATTTGTAGTTGTGTCCGAAACCATAGTGGATGTTATCGAGTGCACTCATTCAATCTCACAATGCACCGCAATAATGAGTGTACAACCGATGTATGTTCAATGGCTAGAAAATACCCATAACGCACCATGACGACAGTGCTGAATGAATTCCCACGTCCCGCTAGATTATGGCGACTGTGGCTCAATCATCCATCCATCCATTTTCCAAACTGCTGGTCCAACGTGGCTACAGCATGATATCATACAGGTATAATTTCCTTTTTAAATTATTTAATTAAGGTTCATACATAGTTTCCATAACAGAGTTCAAGATAAATCTTTTCATCTTACTACTGGAGCTGCCGGTTTGCCAAGTTTCAAATGATTATTAAACGGCAAGCACAAACTATGCTAAGGCGACAGACCTTCAGGCCCAATTAGTATCCAATGTATCACTCGTTATGTCACTCATTTTCCTTCACTCCTTCAAGTGGACTATATTAGTGGAGTAATGTAGGGAATAGGGAATAGGGTATAGGGGGCGATTTCAAACACAGCCCTGGTTTCCTCTTGTGTGCCAGTTAATTACTGATCACGTTCACCTGTGGTTCATTTTGTTCCCTCGTTTACCTCTGTGTTTTTAAGTCCTCAGTTTCCTTTGTTCAATTGTCTGTTCTATGTTACGTAAAGTAAGGTTAGCCTAAGCTCCTTCTCATTAATCTAGCCTAGAGTTGAACTATTAGATGTGAGTCATGGACTTAGCCAAGTCTATGTCGATTTACTGGTGGCTCTGCTCTAAGGGATCTAGACTCTCTTGGGGCATAGCTCAGACTAGCTTGAGATTCTCATTTCAGCATTGAAGATTAAGGGCCCTTCCTAACATGGTTATATTAGTTACTGGGAGCAGTGTTGTGCAAGGTGTGTACCCCTGACACATTATTGGCTCAGGGCTCAGGCCTTTGAGTTTAAGTCCCTAGGTTTTTAGATTGGTTAGAACCAAAAGAGGGCAGGTATTGGTCACTATGGCGTAGTTGATATTGGCGTCCCCATAGTGTCAGCAACTAACGCAGTGTAGTGTTCCCTAAAAAGGGAATGTCTTGGGGTTACCTAAGAAAGGGAACGAGACATTGCGTCACATTGCCATGCTTCGGGCATCCCTGCATGTCTTTCTTCAAACAATAGAAATCTGATGATGTATTTTCAGGCGCCCTTCCTATTTGCTAGGGCATCCCTTGTGACATCATCACAATGCGTCAAAGGAACATTGTATGTAAAATGTGGTGTTTTCCTCACACAAAACCATTTCATGAGTCATGCAGACATGGTATTATTATGGTGTTTTTGGTCCATCTTCATTTTTTGGCGGCAGTGGCTCAGTGGGTCATGTAGGTTGTCTACAAACTGAAAGGTTGGTGGTTCGATCCCCGGATCCACCTGATCAAGTATCGCGGTGTCCATGAGCAAGACACCTAACCCCAGCTGCTCCTGATGAGCTGGATTTTAGAGCCTTGCATGGCTGGCACTGCAGTCGGTGTGTGAATGGGTGAATGTGAAGCAATATGTAAAGCGCTTTGGTGGCCATGGGTCTGTTAAAGCGCTATATAAATGCAGTCCATTTAAATATCTATTTTTGTGTTCTACGGAAGGAAGTAAGAACATAAAAGTTTGGGACGACATGAGGATAAGTAAATGATTTTTGGATGAACTATTAACTATTCAAGAATGATCCAAAACTATTGTATTAAACTCAAAAACATGTGAAAATGTGTTCTTAGACGGTTCTTTTCTGACCCTAAGACCCTAGAGCATTGAAATGCTATATGCTAGAATTGCACGGCAAGAGAAAAGGACTGGAACAGCCGGTTTCATGTTACATCAGCAGAAGCATAGTTAATGTGCTTCCACCTTTCCTGGATTCATGACAACTGACCTCTCCCATAATATATCCTAAATCAATTGGAGAAAGGAGCAAGCAGACAGAAAGTCAGTAATGCTGTGATTGATGAGAGCGATCTGAATATTTGTAAGCTGATAAGCCTCTTTTTTTTCTCTCTCTTCTCTGTCTCTCTCTCGCACGACGCACGCATCAGAAAGGATACAACATTGAGCAGCAGAGTGTGAAAAACGGAAAACACCTGAATGGAGTGGGTAAGTCTACACTCACGCGGCCTTGAGAACAATGAAAGCCGCCCAACAGCCCTGCAGAGGAACAATGTAATGTTGCCACGGCTCCTTCTGTTCAACGCAAATGTCTTTGACCTTGTTTCTTGAAACGTCACGGCTGAGTCAAAAAGACTTCAGAAGTTACATGCTCCCTGAGGTAAAATAATAATAAAGGCTTTTAAAAGTGTCATGTGCCACTGGCCTTGAAAAGTTCTTCATTTGATCTAGGAGCGAAGACAAGAAAGAATCTGTTTTTAATAGTTTCGCAGGCATCTTATTCGCAGCTTAATGCTAAGCTTAATTGTTTGGCAAGAAACCCCAAACTTGTGCAATAAATATAGAGTTAGAATTAAGTTGAATTTATTTAAATAGGGCTTTTCACAATACACATTGTTTCAAAGCAGCTTTACAGAAAATCATGATGTTAATGTTTATAATATCTTAATATATTCATGCCTTCTATTGTAGTCGCATTTAGCAGATAAGAGCTAGCCGATAATATAGTTCACGTTTTGGGATACAAGGAATCAAGAAGTTGAGCTATATTGGTGTTACATGCAGCTGAATCAGAGGCAAAAGCAGGATCCACGTGCAGCAGTGTTTTATTTAAATAAACTCAAAACTAAACAGACTTGGTAACCAGACTCAGGAACAGGACAGCCTGCATACAGCATTACAACAATACAAGAACTCACAAAGACTGGACTGAAACGCAGGGCTAAATACAGGGGCAAACGATCTAAACAGGATAACAAGGGGGCGTGGTTAACGGGAAACACCTGGGAAGACTTAAACAATCAACCAATGACACAACAGACAGGGGAACACAAGGCAAGATCACATGACTAGAACAGGGGATCACATGACAGACAAGAACCAGGGACAAGAAACAAAACCCAAACCGTGACATAGCCCCCCCTCTATGGGCGGCTCCCGACGCCTATCAAAACAAAAAAAACACAAGTTCAGGAGGGTGGTGAGTGGAGGCGGTCTTGGGGGAGGGACGGAGGGTCAAGTCTGTGCAGGGGGCAAGGCAGTTCAGGCGGCCAGGGTGGACCAGGCAGTGAAGACCCCTCGGGCGGCCACGGCGGTGAAGACCCCTCGGGCGGCGAGGGCGGTGAAGACCCCTCGGGCGGCCAGGGCGGTGAAGACCCCTCGGGCGGCCAGGGCGCTGAAGACCCTTCGGGCGGCCAGTGCGGAGAAGACCCCTCGGGCGGCCAGGGCGGTGAAGACCCCTCGAGCGGCCAGGGCGGTGAAGACCCCTCGGGCGGTCAGGGCGGTGAAGACCCCTCGGGCGGCCAGGGCGGTGACTCAGGCGCAGGAACAGCAGACACCGGCTCAGGAACAGCAGACACCGGCTCAGGAACAGCAGACACCGGCTCAGGAACAGCAGACACCGGCTCAGGAACAGCAGACACCGGCTCAGGAACAGCAGACACCGGCTCAGGAACAGCAGACACCGGCTCAGGAACAGACGACAACGGCTCAGGAACAGACAACACACACACTGGCTCGGGAACAGACAACACACACACTGGTTCTGGCTCGGGAACAGACAACACACACACTGGCTATGGCTCGGGAACACACAGCACACACACTGGCTCGGGCTCGGGAACAGACAACACACACTCGGGCTCGGGAACAGACCACACACACACTGGCTCGGGAACAGACAACACACACACTGGCTCGGGCTCGGGAACAGACAACACACACTCGGGCTCGGGAACAGACCACACACACACTGGCTCAGGAACAGACAACACACACACTGGCTCGGGCTCGGGAACAGACAACACACACTCGGGCTCGGGAACAGACCACACACACACTGGCTCGGGAACAGACACTGGCTCCGGTTCTGGAACAGACACCAGAACAGAAACAGCCACAAGGACAGACGTAAACACAGAAACAAACATAGAGCGATCAGGTTCAGGCGTGACTTGAACAGTCTCTGGATCGGCAGACGTGACTTGAACAGTCTCTGGATCGGCAGACGTGACTTGAACAGTCTCTGGATCGGCAGACGTGACTTGAACAGTCTCTGGATCGGCAAACATGACTTGAACAGTCTCTGGATCGGCAGACGTGACTTGAACAGTCTCTGGATCGGCAGACGTGACTTGAACAGTCTCTGGATCGGCAGACGTGACTTGAACAGTCTCTGGATCGGACGGGACCAGCGGCGAGGACTCTGGGCTCTCAGAAAGTACAGGGAGGACTTCCAGGCATTGTAGGACGCGGGAAGTCCTCTTCCTCCTCCGTCTCCGAGAGCGAGAGGGCGCTGGGCTGGACGGAACCAGCGATGAGGGCGCTGTGCAGGACGGGACCAGCGGTGAGGGCGCTGTGCTGGACGGGACCAGCGGTGAGGGCGCTGTGCTGGACGGGACCAGCGGTGAGGGCGCTGTGCTGGACGGGACCAGCGGTGAGGGCGCTGTGCTGGACGGGACCAGCGGTGAGGGCGCTGTGCTGGACGGGACCAGCGGTGAGGGCGCTGTGCTGGACGGGACCAGCGGTGAAGGCTCTGTGCTGGACGGGACCAGCGGTGAGGGCGCTGTGCTGGACGGGACCAGCGGTGAGGGCGCTGTGCTGGACGGGACCAGCGGTGAAGGCTCTGTGCTGGACGGGACCAGCGGTGAAGGCTCTGTGCTGGACGGGACCAGCGGTAAAGGCTCTGGCTGGACGTGGCTGACGTGAAGCTCCGGCTGGACGTGGCTGACGTGAAGCTCCGGCTGGACGTGGCTGACGTGAAGCTCCGGCTGGACGTGGCTGACGTGAAGCTCCGGCTGGACGTGGCTGACGTGAAGCTCCGGCTGGACGTGGCTGACGTGAAGCTCCGGCTGGACGTGGCTGACGTGAAGCTCCGGCTGGACGGTCTCTGGCTGGACGGTCTCTGGCTGGACGGTCTCTGGCTGGACGGTCTCTGGCTGGACGGTCTCTGGCTGGACGGTCTCTGGCTGGACGGTCTCTGGCTGGACGGTCTCTGGCTGGACGGTCTCTGGCTGGACGGTCTCTGGAAGACTGGCCCCTTGAACGACGGTCCTCTTGGCCCTCAACACTGACATCAGCGGTGGCTGTGCCACGGTGGACATCAGTCCTGGACGCCCATAGACTGATGCCATGGCTAGCTTGATGGCTGAAGTGATGAGAAGAACAGGCTGAGGGGGTACTACGGGCTCACGGAGCTCCTTTTCCTCCACGCCCACAGTAAACGGAGAACCGCTCAGCAAAAGAGCCAGGTCGATATATTCTTCCAACGAGCCGTGTGGATCATGGGCAGGCATCACAGACCAGAGTGGTTCTGATAATCCTCCACGGAAAAAGATCATCAGGCATTCGGTGCTCATTTGCACGAGATGTGCCAGTTCGACAAAATCTGCCACGTAGTCCTCAATGGATCGATCACCCTGACAGAGACGCAAGATTTGGATATCTGGGCTCAGGGTTGGCATGGCTGCTGCTGGATCTCGGTGCGGTGAGTTCTTCTGTTACCTGCAGCTGAAGCAGAGGCAAAAGCAGGATCCACGTGCAGCAGTGTTTTATTTAAATAAACTCAAAACTAAACAGACTTGGTAACCAGACTCAGGAACAGGACAGCGTGCATACAGCATTACAACAATACAAGAACTCACAAAGACTGGACTGAAACACAGGGCTAAATACAGGGGCAAACGATCTAAACAGGATAACAAGGGGGCGTGGTTAACGGGAAACACCTGGGAAGACTTAAACAATCAACCAATGACACAACAGACAGGGGAACACAAGGCAAGATCACATGACTAGAACAGGGGATCAAATGACAGACAAGAACCAGGGACAAGAAACAAAACCCAAACCGTGACAATTGGCTTGTGTGTATATATATATGTATGTTGTATGTATGCAGAACTTATATATGTACCTTTTTATAAAGAGCTGGGTGATAATATAGTTATATTTTATGCCGAAATAAAAAATCAGTCAGACAAGGTTTCCTGTATCGCTTGATGTTAGGGCACTGTATGTATGTGAACACACTTGGATATATCCAACTTTATATATAGAGCTTTGCGATAATACAGTTTACATTTCTGCGACGATATATAAACAATCACACTATATAGTACAGCTATAGTACAGTATAGTACAGTATTGCTATATATGAGTATACTCTATGTATGCAGATAAATTAGGATGCACTATACAACTTTTAATATATCCCTGACGATAATATAGTTTACATTTTTCGACGATATAACAATCAAGCTGTTAAGACTTGCTATATAGAATAGGCTACATACCGCTTAACGTGAGTTCACTGTATGTATGCAGGTAAGATTGGATATACTTAGTAGATGGTACTTATTCTTTATTAATTATTAAGTTGTTAATTAATCTGATCACAGGTATGATTGTATCTGATGATTTGCAATAGCTTCGAATGATTTGGCCCTATGGTGGCCCAGTAGTGCACAACACAACGAAATTTCAAAAAGCAAACAGAAGTTAACAACACAACGAAAACAAGCCACAACAAAACAAACTAAGTACTAAGCTCATCCAATCAGAATTTAGAGTCAGAACTGCAGTGTCTGTTTTTATAAAATTAGTTTTGAGTCTTTTATTTTTAATTTAAAAAAAAGTCACGGACCGTAAAGCAGTCGCAATAGCAAAATCACAAAATAGAAAATATCGTGATTGCTTTCATTGTTTTGGTTTGCACCAAGAACACATGGTTATTTAATAGCCTATATAAAACTTTTTTTTTCTGACAAAAATACAAATATTGTGATATACTCTTACAATGATATGAAATTCCTCATACCATGATATGCAATTTTATAACTATCATCCAACCATAACATATTCATATTAGTTTTAATATTAAAATTATTTTCTTATATAACTAACAAATCTCCCACAGAAGCCCCATTTCCAGTGTGAAAAAAAAAAACATTCCATGGATTATCAAGTTAAAATGAGCCTGATGGTCACGTCCAGAGATGTTGTTTTATGTAATCTTGAATGTTAACATGAACATTGCGTGATCGTAAGATGATTCACTCTGTATGTGTGTTTTTTAAATTTTTGTATTGCCTAGTGAATGAGTTTTTTGGTAGTCTAATAGTTAATGTGAGATTTAGCAGAAGCGCGAGAGAGGGAGAGATTAAGCCCTCCACTAATCCCATCGGACTCCTGAGAAAGATAGAGAGAGGAGGGCTGTGTGTGTGTGTGTGTGCGTGCGTGCGTGCGTGTTTGTGTGTGTGTGTGTGAGTGTGTGTGTGTGTGTGTGTGTGTGTGTGTGTGTGTGTGTGTGTGTGTGTGTGTGTGTGTGTGTGTGTGTGTGTGTGTGTGTCTGTGTGTGTGTGTGTGTCTGTGTGTGTGTGTGTGTGTGTGTAAAAAATAAAGTTGGGAGGAGCAGGAGGGGCGTATCTTTGATGCCCAGTGGTCACATGACTGTTTACACTGTGAGAGAGGAGCCATGTGTGTGAAGAGCAGAAACTCAAAAGAAACGGCTCTCACATAAACATGTAGGATATCTCACACACACACATAAACGAACACAAAGGCAACCGCAGGATGGACCAGAGAGTTGAGCACAGTTTGTATCCCCCTGAGGGCCAGCCCAGCAGACCCAGAGATGTACTTGTTAAATCAGGTAAGAGAGATACAACAGACTGTGGCTGAGATTACAGGATGCTGAACTGATGATGCTGTATTGTGCAGAAAAAAATTACTAGTGGTCTGTATTTGAATACCAAGGATAAGATAGAATGAATTAATAGATTTGTAGTATTTATTGAGTTTCAGTGTATTATTACTATGTAACAACTCAGTTACAATATAGTAATTACAGATGCACAAACTGTTTTATATCAAGATACATTCACACTGATGCATTTGTTATGCTTTGCAACAACAACAAAAAAGATCTGTGCCTGCTTTAAACATTTGTTTCAGGGTTAAATGTATAATGTTTTAAGAGCAAGCAGGTGTAGTATATAAAATACAAACTAAGAAGGCAAAAGAATGACATGAATGACACTTAAATAAATCAGTTTGGTGAGAAACAGGAAGCCTTGCTTTCTCCGAGCAACTTGTTACTCATGGAGTTTTGCTGCACAGTGAGGCAACAGACTTGATAAACTCTTTGATTGCCATTAGAAATACACCATTTGACATTTTCTGAATTGTATTTTTGTCAGCTTGTGGTAAACGTGTGGCATTTTTTAGGTGTCAGTAGCATAGGTTAAGTGACAAGCAGGATCATCTTTCACAATTTTGTTGTTGTAATGTTTTACCAGCAGTATCTTACTTTATGTTTGTTTTAGCTGAAAAGCACAAGGTCCACAAGGTATTTTTGCCTGATGGACACCAATAAACCCTGCTTTGTGTATTTGAACAGTTATCTTAAATCATCCATCTCAGAATACCCAGCTTTTAAACAAACACGCCCTTCACCAACATATCTTGGAAGTCTATTAAGCAATTTCTATGTGAATTAAACCTCAAAGGGATAGTCACCCAAAAATGAATACAATACATATTTTACACACCATAATGTTGTTCCAAAACCGTATGACTTTAAATGATTTAAATGAACCGTAAGAATATTTTGAATAATGTTTAACTGTTTTAGCCCATGAAATGGAGGTCAGTGAGGTCCAAAACATCATTGCACCCCACTGACTTTCATTGTATGTTTTTCTTCTAAATATATTTTTCTGTGTTTTCTACAGAATAAAGAAATGCATGCTGGTTTGGAACTACACAAGAGTGAAAAAAATGACAGAATGTTCATTTTGGAGTGAACTATCCCATTCGATTCTATTATATTCTGTTGTATTCAAGTATTCTGAAATAAAATAGCTTAGGAAAAAGATAACTCTTTTTATTTACTCTTCCAGTCTAGATTTAGATGCTTGAAATAGGTTATATTGTGCTATTGTCCTTAGAGACTGCTGCGTTGTTTCTTGCTGGGCACCTTTATAATGCTAATTCCCTGTCTGAGAGCTGTGCCTAAATTTTATGGCTTGCCAAGGACTAGTATTCAGCAGGGATTATGGGAAATGGCACCGCACTTCCACACAAACACACCCACCCATGGGAGAATGGGATCCCAGGGCATCCTCTGAGAATGCTGACGTCGCCATGACAACTGTCAGCATTCTATTTGTATACAATCCAATGTGGGAACAAACTAACTTCTTATGTAACAGGGGATTTTTTTTGTCCAAACAAAAATGGTATTTTTAATACTGAATGCCTGGTTATCAACAAGACAATACTGCATTTGATGTGATGCAGAGGAATCTAAACTCTGCTACCAGTATTGCCTTAATGGGATAGTTCACACAAAAATTAAAATGTACTTACCCTCAACCCAGGTGTATAAGACTTTCTTCTTTCAGCCAAACAAAATCTGAGTTAAATTGTAAAATATCCTTGCTCTTCCCAGCTTTATGATGGGGGTGAATAGTAACTGAGTTTTTGAAGCCCGAAAAACGCATTTATATCATTATAAAAGAACTCCATATGGCTCCAGGGGGTTAATAGGCCTTCTGAAGCGAAGCAATGCTTCTTTCCCAGACAGCAACATAGTGTCGGCCCAAATCCGGCACACATGTGGTACATATAGATTCCACACGGCCCAGATGTGGGCTGGATCTGGGCAGAGACTATGTTGCTGTCTGGGTTGTAAGAAAAATATCCATATTTATAACTTTATAAACTATAATCTCTGGCTTCCTTTAACGGCCGTCTGCGAGTCTAGTTCTGGTGGAGGAGTGACCTCTGAATGCCTCTCACGGTTCAAACAAACAGGGCTGGGCAACAAACTCAAGCTCCTCCGACATTTTTCTTTAAAAAATCTTGTTTTAGACTTCTAATTCTTGAGCGGTGTTTTGTTTTGCTATATCCTCTGCGCTTCTGTTTTCGTCAATACGTCATGCGTCAGGTCAGAGGTCACTCCTCCGCCGGAACTAGACTTGCGTGCAGCTGTTACCAGAAGCCAGTCATTATAGTTTATAAAGTTATAAATGTATATGTTTCTTACAAAAACACAACACTTAGCTTCAGAAGGCCTGGGAAGAACCTGGATTTTTTTTTTGGCTGAAAGAATGGCTTATACACCAAGGATGAAACACCTTTAACTTTTTTTTTCTTTTTCATGTAATCCTAAATGAATTCAGATTCTTAAGGCACATTTCAGAGTGTTTTTGATCGGAAAATAATAGTGGATATCTGTTCATACTCTGCCAGGACACCTGTGTGATTCTGAGGGGAAATGACTCCATACATCCACTAAATATCAAAGAAAAGTGCAGTTCTAAGAGCATCATTTATTTGCCACTTTGTCTGGTGTTTTGTAAGCTAAAGCAATAAAATTCTGAAATGATCAGAAGTGTCTAAATACTTATTTAGGACCATTGTATTTCAAAGCATTGCCATGGTACTGTACTTTCTTGAAAGGGTTAGTATATTAGCACACTTTTAATTTTAGTAGTCCTACTTAATTACTTTTGGTTATGCTGGGTATATAAGGAAACACCTGCTGTAGCCACACAAACAGACACCACACAAAATCGAATTAACCCCACAATGTATCATGCAATTCTTGGAAATAGACTCAGATCTGATCAGCAGAAGCCCTTGCCTTTCCTGTCTGTGTGACTCCAGGGTATGTGGGGGATGTTGATAAATACATTATGCCCATAATAGAGGGATATTCACTTTCAGGGCAGACACAGTCCACCGTCTGTTGCTCTTCACCATGTTACTGATCCCTAATCGATCAGATCAAGGACAGGCTTCCAGAGACACGGATTATGTAGCAATACAAAACATTTTGCAGCGCTTGTGTATATGTGTATGTGTATGTACTTTTATCCCATACTGAATTTTATCTGTAAGCTCTGGATTAATACACAGATATCATTTGTATTTCATAACCATGACGCAACATTCTCGCAGCACATAACATTGAAGTGGGCCACACACGCTAACACAGTTTACTCAGTTAACAGCAGGCAGACATTGCAACACATTCATTTGCAAAAAAAGTAATATTTGAACACACAATCATGAAAGGAAACCAAATGAAAAATATTCTGGTGATGTTACAGGCTTTAACTCTAGTGTCCACTGAACAAGATCACTTGAAATATACTTAACTGTCTCACAGAGACAGATATTTGGCCAACACTTTACAATAAGTTTCATTAGTTAACATTAGTTAACTCACAATGAGCAATACATTTGTTATTGTATTTATTAATTCTTTGTTAATGTTAGTTAATTGAAATACAGTTTGTTCATGTTACTTCACAGTGCATTAACTATAATGTTAACAAACACAACCTTTAGTTTTAATAACGTATTAATAAATGTTAAAAATTAATATTAACTAAGATTAATAAATGCTGAAGAAGTATTGTTCATTGGTAGGTCATGTTAACTGAAGTTTTTAACTAATGAAACCCTATTGTAAAGTGTTACCGATATTTTTTTGTAATAATTATGTAAATATTTATATTTCATATGACTTTTTTATTATTCCTACCTAAGCCCACATACTGTGTATACTCTCTGACTTCCTTGTGCCAAAACGCTCTCTGACCAATCAGTGCTTATAGATTCACAATCCTCATAAACATGAAATATCTCTTTTAATGGATCAACAGCATTCGGTATGAACAAAATAAGGTCCATATCAGCAAGGTTATTCCAATGGACTGTGAGAGATTTACTTTTAGCTTAATTTTTTCTGATCCATATGACATTTTCATATTTTAATATTTTAGCAAAATTGTGTTTATCTTTTGCCATTAGAGGAAGTGAAAACAACAATTTCGAGAGCAGTCGTCAACTGTGCAATATATAAAACTTCTGTAGATCTAAAACTATTTTTTCATTTTCTGAAAGAAAATGTGGTGTTTGTCCCAAATGTATGCTGCCACATAATGTATTGTGGGTTGCATGCATATCATTCTTATCATTCATCTGTAGCATGAAGTGCTATTGAGTGAAGTGATACGTATAGTCTTTGGATGGTTTGTTCCCTTACAGAGAGTATGAGCAATAATAATACTGATAAAATAAACTGAGAATATAAGAAAAAAGGATTTAGTGCGCAAGAGACGCAAGAGTATTATTTTATAACTTAATACTTAGAAAAGGTTTTAAAAAAAAAGGGGGAAAGCTTTAATTACCTGTTTGAAAAAAATCTTTGGTGTAAACTTGATAACCTATGGGCTACAAATACTTTCACATGCATGAATTCCCTTCATCATCTTTCCTGTCATCATCAACATCATTTCACCCCTGTACTCTTCTCATGCACTCTGATTGAGAAGTGCTAAGAATTGAGCTCAGCTTTTTGAATATTGAATGGTGGAGACTGTCTCTGGTTCCTCCTCCAAGCATAGCATTGTTCTGAGCAAGCTTCAATGCATATGACACCTGATCTGCTGTCACTTTAACACGGATCACTGCACTTTTAATCTGTCCTATCCTGAGAGGAGTGTCTTTATGCAGTTGAGCTGGCTTGCATTATGGGCCTACAAGTTTGTTGTTTAGTGGTGATGAATTACAAATTTGTCTGAACCAATACTAATTTAATATCCGCCTACTTTTCTAAACATACTGACTACACTGCATTTTCTTTAAGCAAAATATTTCTTCTCTCTTTTGATTTTTAGAGTGAAATATGCCAGAGTGTGTTATTTATTCAATTTCAGGGGAACAAAAACACAAGAGCAAAACGTCTCGGTTACGTATGTAACCCTAGTTCCCTGATAGGGAACGAGACGCTGCGTCAAACGCTGCGGGAACGCCCCTGCGTTGTGCGTCATGAAGCACGTATGGAATCAGCCCAATGGAGAGATGAAACGTCATAGGCGGGTGACGTCATCGACCAGGAAACTATAAAGCACCCCAAAAACACAAGCGCATTAGCTTCTGATAGGCTTGAAGGAAGCGCTAACGGGAGTGCCGGGAGTATGGCGGAGCGACGCAGCGTCTCGTTCCCTATCAGGGAACTAGGGTTACATACGTAACCGAGACGTTCCCTTTCAAGGGAACTTCGAGCTGCGTCAAACGCTGCGGGAACGCGAATACCCACGTCGCCATAGGACCAAATGACCGTCATGTGAGACTAGCGCACAGAGGACGAGAGCACCTGTGCCCCAGGGGTAGAGCTTAAGTCTAGGTCATAGAACTTAATAAAAGTATGCGGTGAAGACCATCCAGCCGCATCACAAACATCACTCAGGGAAACCCCCGACAAAAGAGCTTTAGAAGCAGCCATACTCCTGGTAGAGTGAGCTCGGACAACCAAAGGTGAAGGCTGGCCAGCCGACTCATAAGCAAGTGAGATAGCCTCAACCACCCACTTGCTCATTCTCTGTTTAGACGCCGGACACCCTTTCCTGGGTGGCCCGAAACATACAAAAAGTTGTTCTGATTTCCTCCACAGGGCAGCTCTATGGACATAAGCGTCTAATGCCCTAACAGGGCAGAGTGAATTAAGTTTCTCCTGGTCCGATGACATAAATGGAGGAGGACAGAAAGCCTGCAGAACCGTAGGTCTAACAATATTAGTAGGAACCTTAGGAACGTAACCTGGTCTAGGATGCAGAAAAGCTTTAACCATGCCAGGTGCAAATTCCAGGCACGAGGGTGAAACCGACAGAGCCTCTAAATCTCCGATTCTTTTTAGTGAAGAGATAGCAAGCAAAAAGATAGTCTTAAAAGTGAGAAACTTCTCGGGAACTTCTTCGATAGGTTCAAAAGGAGCTAGGGAAAGACCTTCTAATACAATGGCCAGATCCCAAGTCGGCACCCTCGTACGAACTGCTGGCCTCAGCCTCAAAGTGCCACGGAGGAAACGAGTTATAAGCGGGTGTCTCCCAAGAGAAACTCCACTGAAAGGGACGTGGTAAGCAGCTAGTGCCGCCACATACACCTTTAGTGTGGAGGGGGATAACCCTGTGGAGAAGCGCTCCTGCAGGAATTCCAGCACTGCACCCACTGGGCAGTTAACTGGGTCCTGCAGGTGTTCTCCACACCAAGAAGTGAAAAGTTTCCACTTCAAGGCATAAAGCTTCCTCGTGGATGGAGCTCTGGAGTTAAGAATGGTCTCAACAACCTCGGTTGAGAGACCGGAGTCTATGAGCTGGGCCCCCTCAGAGGCCAAGCCCACAGTTTCCACAATTCTGGGCGGGGGTGAAGTATCGTGCCCCCCGCCTGGGAGAGTAGATCCCTCCTGACCGGGAGCTCCAAAGGAGAACCGTCCAGGAGAGAAATCAGGTCCGCAAACCATACTCGGGCCGGCCAGAACGGGGCTACTAGTAGTAGACTGACCCCGTCCCGGCGGACCCTCTCCAGAACTCCTGGTAACAGAGCAATCGGGGGAAAGGCGTACAGACGTGACCTCGGCCACGGCTGCACCATAGCATCCAACCCCAGGGGGGCTGGAAGAGTGATGGAGAACCACCGATGACAATGAGTGGTCTCCTTGGAAGCGAATAGGTCCACCTCGGCGCGACCGAAACTCAACCAAAGGAGCTCCACCACCTCGGGGTGGAGTCTCCATTCCCCTGGCCTCGGCCCCTGCCTCGACAGGGAGTCTGCTACCACATTCAAATACCCAGGGAGATACATTGCTCTCAGAGATAGTAGCTTCCCTTGGGACCACAGGAGGATCTGACGGGCCAACTTGTAAAGCCGGCGAGACCGCAGGCCCCCCTGATGATTTATATAAGAGACCACCGACGTGTTGTCTGATTGAACTAACACATGATGGCCTCTCAGGTCTGTTAGGAAGTGTTTCAGAGCCTGAAACACAGCCAACATCTCTAGACAATTTATGTGCCACGAAAGATGATGATCCTGCCACAGACCTTGGGCTGGGCGACCACTCATGACCGCCCCCCACCCTGTGAGGGAAGCATCCGTCGTTAGCGTTATGCGACGACAAAGAGCCCCCAGCACAGGACCTTTGGATAGGAACCAAGTTTCTCTCCACATGACCAGAGCACGAAGGCAGCGCCGCGTGACTTTGAACGTGCGGAGCGGATTTCCCCTCGGGGAGAATCCCTTGGTCCTGAGCCACCACTGTAGCGGTCTCATGTACAACAGGCCGCAAGGTATAACGTTGGACGCTGCTGCCATCAGACCCAACAGTCTCTGAAACTGCTTGACAGTGAGTAGCTGGCCTAGCTTCACTTGTTTCACAGCTGAGAGAATCGAAGCGATGCGGGTCGGAGAGAGTCGCGCCCGCATCGATACCGAATCCCAAACGACACCCAGAAAAGTGGTCTTCTGGGAAGGAGATAATACACTTTTCTTTGCGTTCAGCCTCAACCCCAACCTTCTGATATGAGCGAGGACGACATCTCGATGCCGAACCGCCATCTGCTCGGTCTGAGCTAAAATCAACCAATCGTCGATGTAATTGAGAATACGAATGCCCTGAAGCCTCAGAGGCACTAGTGCTGCATCCATGCATTTCGTGAAAGTGCGGGGAGATAAAGCTAGGCCAAACGGAAGAACCCTGTACTGGTACGCCTCGCCCCCGAAGGCGAACCTCATGAACTTCCTGTGTTGTGGAAGGATGGACACATGGAAGTATGCGTCCTTCAGATCTATCGTGACAAACCAGTCCTCGGACCTGATTTGAGACACGATCTGCTTGATAGTGAGCATCTTGAATTTTAGCTTCCCTACCGAGCGATTCAATATGCGCTGGTCTAAAATTGGACGCAACCCCCCATCCTTCTTTGGAACGATGAAATATCGGCTGTAATAACCTGACTCCAAACTGGGAGGAGGAACCCGTTCTATAGCCTCTTTTTGAAGGAGCGTTTTCACCTCTTGTCCCAATACCAGAGCCTGCTCGGGGCCCACCACTGTGTGCAGAACCCCTCTGAATTTTGGTGGACGATACCTGAACTGGATAGCATAACCCTTTTCTACTGTCTGCAGGACCCAATGAGATATTTTTGGAAGGCTTTTCCACTCTGCCAGAAATTCTACTAAGGGTACCAGCCTCTCGAGACTGGCCTCTGGTGTAACTTGAGCAGCAGACGCAGCGCCCTGTAACGGCGCACCGGCAGGGAACAACTGGTCTGACCGCTCTGAGACCCTCCTCAGAGGGAGCGAGCGTCCCTCGGGAAAGCGCTCGCTGGGATCGTCTGTGCCCCGGCATAAAGGCGGGGTTGGCAGAACGAGCCCCTGAGGGCACCGAGGAGGAATGGGCACCGTAAAAAGAGGTGAACACCTTTCCGCCTCGGTGGGGACCACCCTCAGCATCCTGAACGGCTTGGCGTCAGGACTTCTTCTTAGCCGAAGCCTTCTTAGCCAATATAACTGTCCTCAGATCAGTTCTACTGGGAGAAGGCTTCGGCTGAGAGTGTCGCGGCTGAGCCCACTGTCCAGCAGGGGGAGCACGAGACGCGACACTCTGCCTCTGCTGCGCTCTATGTGATGAGCTCGAAGACGGCCGGGGCTGCTCCCGCCCAGCAGCCCCAGGGACATGAACTTTAAGGGGAAGAAACTTTTTAAAAGCTGCAGTTTGTTTCTTTTCTTCTTGGAATTTATCGATAACTGAATTCACAGCATCACCAAACAACCCCATGGGAGAAAGAGGAGCATCTAAAAGAAAAGCTTTTTCTCTCTCTTTAATATTAGTCTGATTTAACCACAAATGTCTTTCTGCGGCCACCAGAGCTGCCATAGAACGACCCATTAATTTGGCCGATTCTCTGGTGGCACGCAGGGATAAATCAGCAGCCTGACGCAGTTCGCGAACTACGTCAGTACTGACCTCCCCACTCTCACTCATGTCCCTTAGCAGATCAGCCTGGTATGCCTGCAAGATTGACATAGTATGCAGACATGACGCAGCCTGACCTGCTGCCGAATATGCTTTACCCACCAAAGCCGAAGTGTTCCTTAAAGGCTTGGAGGGTAATGCCGGTGCCTTAAAAGATGATGCTGCTTCGGGGGAGAGATGGCTCGCAAGCGTCTCTTCCACACGAGGCAAAGCACCATAACCATGAGCCTTGGCTCCCATAATATTAGCGTATGTTGAAGTCTGGGGACTAAACACTCTATATGACACCGGTTTTCTCCATGATTTCGACACCTCGGTGTGGAGATCATGGAAAAACGGCAGGCACCGGCGTGGAGGCTGCACACGTGACGGCAAAAATCTCTCATCCAACTTTGATTTAGAAACAGACTCCTGTCTAGTCACTGGCCATTCAATATTAAGTTTTTCAACAGCTCTTGTTAACACCTCCATAAGCTCATCACTCTCAGGAGTGTGGGGTGGCGAATCCTCCACATCTCCCTCAACACTAACAACATCAAGTTCCTCAGAACTGGATAGCTGCAGCATTGGTGCCTCAGCCCGAGCGGAAGAAACCGCAGCGCGTGCTTCCGAACCCGGGACTGAGGCACTGGATCTCACAGGTGAAGGGAGAGATAAGGCAGAGCCCGTCTCAAACCCCGCTGTGAGATCCATCTGCGATCCCCACGATAAGCGCCGCCGCTCTGCCTCGGCAGAAGCGGGACCCGAACCGCGGGGAGCGCGCACCGAACCGCTCTCCTCAAAGAGCGATCGGCGGGAGCGGAGCGTCCTTAACGGCAAACGCTCGCAATGCTCACAGTCTGCTCCCTCGAGAGCAAACTGGGCATGCTGAACTCCCAAACAAACAACACAAAGATCATGTGTATCCCCGCTCGTTAAATAACGCGAGCAGGGAGGAACACACTTTCTAAACTGCTGTTCGTCCGCCATAATCTCTCAATATATATATATATATATATATAGGGATAAATTGTTTGTGTGGTGCAGGGTATGTAAGACAGACAATATCACACAGGGACAGATTCACATGTAGCGCGACTGAAAGCACAGAAGCTAATGCGCTTGTGTTTTTGGGGTGCTTTATAGTTTCCTGGTCGATGACGTCACCCGCCTATGACGTTTCATCTCTCCATTGGGCTGATTCCATACGTGCTTCATGACGCACAACGCAGGGGCGTTCCCGCAGCGTTTGACGCAGCTCGAAGTTCCCTTGAAAGGGAAATGTTTTTTTAAAAATGAGTTAAAGTAAACTATCTTTGGGGTCAGAAAAGATCATTCACATCAGTGCATCGTCTGTGTGTGATTGTGTGTTAGTGGTCTGGTGGTGCAAGAATTCTCCAAATATCTGGAGGAAATGAAGGTAAGGAATTTCCTCCCAAACTCAGAGGACCGTTAACACTCTGAATGTCCACCTGCTACTTTCAGGAAACCTGCTCCGGCTCACATGGAATCATTTAAACTGGAGCAGAGACAAGTAGTGTTCTCTGATGAGGGTTGTTTATGCTCCACCATCCCACTTACTGCTGTTGATTATGTTCTTCTTTTGCGTCAATCTCTGCCTTTCTTCTCGCAGTTAAAAGAAGTCAGGAAGGGAAATGTTACTTCCTTTCAATAAAATCCTTCCTCTCACATTGTTTTCTCTCTGTTCTCAGCCTCAGCGTATGCCGATATTCAATGGGAACAGCCTCATCAGCCGAGAACCCCGGACAGGGATCCATTTAGTTACCCTCGTCGCGAGATCCCCCCATTGGCCAGTTACGCTCCTCAGCCTGATTACATGACAGCGGATGATGATCTCATCAAGCCTAAAAAGCTGATTAATCCTGTGAAAGCCTCTAAAAGCCACCAGGAGCTTCATCGGGAGTTGCTTATGAACCAAAAACGGTATGAGGATACACAAGTGTACAGTATATACACACTCATCTGCTAAATGACAAGTTATACTCAAATACAGCATGAGGAAACATCTTTAAATGTTTCTGGGGGTATAGGTGATGTAGCATACCAGATGTGGCCCGGATCTGGGCCGACACTATGTTGCTGTCTATGTTAACAATGTAACAAAGTTAAAAGCTCAGGGAAGAAGGAGGCGGGAATTGGTGATCATTCAACATAGCTTTATTAATAAAACAAACAACAAAACGAAAGTAAGGCGGCGGTTCCTCACGGTCAACTGCCACATTCATAGTTACATGTTACATCTCTGTATTCATGGAATGGCATAGTTTTAAGAATAGTTTAAGCTTTAGCAGCATGTTAGAGTTTATCCACCACCTGCGCAACTTGGATTTAAACCTGGCTAATCAATTATCCAAATATTAGAGATTAAAATAATAGCAGATTTGTTTGATTTTAAATTAACACTAAAATTAAGATGAAAAATTAACTTCAGAAAGAAATGTACTTTTGCTATGGTTAAATAAATGTTCAGTGATATCTTTAAAAAATTCTTGATTTTTTTCACTCTATGCAGTGTTGATATGGCAACTAGTAAATACGTAAATAAATAAATAAACATATTATGTCACTCTAGCATGTGTGGAACCTTTTAAACCATGTTAGTTTCAACTAGCACCGTTAGTTAGCTTAAGACAGATAATCAGAAGTCCGTTGCAAGACATGAGCTATCATCTCTGTGCTCCTGAGCAAGATATTTAACCATAGGTTGCAGTCTGTGTAATACATGTTTTGTAAGTCGCTTTGGATAAAAGTGTAAATGCATAAGTCACATAGCTACAGTTCAACCAGAGTTGGAGATTAGGACATGCTGATCCTGGAACAACCAATCAGGACATAGAAGTTAGGGTTAAGGTTTAGAGATGCTAGGGTTTAAACAACAGTAGTATCAACCTTTTTTCCCTCTTATTTTACGGCGTGTTAATTTGCAGTTAAGGATATGCTTAGGACTGTGTTTTTGGACAGGACAAACATGTACTGGAATGATGGTCACGAGTTGGGTACTTACTTTCTCAACACATCTGGACAAAAAAACAAACAGGCATTCTACTGACTATAAGTAACTTTGCAACTACATGTCAACTTATTCTAACCCTAACCCTACAGTCCACTAATACTCTACTAATATTTTAATGAGAGTTAGTAGACATGTAGGTGCAACATTACTTACAGTCAACAAAATGTGAAAGGGAGCATCAAAATAAAGTGAAACCAACTTAATAATGTCATTAATTTTTGTTGTTTTCAGCAACAATCAATCAGTAAGTAAAAATTAAACCAAATTCTCCAAGTACTGAAACAGAGGGTCTTCAGTTTTTTCCCCTCAGATTCCATGCTGTCTGTGCTAGGACTTTGATTAGCATTGCACAGTTGCTTAGTAATGTCACCCCCCACTTCTTTAATACCAGAAAATGTGGTAAAGGTGAACACACTCCCTCTGTCTTAGCAGAGGCGTCTAAAGCCCTCAGGAGTGGCAACAGAGCCCCTTTATCCTTCCCCCTCTTTCCATTACTCTCTTTCCTAGACACTTTAGTTTAGGAGGTTTAAGATTTAAAGAACGCAAGGCTCAGCCAATCAGAGATATAGTGTTCACATCCCACGCGGGTCCTGCATTGTGTTTTCACACAGGGGAAATGAGCACTTATCTAAAGTGGCCAACGATAGAGCTTTGCTGTTTATGCCACAGATCCTGTGACACAGCAAACCCAAGAACTCAGAGTGCTCTTGAGTGCGTTGTCATTTTCAGCTGTGAGATTTTAGACAGAAACAGGTCTGTAGTGCACAACAATGTTGGAGAGTAATTAACTAAGTCCATGTACATATTGTGGCTACATACTGTTGTCACTCCTCTTCATAATCTTGTTCTGGTTATCCATGCAAGTGTTAAGTGCATGGCAGTATTTAGCCTAAAAGTAGCATCGCTAATTTGTACTGCGATAAAACATCAGTTTCCGAACTGGGCAAAAGGGCATTCTGAGTCATTTTAGCATTCTTGTAGTGTAGCTAAATCCTTTTTTCCTTGCAGCTATTGGTGCATTCAAATCATTTTGGTGTGATTGTATATGCAAGTTGATAACAATGAAAACAAAAAATGAATAACAATTTGTTTGACTTATCATAAGTATTCTAATTATAATGTTGATGTGACCATTTTGTTTGTAGCTCAGTTATAGCTAGCCAGAGCTCATTCAGCTGGTTTATGAGGAAACAAATTTGAGTAAATTAAATTTCCCATCATTCTCTGTGACAACAGAAAAAGTATGAAATACAGATATAAAACATTAATTAAACACCTAATATTAGCCTGTTTGGTAACACTTTATTTTGATGGTCCCTTTTGAACATTCTGTTGACTATAAGTAACTTTGCAGCTACATGTCAACTAACTTTCATTAGAGTATTAGTAGACTGTCTGATTAATATCTGCTAACACGTTATTTTGTTGTTCCTCCAACAGATATTCTACTGACTATAAGTAACTTTGCAGCTACATGTCAACTAACTCTCACTAGAGTATTAGTAGACCGTCTGCTTAATATCTGCTAACACTTTATTGTGATGCTTCTCCAACAGACATTCTACTGACTATAAGGAACTTCGCAGCTACATGTTAGCTTATCCTAACCATACCAGTCTACTAATGCTCTACTAACACTCTACTGAGAGTTATTAGACATGTAACGTTGCTCATAGAATGTGTTAAAGGGACCATCAAAATAAAGTAAAACCATCTTTTTATTCTTATTTACATCCAGAAGTAAATATGAAAATAAAATTCTCCAGCAAATCCATTTTATCAATTGACCAAAATCACCTGAATGCCTGCCATGTCATAGTTATAAAAATCATATTTAGGAACTTTCCAGGTTGGCTTAAATGTGGCATATCCTCATGCAGTTCTCAGCTGGTTTCCAACTGAAGATAAGCAGGAATCAGCCTGGTCATTTCATGAATGGGAGACTGGTTCCAGGGTTTAAATTAAGCCAGGATTAGGCCTTAGATAAATTAGGACATTTAAGTAGCTTTTATAAACGTGCCTTAGAAAAAGCATTACTGGTACATTTTAGTCTGGGACTACATTTAAGCCTTGTCTGTGAAACTGGGCAACTATTGTGAAAATGCACTGCCAAAGGGCTTAAACCAGGATCCTGTAGGTTGTTTTTTGATCTGTTTCCTGGCAAAATTTGCCGACTGGTCTCTATCCATCATGGCTTCCTAATCATTTCCATGCACATAGATTAGCTAAATCACAGTGTCCCTGTCCCAAACAGCACCCTAACCTCTCATGGTCTTCCACTGAGTCTATATTTTCATGACATAAAGCTGCTTTGACTGTAGGGTAGAAGTCTGCTGCGGAGCTCGTATGGATTAAGGGCAGATAGCAAAGGGGACACTCGTGAGCACCCTTCTGAAGCCCAGAATGATAAACAGTGTGTTTCAGGGCTTTTCAGTTCCGTTCCTAAAGGGTCGCGACCTGCAGAGTCAAATAAACCGAACACACTTGACTGTAATGATCAAGTATTCCTAAACACATTGATTGGCTGGTTCTGATGTGTTTAATTAGGGTTGAAACTAAACCCTCCAGGTCATGGCCCTCTAGCCCTGTCCTAAGGTCTTGTGGACTTAACACACATGCAGCAGCCATTGTATGCAAGTAGGGATGGCCCGATACCGATACTGGCATCGGGGATCGGGTCGATACTGTCCTCATATACTCGTACTCGTACTCATAAAAATTCGCCGATACCACGCCCCGATACCACGTACATTTTGCGAAACGAAACTGGCCGCCGCGAGTGCTTTGTCGAGGTGAACTGAGGCATAGGGACGTGCACTCCCAACGCAAAAGAGTGCGGCGCGGCACTAGATCTGATGGCCGAGCGCGAGCGCAGGCGCGGGCGGTAATGCACTCACTCTGTGTGTGCGGGTTCCGGGAGAATAAAACGATTTGCGGGACTCCCGCAAACTAGAAATATCTATGAATACAACATATTAAAACTAATAGATTTTCATTCATCTGTTGCAGAAAAGCAAGAAGAACAACTAAAACAAAATAGAAACGATTTACAGGCCAGAGTTTCTATTTATAACATGTTTGCAGCGTTGAGAGATGTAGCCAATCACAGACATGTGTGTTGATTTCTTGAACGCAATGGCTAATCAGAAGCATTTAAGATAGACTCCCCTCACTGCTCAAAACTTTTTTGTTCAGTGCTGAATTCTGTATGCTGGCAAATCCTCTAATTATAACAAACAAAGTGTGGATATTATGAAAGATTCATTGTGCAGTCAGCTTCATTGATAATAACAGATGTGTGAGATCGCGATGAACTGTCAGCTTTTTAGGAATTAGACTTTTAAGACTATTAAGGGAGCGCACTTTGGGCGCATTCAGTCATGTCAGACCATGCACGCAGTAACTGCTTGCTTTTATGTTAAATTAACAGTGGTTTGTGTGTTAATACATTTATTATTTTACTCATTATTATTTATTTTTAGACTTGTTAAAACAAGCAGAGAAGAAAATAAAAACAGTCTTCTAACCTGTGTTCTAAAATAGTCTTCTGTCTTCTTTTCTGGGAGCCTATAGTTACTTTTGCAGTAGAAATATCGGTATCGGTACTCGATATCGGCAAGTACACAAATGTAAATACTCGTACTCGTATCGGTTTGAAAAAAAATGGTATCGGGCCATCCCTATATGCAAGGATGCAAGTGCACATGCCATTTGGGACAGAGCCTCTGTTTCATCTTGACCAGTGGTCGGTGGGAGTTTCTATGCATCATCCAGGGGTGCGTATGCCGAAAGCATTGTTAGCCAACAACTATGTCAGCATAGTTCAATGAGTCTTTGTTTCCCGAAACCATAGTTCCAACGAACAGTCGCAAACAACATCGCAAAGTTGTGTGGTTGGAATGACAGCTTTCGACCTGTGGTTAAAAGCATAATTTCTTGTTTACATGACATCTGGACTTAATAAATACTTATCTTGGGCAAAGAAGCAGGCTGACATTCAGAACAATCTGTATCTTTTATTTATAATGAATATATACAAATGTCATTTAGGTCTTTTGGTTTGTCAAGAGATTTAAAACACTGTTTTTGAAGAGTGCGTATATGCGCACAAGCTCTCGAACGTAGGAACGAGCCTATGATTGAATTAACATTTCATATAATGTATAATTCCAAACCTCATTACAAGTCAGATTGTTGATTGATAACTTTAAAAATGTTCCATTGGTAAGAGGAGGAGTTGCAGTATGTCTAGCAGGTTGAATCAAGGTATTTTAGCTATTTTCAATTATAGCTTTTCAGGCTATCGTTTTAAAATAGCTTCCCCAACACTTTAATAATTGCCGGAGAAGAAAAATTCTAAGGAAGGTGGCCCTTCAGGAGCAGGATTGGACACCGTTGACTTTGACCAACATGTAGTACCAGTACTAATCCAGCTATCTCATGTGCTAAGACTAATAGGAACCGATAGAGTTGCAGACAGCATGAATGGAGGGCCGATTTATTAGAGGCTTTCATTACAGAGAAAAAGTCACCGTTTGTGTGGGTACATTCATTAGTGGGTGCACTCTGTTCCACTACCAAACACTTTAAGCCACAGAGAGCTTTCTGGCACAGTGCCGTGTCGGCCATTAAGCAAGTATCTTTTAGTTACTGTTGGCCTCTTTGGTGCTGAGAGACCCCGCAGAAGACAGTCAGTCTGTGGAGGACATGAAAAGAGAGAGAGAAAGGGATGGGGATCTCACATCCACACAGATAACAGTGGGCATCAAAGGTGGCACAGTGAGCGCAAGGGTGACAGAGGAAATAGGTCCCTTTCAGAGCAGCGCCTCTTTTCTCAAGCCTTCTCTAGATAAGCCTTCTATGTGGCAGTGATGTAGCAGAGCTCTTAACGAAAAGTTAAACTAAACACTGAAAGAAATCAGTCAGGAGAAGTGATGCTAAAAGAGGGCACTAAAAGAGGAGACAAATTTGGCTCATATGTCACTGTTAGCCATGATAGGAAAAAAGACACCATCTATGGATCATTTCAGGAACAGGTCGATGCCATCGATCCGAGCAAAGGTTCAGCAAGTGAGTATTCATAGCCAAGAGCTGAGATAGGGCTAAAGAGCAGCGTGTTATTATTATGAGGAGCTTTCAGGAGTCGCCCGGGGGCCTGATGTCTCTCTTGTTATCTTCATTAAATGTCCCTTGTGTTTATTTGTTGTTGTCTGGCTGTCTCTTCAGCTTGAAGGACACCATCTAAATTAACTGGGATGCTAATTGGGACTCCCACATCTGCTGAACTCCACACACACACACACACACACACACACACACACTTCCTTCCCCTCCTCTCAGCACCCGTGGCGCCACCTCCCTGTGGAGAGAACAAGCTCACACGTAATTTAATTATCAGTCTGTCTGTATGTGTGAGTGTGGGTGTGCATATGTCTATCCTGGCACTTAAGTTAATAATTATCATGTGTGTGTTAACAGCAGCTCGGCACCTTGAAGAAACGGTTGTGAGAGCTTAGGCAGCATTGGTCAGAATTGATGGAAGAATCATATTTATTCAGCCAAGCTGCACTTAGACAAACAAGCACATAATTCTGATGTCAGGTCTGTCAAAATGAGCCCATTGTAAAAGTTATTAGCCTTGACTATGACTAAGATGGAAAGTCACTGGCAACATTAAGGTTTAAAACAGCAGGAAACTAATGGATATTCTGCCATGTTTTACAGTCAAACAGCTCTACATATTTTCACAGGCTACAAATATAACAGATTTTCATAATACATTTTTTTTGTACATTCACACTTTTTCTTTTATAAAAAAAAAAAGCAAACAAGTTTTACAAAGCAAACTTATCTGATTAGTGACACTAAAAAGACAATACTGCCACCTGCTGTATTAGCCTGCATCAGCTAATGATGTGTTTTCTATTCTATTCCATTCCATTCTCGTTTTTTTTTTTTCGTTTTTTCTACCTTTTTCTATTCTGTTTTATGCCTTTTATCTACTCTATTCTTTTTTTATTCTGTTTGCTATTTTATTCTTTGTTCGTTTTTACCATGTTTTTGATATATTTGTATTGTGATATTTAATTCTTATTTTTAGTTGCATGTTTTCTATTCTATTTATTTATTTTTTCCTTTCCTTTGCTCTGTGTGCTGTATTCTAATCTTTGATATTTACATTCTACAGTGGTCTTCCTTTCTATTCTATTCCTTTTCTTTCCTTTGCTCTGTTTGTTTTATTCTAATCTTTGTTTTTTTACATTCTACTGTGGTCTATTGTTCTCTTACGAGAGTATCTCTCGTACTGCGTACTATCTTACGCTATGGGGAAAACCTCTTTTCCACGAGATATTGAAGCCAAAAATTATCCTTTAATTTTGATTAATGTAAAACGCTGTGCGGCAGCGTGCAGACATAGGCAAGACGGCTCGCGCGCCTATTGGCTGCCCTGCGGCCACAGCAGCAAGCCTATCGAGAGAGGCCCTGCGTGACATGACATCCAATGGGGGTGCTTCGCGCCCATTTCGTCGCGTCCCGCCAGAATAGGCGTGGCCTTGGCCTATAAATACGCTCGACAGGCTGATACAAACTGATTTTCAACTCTTCAGCGAAGCACTACTGCATCGCTATATCCAGAGTGAGAAGCCGCGCCGTCTGATTGTAAGCCTTCTGCGGGACGAGCCTTCGAGCCTTAAGTCGCTGGCCTGCACCTCGCCGCCTTCAGCTGCCGTACCTGCTACGCTTTCCGGCGTTCATATCCTTTTCACTGCTGAGTGTGTGTTCGCCGCTGCGACTCACACTCTATCTCTGTTTTCTATCTGTTCTAAAAGAGCAAGCGTCTTTTTAAAGATGCAAAGATCCTGCGGCTCGTGCCGAGCCACACTCAGCGACGGGGACCGTCATGTCATCTGCGCTTCCTGCCTGGGTGAGGATCATGCGGCTCTCGCTCTCGTCGAAGGCGGATGCCCTCATTGCGAGCTAATGCCTATGGTGACTCTGAGGACTCGCCTGGCATCCTTCTCAGAGCCTGCACTTCAACCCGCTGCGACGCCGCGCCGTAAAAAGCGCCGCGCTCAGCGCGTTCCCGAGCCCTCTCCTGCCCGCCTAAGCTCGCCGGTTCGCCCGCTAGCTTCGCCGGCATCGCTCGAGTCACTCACCGATGGACAGCGGCCGCCGTCTGCCACCGCTTCCGCCATTGAGATCGACGAAACAGCCGAGGCTTGTTCTATCCTGACGTCGGACAGCGAAGATTGGGCGAGCTCTGTGGACCTCCCCTCCGCTGTTCGCGAGCCTTCCGGGAAAAGAGCGGGCATTGAGTCTGAGTTGATGCGTCTGCTCTCTCAAGCCGTCGACAACCTCGGCCTCGACTGGGAGGCGCCCGCGCAACCCCCGCGCAACCGACTGGATGGATGTTTCCTCAAGAAGGACCACGCCCCATCACAGTCCAGACCCGCGCCTTTTCTTCCTGAGCTTCACGAAGAAGTCGCGAGGTCTTGGAACGCCCCCTTCTCGGCCAGAATGCGTACATCTGTCTCTGCTGCATTCTCCACTGTGGACGGTGCGAAAGACAGAGGGTACCTTTCTCTTCCTCCTGTGGAAGCAGCGGTAGCATCACATCTCTGCCCGCCCTCTGCTGGACGGCGAGCACAGACGGTGTTGCCATCTAAAGCCTGCCGAGTGACGTCAGCCATGCACGGTCGCGCTTACACCGCCGCCGGGCAAGCTGTGTCGGCGCTACACACAATGGCCATCCTGCAGATCTTCCAGGCCGACCTTCTCCGAAAAATGGACGAGGAAGGCGTGGGATCGATCAGCGTTGCGGATTTAAGGAGCGCTACAGACCTAAATCTGCTGCACAGGCCGTTGGGCGGAACATGGCCTCTCTCACCGTGGCTGAGAGACACCTATGGCTAACGCTGTCTGAAATGACGGATTCGGAGCGCTCTGTGTTTCTCGACACGCCCATTTCGCCAGTGGGCCTCTTTGGATCTGCCGTCAAAGATTTCGCGGACAGATTCCAGGAGGTTCAGAAGACATTGCAGGCTATGAAGCACTTCCTCCCGAAGCGCTCTAGCTCCGCAGCAGGTCGCTCGAAACAGCCGTCTGCCCGTAGCTCACAGCCACAGCCTGCACCACCCGCCACCGCTTCTCAGCGCCTCCATGGCCCGAGAACAGAGACCGCGCTCTCGCTCTGCTGGACGCCGCCCCCCTCAGCGCGGGCCCCGGCCGAGGTTTGAGATCAAGCCCGAGGTCTCAAAGCCTTCCTAGCCATCCTAGGAAAGCGACGGTGTTCAAATCTCGCTGCGGCCGGATTTTCACCGAAACATTTCGCTCGTCCAGTTCCATGCGATGTGACTGTTCCAGTGTATTTAGCAGTCAACAAGTCGGTTCATTTGCCCGCTTGCCTGCACACAACAGCCGTTTTTACGGCTACCCAGATAAATCCAATCAAGAGTGTATTTACTGGTGTCCCGGCCATAGCCGATGGTGTTATGAGTGTTGTAAGAATGCCCACGTCACAGTGCCCATTCCCACACACAGACACAGCCCGCCACAGTTCAGGGCTAGCACAAATAAAATCGACTCATGTCGATTGTGCAAACGTAGTGAATGTGCCCACGACACAGTGCCCACAAACACTACACAGTGCGTGTCCCACGGTTTCTGTAAAAACAAAACCAACACATATTCAGTCAACGCAAGCCGACGGTGTTTTCAGTGCAGTAAATGTGCCCGCTGTCCCGCGCCCACATTCACTCACAGACACGCTGAACCCTACGGGGTTTGTCCCGCTCGTTCTCTCTCCACAATTTGTCATAGAGAATGCGAGTGCGAACAGCCTGCCTGCCGTGATCGGCGCGCCCCCCGCCTCGCGCACTTTAAACACAGTGTTCATGTCTCAGCACACCGAAGCTCTGCAGCCGCCGCTGTGCCGCGGCCAGAGCCCGGATATCATTCTGCCTCTAGCTATCGACGCGAATGCATGGGCAATGCTTCCCGGGGTATCAGAATGGGTGTTGAACACTATAAAGAGAGGCTATTCGCTACAGTTCGCTCGACGTCCCCGCCGTTGCACGGCGCGTGTCGAAACCACGGTGGACAACGAAGTATCTCATCTACTTCGAACCGAAATAGCGAAACTACTGAGCAAAGGGGCCATAGAACCTTTATCTCAGGCTCAGAGCGAAGGGGGTGTATACAGCAGATATTTTCTGGTACCGAAAATAGACGGGGGTCTCAGACCCATTCTAGATCTGCGACAATTGAACAAAGCGCTTCTGAAACGCAAGTTCAAAATGCTGACAACCAGCAAAATCCTCGCGCACGTGCGCCAGGGAGACTGGTTCATGTCAATAGATCTGAAAGACGCCTATTTCCAAATACAGATTGCGTCACGTCACAGGCGATTCTTGAGATTCGCCTTCGAGGGCCAGGCATATCAATACACAGTCCTACCGTTCGGCCTGCCTCCAGCACCCCGTATATTCACGAAGTGCATGGACGCGGCTCTCGCGAAGAGTTCGCTGTCTCCCAGCCAGAAAATCTCCTTCCTGGGAACAGTGATGGACTCGCTGTCTATGACAGCACGTCTGTCGCCGGAGCGAGGACTGAACATTCAGCGCGCCGTGAAATCCTTCCGCCGCGGCTCTATAGTCCAGCTCAAACGGTTTCAGAAAATGCTGGGCCTCATGGCCTCAGCATCTTCAGTACTTCAGCTGGGCCTGCTTCGCATGCGCCCACTGCAGTTATGGCTGAAAGCACGAGTTCCGCCCGGGGCTTGGGCCGCTGGTCTGTTTCGCCTCAGGGTCGACAGGAAATGCGTCTCGGCTCTGAAACCTTGGAAAAAAGCCGACTGGTACCAGTCAGGCGTGAGTCTGGGGACTCCCTCGAGTGTGATGGTGGTGTCCACGGATGCCTCCACCTCGGGGTGGGGAGCGCTGCTCGAGGGCAGACCGTTCTTTGGCCAGTGGTCAGAACGGGAGAAGCTCCTACACATAAACTGTCTAGAAATGCTGGCAGTAGACAACGCGCTAAGGCGTTTTTGTCCCCAGATAAAAGGCCGCCACCTCTTAGTCCGGTCGGACAACATGTCAGTGGTGGCGTACATAAATCACCAGGGCGGCGCCAGGTCCCGAAGCCTTTACAGGCTGACGAAACGCCTCCTGGGCTGGGCTCAGCACAACCTGCTTTCACTGAAAGCAGCGCATGTGCCTGGTCACCTGAATCTGGGACCAGACAGACTGTCCAGAAACAATGTCCCAGCAGGGGAATGGTCACTGCACCCGCAGACGATCCAACTGCTGTGGGAGACATTCGGCAGAGCGCAGGTGGACCTGTTCGCGTCCCAGGAAAACGCTCACTGTCCGAACTTTTTCTCCAAGAGCAGGGACGCGCTGGCCCACGTATGGCCCCGACGCCCCCTCTATGCTTTTCCCCCCGTCTCGCTCCTGCCTCAAGTGCTGGATCGAATCAGGGAAAATGGATGCCCAGTGCTGCTCGTGGCTCCGCTATGGACGAACCAAACCTGGTTCCCAGTCCTGATGCAGCTGGCCAGCACTGCCCCGTGGCCGATACCGGTGAGGAGAGACCTCCTCTCTCAGGCAAAGGGCTCGATTTGGCATCCTCGCCCGGAGTTATGGTCCCTACATGTGTGGGCCATCAACAGGTACCCGCTAACCTCCCGGAGGGAGTGTTAAACACGATCACGCAGGCTAGGGCCCCGTCTACTAGACGGCTCTACTCCTCGAAATGGTCAGTGTTCTCTACCTGGTGTCAAGCTCAGGGCTTTTCACCCGTAGACTGCGGGGTTACGGAAGTGCTCTCCTTCCTTCAGGAGCTGCTGGATAAGGGTAGAACCCCGTCCACGCTCAAAGTATACGTGGCGGCCATAGCGGCGTTTGCAAAACCGACGTCTGGCCAGTCACTGGGGAAGAACGACCTCGTCGTGCGATTCCTCAGGGGAGCTCGGAGGCTGAATCCTTCCAGACCTCCCTCAGTCCCTATGTGGGACCTTTCTACGGTTCTGGAAGCCCTGAAAGGTGCCCCATTCGAGCCAATCCATTTGTCAGACATGAAGCACCTGTCTTTCAAAACGGTATTTCTTGTGGCTCTTGCTTCAATGAAGCGCGTGGGGGACTTGCAAGCGCTTTCAGTAAGCGCGTCCTGTATTGAGTTTGGGCCTAATGACTCAAAAGTCATACTCATACCAAGGCCCGGGTACGTGCCAAAATCCCTCAACACACCGTTCAGGGCCCAGGTTATTTCCCTGTGCGCCCTCCCGGTGAACAATGAGGAAGCGGATGCTAATCTCCTTTGCCCCGTCAGGGTGCTGAGAGCTTATGTGTCCCGCTCGTCTGTCTTCAGGCAGACCGAGCAGCTCTTTGTTTTGTTTGGCGGACGCTCCAAGGGACTGGCCGCATCAAAACAGAGCCTATCCAGATGGATAGTCGATGCCATAGCGCTGGCTTACACTTCTAAGGGCCTGCAGTGTCCTTTGGGTGTCAGAGCGCACTCTACGAGAGGCGTGGCCTCTTCGTGGGCGTGGTCTAGTGGGATTTCCTTGCATGATATCTGTATGGCGGCGGGCTGGGCCTCGCCGTCTACATTTATAAGGTTCTATTACCTAGAAGTTCCCGCCTTACAGGCCAAGCTGCTGTCGGTCTAGAATTCAGTACTATCTGTCCCGCTGCGCCGGTGCAGAATGCTGAGTTTTGATTGAGTATCGCTCACTGATCGATGGAACAGCTCCATGGGTGTTGAATAGCCCGTATTTTTGCCCAGTTCAGGCTGAACGCGTTCACCCTGTCTGCGGGATATACTGTTGACATAACTAGCTCCTATGGGATGCTATTTCGTGGGGAATGATGCTGGTAGCCTCTCTTCTCCGACTCTCTGTGAGTCTACGGTGATTATGCACTATATGAGCCCCGGGCTACTGCCCTTGGGACTTTGGTGTCGGATCCCAGTACGCACGGCGTCTTACATTGTGTTCCCCATAGCGTAAGATATTACGCAGTACGAGAGATACTCTCGTAAGAGAACGTACTCAGTTACTAACGTAACCTCGGTTCTCTCTAGAGAGGGAACGAGTACTGCGTATCTTGCCGTGCATACAACAGCGCTGGTTCGCTTCAGCATTGAAAACCAGTTTGTATCAGCCTGTCGAGCGTATTTATAGGCCAAGGCCACGCCTATTCTGGCGGGACGCGACGAAATGGGCGCGAAGCACCCCCATTGGATGTCACGTCACGCAGGGCCTCTCTCGATAGGCTTGCTGCTGTGACCGCAGGGCAGCCAATAGGCGCGCGAGCCGTCTTGCCTATGTCTGCACGCTGCCGCACAGCGTTTTACATTAATCAAAATTAAAGGATAATTTTTGGCTTCAATATCTCGTGGAAAAGAGGTTTTCCCCATAGCGTAAGATATTACGCAGTACTCGTTCCCTCTCTAGAGAGAACCGAGGTTACGTTAGTAACCGAGTACGTTTTCTATTCTATTCCATTCCATTCCTTTCCTTTCCTTTCCTTTCCTCTGTTTGTTATATTCTAATCTTTGTTTTTTACATTCTTATGTGGTATATTGTTTTCTATTCTATTCCTTTCCTTTTCTTTCCTGTTTGTTGTATTTTAATCTTAGTTTTTGACATTCTACTGTGTCTATTGTTCCCTTTCGTTGTCACTCCGAGTTACGTCGGATGACGACGAATGGGGTTTCGCTTAGAAAGCCTATCAACTTCGAGTATTACAAAACGAGCCAATGGCAAAGAAATGCCATGGGTCTGCGGAATTTGCATGGCGTAACTCCGCCCCACCTCGTGGGTATAAAAGGAGGAAGCCGGCAGCAAGCAGATATGTTTTCGCTGAGGAGCCAAGTGTATTCTTCTCTCCACAAGCCATCTCTGAATTGTCAGCTTTACAAACGAGTACCTCGAGTGTTGGTGTGACGGCGATCTACGGCGAGAGCGTGCTTCCTGCTGATCTGTTGCAGTGGTCTGCCAGTCTGCGTTTCTCCCCGGGTGCTTCAACACTTGAGTTTTCTCTCACTAAAAGAGCTTACACGTGGCACGTCTTTTTAAAGACGGCTCGCCCGTGCATTTCTGGTTGCAGCGGACTGGTATCGGACTCTGATGGGCACGAGCGCTGTCTAGTGTGTTTGGGCTTTGATCATGCTTGAACAGCGCTCGTGGGTGACTCATGTTCTCGCTGGGAACGTGATCATCGCGTCATATATAGGTCGAGACTCGGTGAACTCGCAAGAGTGAGAGTCCCCTCATCCACCCCCCGATCTTCGGCTGGTGGCCAGGGTGACCTGAGGGTTACGGTCTGGATCTAGGCGCCGACTATGTGTCCGTGTCCCCAGCCCCCCTCTTCAATGACGGTGCCCGCTAGTGAACTGCTGATTCCCACGAGTCTACCCTCTGGTGGCCCGCGTGTTTCAGTTGAAGCTACAGAGGAAGATGCCATGTCTGTTGCAGCATCACTAGGTGGGTTTGAGTCTTCTGGAAGTGAGGGCTCGTCACAGCTGCCACCCTCCGGTGTGCATACGGCTGTGCCTGAGTCTGATCCGGAGATGACGACCATGCTTTCCTGGGACGATGGGTTTTGGGTAAGGCCGCCGACCCTCGTCCACGGCAAACCCCAATACCTCTCTTCCCAGACGTGCATGATGAGATCTCGAAGTCCAAGAAGACCCCCTTGTCTTCTCGGGACCGCTCGCTGATCTCATCCGCCTTTCCTCCCCTCGATGGGGCCGATGCCCATGGGTACACTGGGGTTCCCCCGGCTGAACGCTCTGTTGCGATGCTATGTGTCCTCAGAGTGCTTCTTCTCGGCGCAATCCTAAGCACCCGCCCGTGGCCTGTAGTTTTTCGTCTACGCTTGTGGCGAGATCCTATAGCACCACGGGACTGGCAGCCGCCTCACTGCATGCCATGGTCATTCTGCTGGTCCACCTGACCCAGATGCTCATGGACCTGCACGAGGGCGGGACTGACCCAGGGCTCTTCACTGAGCTGCGCGCCGCCACTGACCTTGCTCTCTGAGCGACGAAAGTGGCCGTACGCTCCCTGGGTCAGGTGATGCTCACCAGTCTGTGGCTGAACCTGTCTGATGTGCTGGATGTCGCGCGGACCAGTCTGTCCGACATTCCCATATCCCAGGTCGGCCTCTTCGGCGGTGCGGTTGAGGGCTTGCCCAACAGCTCTCAGCCGCCCATGAGCAGAGTGAGGTTGATTCTGTCCCGACGGCCCCGCCGTCCGCTCAGATCCCTCGTCTGCCCACCGCCGAAGGTGCCCTCCCGCGGCTCCCACCCCGCCCGTTCACGGGCCGGCTCTGGGGGCCGCGGGCGGACGCCACAGCCCTCTCCAGCCCCGCCCCCCGCTACACGCCGGGTTAAGCGGCGCTCGTGAGACGGGCACCTCGGCGATGGAGCAGACTGAGGTTGATTCTGTCCCGACGGCCCCGCCGTCCGCTCAGATCCTTCCGTCTGCCCACTGCCGAGGGCGCCCCCCCGCGGCTCCCACCCCGCCCGTTCACCCGGGTCGGCTCTGGAGGCCGCGGTCGGACGCCACAGTCCTCTCCAGCCCCGCACCCCGCTACACGCCGGGTTAAGCGGCGCTCTTGAGTTGGGCTCCTCAGAGATGGGACTCAGTTCTTTCCAGGAGTTGGTAGCAGGACCGCTCCTTTCCCCGGGGAGGGCCGGGGAAGAATCCTTATTCTCCAAAGAGCTGATTCTCCCGTCTCTGAGCACAGAGTTCTCGGACGTCACAGAGCGCCGCCCACAAGCCGTGCTCTCCTCGTCCCCCTCTGTCCCAGAGGTGGTTGACATGGCGTGCCGTCCACGGACCGCTTCGCCGCTGTCCCCCTCTGTCGCCAGACCCCTGGCAGAGCAGGCCCCCGCGGGACGACCAGCCTGGTCCTCCCCTGGCCCCCTCTGCCAGGGCGCGGTTGCTAACTGTGCCCCCTCTCAGGGCCGCTATGCCGTCCACATCTGGGCCAGTTACTCCGCTTCGCTGCCCCTCCAGGGGGACGCCTGTGGCTCGCATGATCCCGTTGGTTCAGTTCCTGGGAGCCTGGCTAGAGCTTCCCCGTCTGTCCCACTGGATCGTGCGTACCGTCAGGCTCGGCTATGCGATTCAGTTCGCACGGTCTCCTCCCCGCTTCAGGGGAGTCCGCTCCACTTTGGTTGGTGGCAATGCCCCTATCATGAGAGCAGAGATTGCCACCCTGCTGGCGAAGGGTGCAATCGAGACTGTCCCTCCAGCCGAGATGAGGTCCGGCTTCTCAGCCCCTACTTCATTGTCCCCAAGAAGACCGGTGGGTTACGGCCAATCCTGGACTTGCGCGTGCTGTACCGCTCCCTTCACCGGATGCCGTTCAAGATGCTCACCGCCAAACGCGTTTTCGAATGCATACGGCCCCAGGATTGGTTTGCAGCGATCGACCTGAAGGACGCCTACTTTCATGTCTCCATTCTTCCTCGACACAGACCGTTCCTCCGGTTTGCTTTCGAGGGGCAGGCATACCAGTACGCGGTTCTCCCTTTCGGGCTAGCCCTGTCTCCTCGCATCTTCATGAAGGTCGTCGAGGCGGCCCTTGTTCCCCTTCGAGAACAAGGGGTTCGCATCCTGAGTTATATCGACGACTGGCTGATCCTAGCTCACTCTCGAGATCAGGTTTGCGAACACAGGGACCTAGTGCTTCGGCACCTAGCCCGTCTGGGCCTTCGGGTCAACTGGGAGAAGAGCAAACTTTGCCCCGTGCAGAGGATCTCTTTTCTCGGTATGGACATCGATTCGGTCGCCATGTCCGCGCAGCTTACGAGCGAGCGCGCGCAGTCACTGCTGACTTGCCTAAGACAATTCGAGGGCAAGAGTGCGGTTCCACTGAAACTTTTTCAGAGGCTCCTGGGGCATATGGCATCTGCAGCCGCGGTCACGCCGCTCGGATTACTTCATATGAGACCGCTTCAGCTTTGGCTTCGCGACCGAGTCCCGAGGTGGGCATGGCAACACGGCACGTTCCGAGTACCAGTTACTCCGACCTGCCGTCAGTTCTTCACCCCGTGGGCGAACCTCGGTTTTCTCAGGGCCGGTGTCCCCCTGGCACGAGCTTCCCGGCATGTTGTTGTCTCAACAGATGCCTCCACCACGGGCTGGGGCGCCATGTGCAATGGACATGCTGCTGCGGGCTCCTGGACAGGACCCCAGCGGCTGTGGCATGTCAATTGCCTCGAGTTGTTGGCAGTACGCCTTGCCCTGCACCGCTTCCGGGCGTTGCTCAGGGGTCAACACGTACTAGTCCGTTCAGACAATACCGCCACTGTGGCGTACATCAACCATCAAGGTGGTCTACGCTCCCGCCGTATGTCACAACTCGCTCGCCACCTCCTCCTATGGAGTCAGAAGCATCTGAGGTCGCTTCGAGCCATCTTCATTCCCGGAGCGCTGAACTGTGCAGCCGACGAGCTCTCACGGCTTCAGCCCCTCCCTGGAGAATGGCGACTCCATCCCCAGTCGGTTCAGCTGATTTGGGACCAGTTCGGGGACGCGCAGATAGATCTGTTTGCCTCTCACGACTCGACCCATTGCGCCCAGTTCTATTCCCTGACCGAGGGCACGCTCGGCACGGATGCTCTGGCGCACAGCTGGCCGCAGGGCCGCAAGTATGCGTTTCCCCCAGTGAGCCTTCTTGCGCACACTTTGCGCAAGGTCAGGGAGGACGAGGAGCAGGTCATTCTGGTTGCCCCTTACTGGCCCAACCGGACCTGGTTCCCCGAACTAGTACTCCTCGCGACAGCACCTCCCTGGCCGATCCCTCTGAGGAAGAACCTTCTTTCTCAGGGACGGGGCACCCTATGGCACCCTCGTCCCGATCTTTGGAACCTCCACGTGTGGCTCCTGGATGGGACGAGGCAGGTTTGAGTACCCTACCACCAACGGTGGTGGCTACCATCACTTCCGCTAGAGCGTCGTCCACGAGACACGTCTATGCGTTGAAGTGGAACCACTTCGTCAACTGGTGCTCTTCTCACCGAGAAGACCCCCGGAGATGCTTGATCAGTGTTGTGCTTTCCTTCCTTCAACAGGGGCTGGAGCGAAGGCTGTCTCCCTCCACCCTGAAGGTCTATGTTGCCGCCATTGCCGCACATCATGACCTCATCGAAGGTAAGTCGGTGGGGAAGCACGACCTGGTCATCAGGTTCCTGAGAGGAGCGAGGAGACTAAATCCTCCTCGTCCTCCTCTCGTTCCCTCTTGGGACCTCTCAGTGGTTCTAACTGCCCTGAAGAGTGCTCCCTTTGAGCCCCTGCAATCAGTCGAGCTTAAGTTCCTGTCTATGAAGACAGCGCTCCTGGTTGCACTGGCCTCCATCAAGAGGGTTGGGGACCTGCACGCATTCTCCGTTGACGAAGCGTGCCTGGAATTGGGCCGGCTTCCTCTCACGTGATCCTGAGACCCCGGCCTGGATATGTGCCCAAGGTTCCTACCACTCCCTTTCGGGACCAGGTGGTGAACCTGCAAGCGCTGCCCTCGGAGGAGGCAGACCCAGCCTTGGCACTGCTCTGTCCAGTACGCGCCCTCCGAGCCTATGTAGACAGAACGCAGTGTTTCAGGACCTCAGACCAGCTCTTTGTCTGTTATGGTGGGAAGCTGAAGGGAAAGGCTCTCTCCAAGCAAGGTTGTCTCACTGGATAGTGGACACCATTGCCTTGGCTTACCAGCAGCAAGGTCGACCGTGCCCCCTTGGTGTGACTGCCCACTCCACCCGGAGTGTGGCGTCCTCTTGGGCTCTAGCGCATGGCGCCTCGCTAACAGACATCTGCAGAGCTGCAGGCTGGGCGACACCTAACACATTCGCCAGATTCTATAATCTCCGAGTGGAGCCTGTGTCCTCTCGTGTACTCGCTTCAACCAGCTAGTACCGGACCCGCTCAGGTGTCTTCGCTTGCTCGCCATTCCACTCCACGGACTGGATACGTGCGATATTTTCCTCAGGTGAGCTTCTCCGAAAGCCCTGAGCTCCTCCAGCACTCCTGACGTCGGCGCCAGTGTCTATTGCCTGTGCGTCGGCTAGGTGCCTCCCGTGTGCATGGTCCCTCCTCTGAGCGACCCCCACATGTGTATTTCCACTGTAAGCCTCTCTGAGCGTGTGTCTTTCCCTTCGCAAGCCACCTTGCCACCCCTGGGGTTGAAATTTTCCACCTGCGGCTGGACACCCCAGTGTTTTCCATATGCTTCCTTCGGGTCATATGTGTATTCTCTAAGTCCCCCCCCCTCCGGGCTGGCATTAATTGCATACTTCCCCTAAGCTTGGGATATGCTTCCCAGTGTACCTTGGTATTCCTGTGTTATATGGAGTCCTTTGTCCAGGCTGACAGGGATCTCGATTTACGCAGGGCACTGGAAGACAGCTGAGAAGGTGGCGTGATTAGACTGGTAACCCCATTCGTCGTCATCCGACGTAACTCGGAGTGACAACGAAAGGGAACGTCTACGGTTACGTATGTAACCCTCGTTCCCTGAGTAGGGAACGGAGACGTTACGTCTGCCTGCCACTTTCCGCTGTACCGCGGGGATCGCCTGAGCTCAGTCTTGGCTCCTCAGCGAAGAAACATATCTGCTTGCTGCCGGCTTCCTCCTTTTATACCCACGAGGTGGGGCGGAGTTACGCCATGCAAATTCCGCAGACCCATGGCATTTCTTTGCCATTGGCTCGTTTTGTAATACTCGAAGTTGATAGGCTTTCTAAGCGAAACCCCATTCGTCGTCATCCGACGTAACGTCTCCGTTCCCTACTCAGGGAACGAGGGTTACATACGTAACCGTAGACGTTTTCTATTCTATTCTTTTGTATTTTATTTTTATTTACTTTAATTTTAAATATTATTTTTTTAATTTAATTTTATAATTTTTATTTATTTTATCTAATCTAATTTCCTCTGATTTCTATTGTATTCTTTTCTCTTTTTTATTTATTTTCGAATGTGCTCTATTCTATTATGTTCTATTAATTATTTTTCCGGTTCATTCTGTTTCATTCTCTTTTTTTTATTGTATTTGAAACTCCTCAGAGGTATAAGTGTGGAGAACAAGCCAGAACTGCAGCGTGTGTTGGAGCAAAGGAAGAGAGAGCAGATGATAAAACAGAAAAAGCAGGAGGAGGAAGCCAGGAGGAAAATCTCTCCACTGGAACAGGAGCTTCTCAAGAGACAACAGAAACTAGAGGAGGTAGAAACCATAAAATCATACATTATTTCATACAGCTCAATATCCTCTTCTTGTATATCAGAGATCTATCATTCTAAACCCTCTTATATATATATATATATATATATATATATATATATATATCCTGCAAAACACCCACCAAATATGCGCTAAATACCTGACAGATGTATGTATTTATATATATATATGTGTGTGTGTGTTTTGTGCTTTAGCTGGAGAAGGAGCAAGCAAGTGTGGAGGACAGCAACTGCAGCGCCCCGGAGTTCATCAAAGTTAAGGAGAACCTGAGACGAACGTCCTTTACAAGTTCTGGAGAGAAGGAGGTGTAGGGACACAGACTGGATCCAGATGTGTGTTTGTGCACAGCCAGTAACATAGAGACCTAAACACTGAGCTTCTCTACTGCCTGTCTCACACCAACAACACGTTCAGCGCTCTCTGGAGCAGGTTCAGAGAGGACAGAGATAAAGACACGACCCAAAGAACCTTCGGCTACATCTTCACTTCATGAAGAGCTTGATGCTCAAGAGGGTTAAAGAGACTGCGACCAGAAAGAGTGTGTTGTTTTTTTTTTTGCTCTGGATTGGACACGATGGGTTAAAGATTAACTGTCCAGGCTGCTTGTGTGTGTGTGTGTGTGTGTGTGTGTATGTGTGTGTGCGTGCGTGTGTGTGTATGCATGGATGGACAGCTATGTTCTGGTTCTGTCACATTAGATAAAAAAAGTGAAAACAAGGTACAAGGTGTAGTTTCAGAGTGAATAAACAGTCCATTTCTCTCTAACTGAAAGGCTGAACAATTTATAAGGCGACAATTGGACAAACATATCAGTATTATAGACAAATTGCTTATTGCTTACCAAACCGCCAAATATTTGTTCATCGCCTAATTTTAAATGTTGTCTCTTACACTTAACAATCAGCACTTGTCACTTTTAAATAAAAATATAACTACTATTGTCTTCAGCCTTCATCGCCCTTGATTTTAATCTGAGAAAAAAAAAGAACATAACCAGTAAAGATTGATAATTACTACAATGATGGCTAAAATAATGATGCACCATTACATGAAGCTAACTATTTAATTCGACACGTCAGAGAATTAAACCTGTGTGAAAATAGAGTTGTCTGGTTTATGCTTATTCCAGTGCCTTTGTTTAAGTAATGCAACAGTACGGGCTGTCCGACTGTTAATGTGGTTCAATGTATGTTGCACAGAATTTCCTTCAAAATCTTTATGAATCTTTAAGAAATGTTGTGTAATATGCCTGCGTATCAGAAAAAGTGAAGTTTCTTTCAAAGGATTTGCTGCTTCATTGTTAAAACAAACATTTACAAATGAAAAATTTAACACAAAGCACTAATGACTGAAACATTTTTAAAGTGCTATATGTTCACTCTCAGACCATTTATTTTATTATTTTTATTTCACATAAGTCATGTTTCCGTTATTTCCCTGTTTTAGATTGTTTTAAAGTAAAATTGAAATAATATGCAATTGCTGCCTTTTCTGGCCCCTAAAGCCATTGGATAATACAACAATCAATGTGTTACTTGAGTACAATTCAGTGTTTATTTACTTACAGTATGTCAAAATCATAAGGAAATAAGAGTGGGCTATATTTTTTTCGTAGCTTTAGCCATGACCTTTTGATTGTTATAAACAGAGAACTTACACAATAAATAAAAGGTAAACATGCTTCGTATAAATAAAACAAAAAATATAGTAATAATAAATGTACATTTTGATTTTGTGCCCCTTATTTCCGCCCCTAAAATCAGCTTTTTGCTAAACACACACTTGCAAAGAAAACCATCTACATGCACTAGTTAACAATAAGCTATCAAGTTCAACTCTGTTCTATTTAGATAACGCCAGCTCCGTGTCCGCAGGGCCAGGCATCGAGAGTGTGTGCGTGCGTGCGTGCTTGTGTGTGTGTGTGTTTGTGCGTGCGTGCGTGCGTGCGTGCGTGCGTGCGTGTGTGTGTGTGTGTGCGTGTGTGTGTGTGTGTGTGTGTGTGTGTGTGTGTGTGTGTGTGTGTGTGTGTGTGTGTGTGTGTGTGTGTGTGTGTGTGTGTGTTTGTGTGAGTATGTGTGTTGTGAATTTTAACTAGCCGCTCTAAAAGTGAAGTGTCTTGATGCTACAGGAGGTCACAGGGCCCGGTTCAGGGTTATCATGCTCGGTTTCACTTTAGTGGGTCCTCGGGGGAGTTGTTTTTTTTCCACTGATGGAAATTCTCCATCTTGCCCTCCATCCAGCTTCTCGATAGCTTCTTAATTAGAGGGACAGGTAACACTATATCCCGAATCACAAGACCCTTTGTCCACAAAAACACGCTATCCACCTCTAATCTGTTTAATCCCTAAGAATCTTCAGGATCCGATTTGTTGTGCTCTAGTAAACAAGGGCTAAATTGTTTGACGCGAGGCAGTTGTGAACCTAAACTGAACGATGGCACACCTGAACTACATGCAACACAACAGCCTGAACGTGAACACTGTATTTTCGGGAGACGCTACAGGTGCAAATGCAAACCGGCCCAACACACAATGCATCTGCTATGAATCATTAATATGATTCATTTTCATTTTAAACCAAATTAATTACTGATCTGAATCCAATATGTAAGCTTCAAAAATTATAATCAATTGATAAGCACATTTAGCCATTAAATGTAAAAAAGCAGTGACAGAAGCTAGTAATCACCTTTCAGTGAATATCTCTGTTTTATTTTTAATGGATATTTTGTTCACACAAAACCTTAAAGTTACACTACCATTCAAAGTTTGAATGGTTGGTAAGATTTTTTAATGCTTTTGAAAGTCTCTTATGCTCACCAAATCTGCATTTATTTGAGCAAAAATACCGTAAGTATTATAACAATTTCTAATAACTGTTTTCTATTTTAATATATATTGAAATGTAATTTAATCCTGTGAACAAAGCTGAATTTGTAGCATGTAACATGATACTTTAGAAATCATTCTAATATGCTGATTTGCTGCTCAAGAAACATTTATTTTTATCAATGTTGACAACCGTGTTTTTTTAGAATTATTTGATGAATTAAAAATTCAATAGAACAGCACTTATTTGAAATATATATTTTTGTAACCATATAAATGTCTTTACTGTCACTTTCGGGTCAATTTAATGCACACTTGATGAATAAAAATACTAATTTCTAAAAAGAAATTCTTACTGACCTTCATTTTTGAAGAATATTCAGCAATTCAGCATATAGCATTTAATCTGATGATTTCAATAAATGTATTAATGATTTGTTATATTAAAGGTACGGAAGGAAGAAATACAATTTTAATTATCTGGAGAATAATCAGTGAACAAGATTTTTCTGATTTTTTTATACAATAGAAATCTGTATTTATAGTTTCCTCCCTCATAGATTGTGAAAATCCATGACATTATTGCCCAGGAAACGGATAAAGTTTAATGAACATATAGTGCTGTGTGTAGTCAAAGAATCCTTTTATTAAACAGCTTATTAGACTTGTCAGCAAAATATACACAGTACAACAATTATGAAACACAAAATGATCTATGAAACACCGAAAATGTAAAAGTTAGCATACAAAAATATCACATTTTGACCAAAGGATATAATAATTTAAGAACTGTACAAAAGTATAACATCTAAAACAAATATAACGACATACCCCAGAATTTAGTTGAAAAATTGCTTTAATATCAATGGTTTTATTGTATTCATATTTGCCCAGCGGCTATTACAAAAATGTGACTATTTAAAAACAAGCATAGGCAGAGACATTTTAAGCCTATATTTAAATATGATATGTTATCATAATACTATATGTGTCCCAATTCACCACATCTAAAATTGACGGAGAGTAGCATAAGATTCAGTGACACATCTGAAGACAACAGCTTCTTGTGTGTTTCTTGCAGCTGGCTTGCCCTGTGTCCAGTGTTTACCTCACATAGTTTCTGATAACATCTTAAGATGTGCTGTAGTTTGCCCAGTGTTGGCTAAACTGCGCTCTGGTTTATGTAAATGTCCGTTCCTGTTTTGGGCCGGTTCCCTGTGTCCGGATGGATGCTGAAGGTCACACCCCTCTGCTGTGGGACGGGCTTGAGTCTCAGCTGAGGTAAAAGCAGCAGAATCTGAACTCAGAGCTGAGATGAGACATGGAGCCACACGGACAGATGATACCAACGCTACTCTTCCTGATGCTTGTGACCTACATCTGTGAGGCAGGTATGGGAAACTTCTCCTTTTTAGGTTTTTCTTATTTTACTTAATCTTTTTTTTCCGTTTGTTTATGAATTGTGAGAACATGAAATAAATATTTTGTTTATTTTTATTTTTGGAGCTATGGTGTGCCAACTTTTCCTTCCTTTTTTATGATAATGAATTGACAATTTTTTATCATTAATAAAGGTAGTTTATATATATACACTACCAGTCAAAGGTTTTGAATCGGTAATATTTGTAATGTTTTAAAAAGAAGAAAATTCTGCTCACCAAGGCTGCATTTATTTGATTAAAAATGCAATAAAAAATATAATTATGCATAATTAAATACAAAAAATGTAATCTTTTGTAACATTATAAATGTCTTTACTGTAACTTTTGATTAATTTAATTCATCCTTGATTAATTAAAGTATTGATTTATTTTATTTCTTTCACTCAAAAAAAAAAGATATTCTTACTGACCCCAAACTTTTGAATGGTACTGTTTAACTTTCTATATCAAAGAGTACTGAAATAACTGTTTTCAACATTGATAATAATGGGAAATGTTTCTTGGGCATCAAATTATCATATTAGAATGATTTCTGAAGGATCATGTGACACTGAAGACTGTAATGATGAAAATGATGAAAATTCAGCTTTGATCACAGGAATAAATTACACTTTACTATATATTCAAATAGAAAACAGGTATTTTAAATTGTAATATTTCACAATATTACTCTTTTTATATTTAATTTTTTTCTAATCAAATATATGCAACCTTGGTGAGCAGAAGAGACTTATTTTAAAGACATTAAAAATCATACGATCCAAAACTTTTGACTGGTAGAGTGTGTATACTATTATTTATACTATTATTTATACTACTGTATTTTTATATTTGTATTAACATTAATTTTAATTAACATTTGAATTGATAATTTGATGCAATGCATTTATGGTGTACATACATGTTTTTACATTGTACTTATATTTTAAAAATACCTGCTGTACATCTGTAATTAATTTCTCTTACATCTATAATTACACTGTTGACCCTTCACTCAACCCTTAACCTACCAATACAACCAAACCTGTCCCTAACCTCACCCGTATCCCTGCTCAATAGCTGCAAATGTCTTTTGAAATACAACATGAAAAATTCTTTTTTTTTTTTTTTTACTTAATTTAAAACAAACTAAATTTAAAAAGTTATCTGAACGTTTGGAAGGTTTGACAAAGGAACAGGTTGAGATATCAACCGTGTGGAAGATTCCCTGTGATAAACTGATGCTTTGATTGGGTTGTTTTGTTTCAGCGCTGCTCCGGAAGTCTTCCGCAGTGGATTTTCTGAGGCCTGGGAGAGAGAAGCGTGCGGTGAGATGTCAACATGGAGGCTGTAGCTCTGAAGACAGCGAGGCAGAAGAACTACTGGAGGCCAACTCAGATTACGTGAGTGGACTACAGCTAATACCAGATCTTTTTTTACATTATAGCCGCTAAACTGTAGATATCACATTGAATATCGGCCATTCCAAACCTTTTATTTGTACAATATTGGTGCTTTAGTGAGACAATCTTATGGGTTTGAACCCTGTTTTACTGACAGATGTATTATGTGATGTAAGATCAATTAAGTTGATTTTGAAACTGAAAAGTACCTCATTAAAACAGCTAATCTATTTTCACTCATCAGGAACAGGACAACTCAAAGATGTTCTTTAATGGTGGATCTCAAGTAGGGGTGCACATGGTAAGACTACAACGATGGATGGATGGATGGATGGATGGATGGATGGATGGATGGATGGATGGATGGATGGATGGATGGATGGATGGATGGATGGATGGATGGATGGATGGATGGATGGATGGATGGATGAAAACATCACAATTCCAAATACTTCATGTACTGTATTTAGGGATAATGTTCCCTGGATAAGAAATTGTACTGCAAGTCCAGTGCTTGCTCACATGTCTCAGTTACTAACATGTAAAGTAGAATGTAACTCAATCCATCCAGTGGGGGTTTCTCTGAACTTCGTCTTTCTTCTTTTCTCTCAGAGACCTGACGCTGAGCCACAGGGAGAAGGATCAGGAATGTAGCCCTATATGGCGCTTCACTGGGGGAAACTCACGATCGCATACAAGCACAGGTGCTCCAATGTGGAATAAAGTCAGATACTATAATAATATCTTATAGTGAATCATCTTAAAAAATGAGAATAGACTCCTAAAGTTTTTTTGGATGTTAGAAATTCATGAATATTATGATTCAGTCTGAGATGGATACGTTTCTCATGTAATTCTAACATAGATGTGGTGATGCCAACTTTGGTGCTTTTTAAAGAATGCTGCTGTACAACCTGTTATTACACTATATCATGGTGCTAAATTGACATTATTCATTCTAGAGGACAGTATTTATACACTATATAAACATAATGAATGAACCTAACACAATATAACTTCACTAAAAAAAACTCAATGCTACAATGTTACATATTAGATTACTACTTTTTTTTATGGTGGGAAAAGGGTCAATATATTCAGTAGACTCAGATGTAAAGATTCAAAACAATTCATGTTTTATTTTCCTTTACAAAAAGGTTGTCATAAAGAAAATATTTTTTGGACTGCATAACAATAAAATGTAAATGCCATGGTATATGAATATGCTAATCAGTCAGTACCATGGTATATGTCAAAGTACCAGGGCATTGCCATCTAACACTATCATGTTTAGGCCTGTGTTGCTGTTTATGTCAACTTGTCAAAACACATACAATAATATATTATTAGCCATACTGTATTTCATTTACAGTGTAGATCATAAAATAATGAAAGCTGACTATATTTTTACCAATTTCTTTTCTTAAAAGATCATCCTATTGATTTTTCTCAGTGCAAATGCTATTAGACGAACTGATTTACAAATATTACATATTTCCCTTTTCTGCTTTGTATTCTGGTTTTAATGTCTATATTGACAACATACAAAAGCTTGCTGACATGCTAACATTAATAAACAACATTATCTGCATTCTTGCTGGAACATTTAATTCAGAAAACAATATTAAATTAATATATTGTTGTTGTTTTTCTTTTGTGAATGAGTGGGCAGGATGAAAGAAAAATTCAAACATGTACATCCATATTGCTAGCATATTATTGTAGCAGAGTTTGTGCTGAATAAAGAATCAGACTTCAGGACAAATGTCAGGGCATGTCAAAACACCTCCAAGGCCCAGAAACAGTTCAGACCCCAGAGGGTTAAATGTGTTATGCAGACTAAAGGCCCTTGCACACTGAGTCCGAAATTTTCGTATGCGTTTTTTCGTATTTGTGATTCGGTGGCTCTGAATTGTCCAAACACCATTAAAACTGCTTGCTACGGATGCGAAAAACGCAGAAAATCGAACCCGATCCGAATTTTTTTTTATGACGGACGAAAGTTTCGTAGACAGTGTGCAAGCGTGATTGACATAACGTGAGGTCGTATTTATTTTTTAACGTGCGAAAATTTCGGACGCAAATTTCAGACTCAGTGTGCAAGGGCCTTAACAATAACATTAACCTTGACCATCATGCTTGGCGGGAAAACTATTTGCTATGGTTTTAATTGTCTTCAGATGGTTTTTAAAGTGTTTGTGCTGCCACCTCATGGCTGTAATTCATACATAACTGCAATACCAGCGAGTGCCACTCAACATGCAGAGAAAAAGGAGAAAATCGTGTAGAGGGAAGCAATACTTTCAGTTTTGATATCTGCACCTGCTCTATGGGACAAACAAGGACACTTTCTTCTACCTGAGCAGGAATGTTTAAGAATGTTGAGAGGTAAAGCTTTTTTCACAGAAACACGGCCCACCTGACACCACTTCTTGCATCTGTGTGTGGCGTCCCTGGTGGCAGGTTGCTAGGCGATGCCAGACATGTACACATGGTGAGGTGTCAGCTATACCGTGGGAGACCGAATGCTTCAGTGATTTGAGGAACCAGAAGGCAGGAGGGCAAGTCGGGGCCATATGAACACATTTCAGGAGGAAATGGAACACCCTGGCGCCCAAGAGCAATACAAACTCAGCAGAGAAGATTATGTATACTAGCCTTCTGCCAAATTATACACATGCTAAAATGCAACAGATGGTTATATATTCTTCACATGAGAAACAGAAATATAAATGGTTTGTAAGAGTAGTTTCATGAGACAAAAAGCAATAGTCTGACATTTTAAAATAAGCCTTAAAATAAGAAACGATGCAAAACCTGAAATAAAAATATAATCCACCTGGATGCGATTTGCTCCTGTAAATGTGCCATGAAAATATAGCTTGCAAGACATAGCTGTAAACATATTAAAATGCTTGACAGATGTTTGTAAATCCATCAGTGTAGTTCTACACTAGTTTCTTTTCAACCAACCAGACTGTACCATCTGTCCCTCACCTAGTTAATTGCTCTTATAAATATAAAAGGTATTCTACATGCAGTACAATTTTAAACATTTTGGAAAGTTTAGACATTTTACACAAACTTAAATTACAGAACAACCATATTAACTTTTGAAATGATAACACCACTTGCTAAATTAATGCAATGAGGTGAGGTCATGTGACAATAATGTAGTCACTACTGTTTGAAAGGGGACCTATTATGCTCCTTTTTACAAGATGTAATATAAGTCTCAGATGTCCCCGGAATGTGTCTGTGAAGTTTCAGCTCAAAATACCCCACCTATAATTTATTTGATTGCCCATTTTTTCAGTAGCACCTCATTGCAGTACAGCAGGTCCCGGGGGGCGGAGTTCGATCCAGATCTAAGGGGTGGAAGGAAAAACATGCTGTGCATGTATCTTTAAATGCAAATGAGCTTCCAGAAGAGGGTGGAGCCTTTATAGCTCAATTATCGTATTTGTAGGATAATTTTGACCTCTGTACGATCAATAATGAAAAAAATCCCATAACCTACGATCATTTTGTGATACTTCACATGATGGTCATTGTAATCATAGGGCTCATTGATCTAGCTGTGGATTCTACGTCTACTGTCATGATTGTGAGGAGAACGTGAACTTGGTACGCATGTCTTCCATCTCATTCTCAACTCACGTTATGTCTTCTTGGCCAATCATCATGGAGAATAATTCTCACGAGCAGTTAACGTTCCTTTTGTATATTGTAAACAAAGTTGTATATCTTAAACATGTAATTTCTGTATGATTTGCAAGAAGAAAATAAAAAAAAAGTTAATGTTCCTGCCGCAGTGTTTAGGTCAGTTGTTTCCAAGCTGAGGTCGATAATTTAGCAATAAAGTAATTTGCAGGTCATGTCAAAAGTTGTTGGTCTTGATAAATAGCTGCATTATGTACGTTGCGATAATTTTCTTCCAAATATGATAATTTGTGGCTTCTGGTACGATACTTGGACATTTCCAATCTGGCAACACTGCCTCCGATACTCTGCGTAAAACTAACTAAACATCCGTTTGCTTTTGATTATCATCTCTTTTGTGGTCAAGCTAACATAAAATTACAGTTCTGCATCATCATGAAAGTTTATTGTCTGCAATAAAGCCATATCAGTCTAAACTTCTGATATATGCTTTTCTGAGCGCACACATCTGAAGCACGGATTCACAGAAAGCTGGATGTCAGATGGCACATCCCATGAGTATTAAACTAAGTTCTCTTTCACATGTTATTGAGCTTAAACTTTCAAATACACACAAGGTTATGTCAAAACACAAAGTTCACATAAATACAGTCGGTTATGTCTTTGGACATGAACAGCAGGGAAAGAAATCACATGTGTATATTAGATCTGTGTATTAAAGTGAAAGTAGAATTGAATGCTGCTGTCAAATGTTCTGGCGAGAAGATAAACATGACGGACTGTGTACTTCTCACTTTGGGGCGGGTTTATGCTAATAGGGCGGAGATTGTCAGCGGTTGTGGGCGGGGCCTAAGCATTTGTGATATCACAAAAGCTACAATCAGCAAACAGCTTGTTCTGAGACACTGCTTATTATTTTCAGGGGTTAGCCTTCATCCTTCCCTCACACTGTGTAACACATCTTTCCCTCGTGGGTCAAGATGACCTGAAGCCCTGAAATTATATATATATATATATGTACAGGTCCTTCTAAAAAAATTAGCATATTGTGATAAAGTTCATTATTTATCATAATGTAATGATAAAAATTAAACTTTCATATAGTTTAGATTCATTGCACACCAACTGAAATATTTCAGGTCTTTTATTGTTTTAATACTGATGATTTTGGCATACAGCTCATGAAAACCCAACATTCCTATCTCAAAAAATTAGCATATCATGAAAAGGGTCTCTAAACGAGCTATTAACCTAATCATCTGAATCAACTAATTAACTCTAAACACCTGCAAAAGATTCCTGAGGCTTTTAAAAACTCCCAGCCTGTTTCATTACTCAAAACCGCAATCATGGGTAAGACTGCCGACCTGACTGCTGTACAGAAGGCCATCATTGACACCCTCAAGCAAGAGGGTAAGACACAGAAAGAAATTTCTGAACAAATAGGCTGTTCCCAGAGTGCTGTATCAAGGCACCTCAGTGGGAAGTCTGTGGGAAGGAAAAAGTGTGGCAAAAAACGCTGCACAACGAGAAGAGGTGAGCGGACCCTGAGGAAGATTGTGGAGAAGGACCGATTCCAGACCTTGGGGGACCAGCGGAAGCAGTGGACTGAGTCTGGAGTAGAAACATCCAGAGCCACCGTGCACAGGCGTGTGCAGGAAATGGGCTACAGGTGCCGCATTCCCCAGGTCAAGCCACTTTTGAACCAGAAACAGCGGCAGAAGTGCCTGACCTGGGCTACAGATAAGCAGCACTGGACTGTTGCTCAGTGTTCCAAAGTACTTTTTTCGGATGAAAGCAAATTTTGCATGTCATTCGGAAATCAAGGTGCAAGAGTCTGGAGGAAGACTGGGGAGAAGGAAATGCCAAAATGCCTGAAGTCCAGTGTCAAGTACCCACAGTCAGTGATGGTCTGGGGTGCCATGTCAGCTGCTGGTGTTAGTCCACTGTGTTTTATCAAGGGCAGGGTCAATGCAGCTAGCTATCAGGAGATTTTGGAGCACTTCATGCTTCCATCTGCTGAAAAGCTTTATGGAGATGAAGATTTCATTTTTCAGCACGACCTGGCACCTGCTCACAGTGCCAAAACCACTGGTAAATGGTTTACTGACCATGGTATTACTGTGCTCAAGTGGCCTGCCAACTCTCCTGACCTGAACCCCATAGAGAATCTGTGGGATATTGTGAAGAGAAAGTTGAGAGACACTAGACCCAACACTCTGGATGAGCTTAAGGCCGCTATCGAAGCATCCTGGGCCTTCTTAACACCTCAGCAGTGCCACAGGCTGATTACTTCCATGCCACGTCACATTGAAGCAGTCATTTCTGCAAAAGGATTCCCGACCAAGTATTGAGTGCATAACTGAACATAATTATTTGAAGGTTGACTTTTTTTTGTATTAAAAACACGTCTTTTATTGGTCGGATGAAATATGCTAATTTTTTGAGATAGGAATTTTGGGTTTTCATGAGCTGTATGCCAAAATCATCAGTATTAAAACAATAAAAGACCTGAAATATTTCAGTTGGTGTGCAATGAATCTAAAATATATGAAAGTTTAATTTTTATCATTACATTATGGAAAATAATGAACTTTATCACAATATGCTAATTTTTTGAGAAGGACCTGTATATATATATATATATATATATATATATATATATATATATATATATATATATATATATATATATATATATATTGTCAATTAAGCTTATTTTATTTTATTTTGATAATATTTTGTATCTATTTTTAATGCAATTTTTTTACCTTTAAATTACTAGATTTGATCAATGAATAATAAATAAATAGTAATTTAAGCACATTCCTCCCATTCTTTCAAATTAAATTCAAATGAACTCCCAATTTCATGCATAACCCTTTTAAATCAAGCTCAAAATATCTTACATCTTTGCCGACCTCTTGTGGAAAAAAAATAATGTAACATGATATTTCATGACTCTAGCCACTAGATGGCCTTATATCTCTATAAGTCTATATGGAGAAAAGGAGCAGAGTTTCTTCAGTATGCATTTTTTTTTTATTTAACCTTTATTTAACCAGGAAAATCCCATTGAGATTACTAATCTCTTTTTCAAGGGAGTCCTGGCCAAGACAGCGGTACAGATCACAACAATTCAGTACATTACAGACAATTTCATAACAATTTCATAAGACTATTTAAAAACATTTACAAACCATAGATTTAATTTCCAAACTTTTAAGCAAAAGTTTAAACTGGCCTATTGAAACCAGTTCCTTTAATTTCCAGAATTTTTGTAAGTTTTTCCATGTTGTGGGGGCAGAATAGTGAAATGCCACCTTACCCGCTTCAGTGCGGACACTTGGTACAGACATTAGCAGTAAGTCTTGTGAACGTAAAGAATATAGACCAGCTCCTTTTGGTTGAATATATTCACACAGATATGAGGGGAGCAGACGCAGAATACCCTTATAAATAAACATATACCAATGACTGAGTCTACGATTCTCCAGTGCTGTCCAGCCCACACATGTGAGTAAAGTTCACAGTGGTGTGTGTGAGGCTTACAGTTTGTGATAAACCTCAATGCGGCATGGTAAACAGAGTCCAGTAGTTTCAATACTTGGGTCGGGGCATTCATATAAATGAGGTCACCATAATCCAAAATGGGTGTAAATGTTGCAGCTACAAGTTTCTTTTTTGCATTGAAAGAAAAACATAGCCTATTTCTAAAATAAAAACCAATTTTCAGTCTCAGTTTCCTAACCAAATGTTCAACATGTTCTTTAAAACTAAGAATGTCATCAGCTAAAATACCTAGATATTTAAAAGATTTAACTCTTTCAATTTCTGCCCCTTGAAGAGTGACAATTGGAGGACTTATGTGCAGATTGCTCTTTGCATTTGTGAATAACATCAACTTGCTCTTATTTGCATTTAAAGCAAGATCCAGTTGTAGAAACATATTCTGAACTTTGTTAAAAGCGTTTTGTAATGTAGGGACACAGGCACTAAGAGTTTTTGCAAAGCTGTAGATAACCATATCATCAGCATAAAAATGGTAATTGGTGTCTAGATAGTAAATAAAAGTGGCCCCAAAACAGAGCCTTGGGGCACTCCTTTAGTTAAAGAAAGAATATTAGAACAGTTATTATCTGATTTAACACATTGGGACCTGTCAGTGAGATAATTACGGATCCATCCAACTGCCTTTTTAGATAATCCAATATTGATCAGTCTCTTTGAGTAAACTTTGGTTTACAGAGTCAAAGGCTTTTGACAAATCAATAAAAAGCGCTGCACAATGTTGCTTATTGTAAAGAGCTGTTGAGATATCGTTAATCACCTTCAATGTTGCTGTTATGGTACTATGACCTTTCCTACAGCCTGACTGGAATTTATATAAAATGTTGTTGGAATACAAAAATTCTTTCAACTGTTCATTTATTAAAGATTCCAAAATTTTTGATAAGATGCAAAGTTTTGAAATTGGCCTATAGTTATTAACAATTTTTCGATCACCACCTTTGAATAATGGTGTGACAAAAGCTGATTTCCAAATTTTAGGAATGTGCATAGTAGTCAAACTTAAGTTAAAAATATCAGACAAAGGTTTTGCTATTAAATCAGCAGCAATTTTTTAAAAATACGGATCAATTAAGTCAGGTCCTTGTGGTTTACGTGCATCCAATGATTGTAGTGCTTTGCGGACTTGACACAAAGTAAAAGGCTGAAAACTCAATGCTGATGCATCAAAGGGTTGTTCCAGAACAGTCCCAGTGTTGCTTAAATTTATGGAGGGTGTAGATAAAATAAAATGTTGGTTGAAACAATTTACCATTTCAACTTTGTCATAAATATTTAATGAGTTATAGACAATGTAATTTGGCAAGACCTGTGAGTTATTTTCTAAAGGGAGAGATTTTATTGTTTTCCAAAATCTTTTAGGGTCATTAAGACTATCAGTTGTAGTTGACAAGTAGAATTTAGACTTGGCTCTTTTTAATTTGGGAGGAACTTTTATTTCTTAATTTTCTGAAATTATCCCAATCGCATTTTAAACCAGTTTTTCTTGCTTTCGTCCACGCTAAGTTCCTCTCATGTAAAGCATTTGCCAAATCTGGAGTAAACCAAGGATTATCTCTACCTTTAACTCTAAATTTCTTAAAAGGAGCGTGTCTATTAACAATAGCCATGAAACACTCATAGAAAAATGACCAGGCTGTTTCTACATCTGGAATGAGATCAATTCTATTCCATTGGCACTTAGAAAGGTCATGGTAAAATGCCTGTTCATTAAAAAAATTTAAATCTCTTTTTATGATGACGCGTGGTTTTCTTTTATCCATTTTGGTATTTCTAACAGTGGCAACAATACAGTGGTCAGATACTCATGTACTTTTCAGATACACATGTAGACATTATAAAATAATTTTTTGCTAAAGTGTTTTCTCATCAACACTCATTTTTCAAAATGACCCGAGAAGACGAGTGGGTGGATTTTGACCATTATAGGGTGGTTGTATGTATACACACACTGATGACACATTTATGTTCAAACACCATGTAAAAGGGAATAGGTCCCATTTAAATGTTTATCTTTGCATATTGCGTAATAATTAAAATAACTTCCCCACTTAAATGATAGTTGGTAAACAGTATTGTGCAGTATGTAGAAAGCAGAATGCTAGAATTCCAATTCGAACACAGCAGCTACTGCTATTTTGACGAACAGATGCAATTTAATAAATCAGACTTTCAGTTGGTAAAAAAAGAAGCTTTTATGAAATATTCCATGTGTTACGACGATTGTTTGCTTCATTTACAATTTGATATTTCAGAGAAGTGTGTGTAGTGGTGACACACCACAGGTGGCAGTAAAGCTCAGAATAAACACAAACACATAATTTAACACTGTGTAGTGCACTGTAATAGATACAATGAGTCATTTTCTGAATTAGATCTCTTTGCAACTGAAAACAAATGTGCTGAAATTTTGTCCACATAATGTGAGATGACATTGATCGCTCCAGCCTGGAATTAGACTGTGAATAATTTCACCTTCAGCCAGAAATAAAAGCATCACAGCAGTGTGTATATCTGCAGCTAGATCCGATGAATGAGCCGTGTGGCTGATCAAAGTCTGAGTGTCTTGGTCCAGCGTGAAAGTCCATTTTGTGCGCTAGATCTGAGCTTCAGGAATCTAAATCTCTTTTGAAGCCAGCACAGACTGGATTAAACATTGAGCAAACGATGGACTTTATCATCTTGACACAAGAGTTAACAGTGGATTATCCAAAAACTCTTCTTTGTCTTAGGCTTTAAGCTTAATTTTTCATTTTTAGCACAAAGATTTCTTTCCAGTGAAACATTATTTTATTTAAATATGCAAGAAAGTCTTACAAAACATGTTCCTTTAAAGTTCAAGATGCTGTCTCAAAACATAGAGAGCAGACTGTACCTTGACATGATAGGTGTGTTACTGCAAGAACATCTCAGTTGACCAAAATTTGTGGCAACATCACATGCATCCTTTTTAAATTAGTAATTCTATCCCTATAGTCTCAATCCTGTCAGTCCTGCAAGCAACAGGAAGATGTTTGGTCTAATTAACTAAAATGCATATTTTCATCCATTATTGAGTGATTTGTTTTGTCATTATCGAGCTATGTGCATTTAATGTTAAAGTGCCCCTATTATGCTATTTTAAAGTTTCCTAATGTTGTTTTGGAGTCTCCTAGAACAGACACGAAGCTCCCGTTCCACCACATCCCAAAGATGCTCTATTTGGTTGAGATCTGGTGACTGTGGGGGCCATTTTAGTACAGTGAACTCATTGTCATGTTCAAGAAACCAATTTGAAATGATTCAAGCTTTGTGACATGGTGCATTATCCTGCTGGAAGTAGCCATCAGAGGATGGGTACATGGTGGCCATAAAGGGATGGATATGGTCAGAAACAATGCTCAGGTAGGCTGTGGTATTTAAACGATGCCCAATTGGCACTAAGGGGCCTAAAGTGTGCCAAGAAAACATCCCCCACACCATTACACTACCACCAGCAGCCTGCACAGTGGTAACAAGGCATGAATGATCCATGTTCTGATTCTGTTTGCGCCAAATTCTGACTCTACCATCTGAATGTCTCAACGGAAATCGAGACTCATCAGACCAGGCAACATTTTTCCAGTCTTCAATTGTCCAATTTTGGTGAGCTCTTGCAAATTGTAGCCTCTTTTTCCTATTTGTAGTGGAGATGAGTGGTACCCGGTGGGGTCTTCTGCTGTTGTAGCCCATCCGCCTCAAGGTTGTGCGTGTTGTGGCTTCACAAATGCTTTGCTGCATACCTCGGTTGTAACCACTGGTTATTTCAGTCAAAGTTGCTCTTCTATCAGCTTGAATCAGTCAGCCCATTCTCCTCTGACCTCTAGCATCAACAAGGCATTTTCGCCCACAGGACTGCCGCATACTGGATGTTTTTCCCTTTTCACACCATTCTTTGTAAACCCTAGAAATGGTTGTGCGTGAAAATTCCAGTAACTGAGCAGATTGTGAAATACTCAGACCGGCCCGTCTGGCACCAACAACCATGCCACGCTCGAAATTGCTTAAATCACCTTTCTTTCCCATTCTGACATTGAGTTTGGAGTTCAGGAGATTGTCTTGACCAGGACCACACCCCTAAATGCATTGAAGCAACTGCCATGTGATTGGTTGATTAGATAATTGCATTAATGAGAAATTGAACAGGTGTTCCTAATAATAATTTAGGTGAGTTTACATTTGCACATCACCACATTTTTCAATGATTCTCAAACGACTCTTCAGATGAATCAATCTTGCTAAACCCCTCCTTTCCGCGAGCTACTCTGCTCTGATTGGTCAGACAGCTCAGTCTGTTGTGATTGGTTCACCACGTACAGCGCGCGTGTCGAAAACAAAACCGCAATTGCCATAATGTCAGCTCTGCGTGTCCTGAGGATTCCTACACCGTAAAATAAAACAGTAGCGAACAATGACGTCGATTTAACCATATCAATCCTAGCGCAAGTCCAATGATGAAACACTGGAAGAACTAGATATTAAACCCGAACTTCCATCGCAAGGACGCATCGAGCAGAACATTTCTTAGTGACACTACTCAGTTTGAGGAACATTATGAGATGTTGCAACTAATTCCTCACCATCAGCATTAGTGCATGGCCATCAACAAACCGATTATTTTACTTGTACTAATTTATTTACAGAGTATTTTTCTAATATATTGCGGTGAACACGTGGCAACTGTATCAATAAGGATGTATGTATGCAATGTATACATTAGCCGAGCTCTAACATGAATGACTGATGTAACAAATGTTGTTAAAACAAATCTTGCTCCATGTTTTATCTTTCCTCAAAGTAGTGAGAATGACAGAAAATCTGCATTAATAGACAGAGTTTTAGGTAATGGTGGCCCACAACTGATTAGCAGAAGTATTTCAGTAAGACAGTAATAATATGAGTTAACCATTTACCAGGAGACCTACACAATATAAAACTCAAACGAAGCTTTCAAGATCAAGCGGTTTGCGAATCCTGCATTGAACTCCAAGATTTGAGAAAAAGTCAGAAGTAAAATAAAGGGAACACAGCAAAAGTTTAGGATTATTACTGCTGTGGAATCGTGGTAAAGATGAATTTCAACCACTGATTTTTCGCATGCTTGTCCTTGGGTTAGTGAAAAAACCCAAAAGCGTCTTATCGACATGATCCACAGGAATCAGCTGCAGGTTTGAAGGGGTTTCAAGTTTCCCTCGTGTCTGCGCGGGCAATATACTAACGTTTCGCCTTGACGTCACAACGAAACGGCTTATGACTCGTTTGAAAAACGATTTATTTCATTGACTCAGAGTCGACTCTTACTTTTGAAAGACAATAACTTTATATACGGTGCACTTTCAGATTTAAAACGTTGCAAGATGTTTTCATTTACTTAGAGCTATGTTACGCACTACATGAAAGGGTTGAGAAGGAAGGTCGAAGAAGGAATAAGATATTTGAAATTTGAAATATTTTTGACAGCTAAAACATCTGCACCTCACAGCATTCCTGCAAACACAGAACTCAAAATGCCCCTATAATGTGTGGAAGTAAAGGTTCCCTTGGGGTTTGTGCTGTCCTGTAGGGTGATAAATGTTCTACGGGTTATTACATGTTATGTGATAATGATTTGCTTCAGGGTACACTTTCCTGTCAGCTTGGACCTTAACCTCATGTAATGTGCAATGGTCCATTATCCTCATTTATGGTTTATTGGCCTTCACAGCTCACCATTATTTAAAAAAAAAAAAATTATAACTTCAAAAAACTTTTTTTTAATTGGTCAAATCCTAATCTGTACACACACAAAATAGACTCAAGAAACAAAGGTGAATTTTACATTAGGAATTGTTTAAAAAAAATACATCATGAACAATTTTATTACCCATTAAAGAAATATAATACTGATTACAAAACACTGTAAACTACATTTATAGACAATACATTTTTTCAGTGTATGTTATGGACATTTTGCAAATGTTTGCATGAGGAGCCTATTTGATAAGACAGATGATGTAACAATATAATGTTGTAAAAAAAAAACTTGAAAACAGAAAACTGACACTTCTGTTAATCATCCAAATGTTCATAATTATTTGCCAATGAGGATAATCCAAAAAAGGCCAAATATTGGAGGGTTGTTGGCTTGGCAGACATATCAGTCTGTCACTCTTTGTTTCCTCACAGCAAAGCCAAACTGGAAACAAAATGAGTTAAAGATGTGGCACCCACATATGCATGACATACGAGCTGATAATGTGTTTAGTCTGGTAAACTTTTATAATAACTTTAACATTTATATGATGGTTTCATGACATTTCTTGGCATTACTTTTCAATTCCCAAATCACCACACTTTTTGCAGTGGAAATTAACATTTTGAACATTTTTGAATACATTTTCACTCTTTAGTCTTGCTTGGCATTATATAATGTATAATAATAAAGTGACATCAGCAGTTCATGCTCCTGTTTCTGAGGGTACTGAAAATCTAAGACTACACTTTGTTCATAAAAAAGTTTAAAACTTGTTTTGCACTGCTTTCTTGCCCGCATTGCCCAGGCGTGAGATGAAAGCTGAACTGAACTGTTTTCTTCTGAGCGTCACTGAAAGGCTCTCCACTAACCGCTGTGTGTAATGCACACGGCGCACATGGAAGAATGGAGAGCGATAAGACCCATAGATCAGTCTAAATGCACAGAGATGCATTATACCTACAGCAGATAAAACAAACTTCAAACGGTCTTTTATATCAACGCGTATCCTTGACTGCATTGGAGAGTTTGGAATATTATTGCGTGCGTTTTACGCGGATCTGGATAAGTCTGTTTTAGAGGGGATATCACAGCGAACCGCACGGGGTTGCTATTATTAGAGGCAGTTTGCACGAGTAAGTTAAGGTTGCATATCATGGGTTATCTTCTGGCATTAATATTAGCGCTCTCCCTGAGCGCATCATGGGGATGCCAACTGCCCCACGACTGGAGACCTCAGACGGAAGCGTGCCGCGCCGAGCTCGCGGAGATCATAGTTTTTGCCAAGGTGCTCGCCCTTCATAAGGAGTCTTACAGCCTGTACAACTACCTGCCGTGGCAGTACGACACGGATCTGTTCTTCTCGGCGGAGATCGAGCTGTTGTGCGATCAGGCATGGGGAAGCATGCTGGAGGTGCCAGCCGGCTCCAGGTTCAATGTCAGCGGGCTGGGATATTTCCCCTGCTACTCGTACAGCGTCATGGAGAACAACTCCTACTATTTCTTTTTGAGGTGAGAATGATTAAATGTTATTACCAATTTTAAATGTCAATACTGGCTCGTCTTAAAGATGCACCTAATGTTTTGCTAAACAAAACAAAAAAATAAGAACAATTTAAAAAAAAAGAAGATGACTAAGACTAAGATGAAGAAATAAAGACTTAAAACAAATCAGTCTTTTACATTGAGGGTCGCCCCCTCATGGGCACTGCCATACTGAGATCACTTGACTAGTAATGCAACTGACTAACAATACTGATACATATGATATAGTATACAGTAATGAATGTGCTAAAAGCATAAACAACAGGTATATCTAAACAGAACAAGTAAACAAAACAATATAATGATATAAATTCTACAGGCACCACATAGGGTACAACGGGGCTAAAGGCCCATTTGACTTTTTTTTTTTTTTTAAACCACTAGATGGCACAAAAATTCAGCTCAGCACTTTTCTTAAGAACTGCTTCTGATGATGCACGTGGAAATGTGTCTGATCCTTGACACGATCATTATCTGATCTATAAATGAGAATCGATAAAAATGATTGTCTATATTTTGAGACAAGTGTATTGTTATGATTTTGTTCAAGATAATTAAAGCAACTGTTTTTCAATAACGGAAGAATATGTAAAAAGTATGGTATTTGGTACCCCTGCTGGGGCTACAGGTATAACAATTAACATAATAATAAATAGCTGGCTGGCTGACTTTTCCATTTGTTGACATAACATGGTTAGATTCAGATGGTAAATGTCATATATTAAGTTGGGTGTCCATCTTAGAGATAATCACTATATTTATAATGAAACCATTATATTTAAAAATGTGATATTAATCAAATAGGCTAAATAGCATATTTTTGTTAATACTGTAAAACTACTGTACTTTATATTAAATTATTATAGGATCTTACTTTCAGAATCTTTACTTTAAAATGTTTCTGTATTTTTATAATTAACATATTTTGGTGACACAATAACTATTGTACAAACATCAAAATTAATCTTAAATAGTACAAAGTTTGCTAAAGTGATTGTTTTGAACAAGTATTAAAGTCCCCCTGTAGTCAATAATTGTATCCCTTAAAACTCATCTTTGATCACCAAAATTATATATTTAAATGTTTTTCCTTAAAAAATAATAGCTTGAATGTAACTCTACACCCTTGCCTCATGTAGTATAAGTAGTACCATGAATATGCAAATTTACCCCGCCTCCACTCACTCACAGCAGCTCAGAGATCCACTCATTGACGATCACACGTTGACTTGATTGGTAATAAGGTAGTTTGTGACGTCAGAAAAACCAGCGATTTCAAACCGCGTTTTTGAGACTGACTTTGTTTCACTGCAGCTTTAAGGAGAAAATACTCAGCAACGGTGTTGACCTATGAATTTGCAAATGGTATGTCTTAAAGCTGCACTGTGTAAGATTTTTTCCCATCTAGCGGTGAAATTGTATATGACTACCAACTGAATATTACTTTCTAGCCCCTCCAATTCCGAGGCGTTTTAACTAGGGCTGTCAAAATAACGCGTTAATTTCGATTAATTAATCTGAGAAGAAATAACGCGTTAAAAAAAATAACGCAGATTAATCCATTCCGTTTTGACCTTTGCGGAGCCGTTCTAGCGTTCGTGTAAAAATAAGGAGGGAGACAAGAACGCGCTGCTTGGATCATTGTTTGGAACATTTACTTTTAACAAACGGAGTTCGTCAAACTCTAAAGTAGGCCTACAACATCAAAAAGCATCCAGGAGTCAGTGTGTGCGTGAGTCGGCGAGTGTGTCTGAGAGAAAGCGCGCTTGTGTGTGTGTGTGTTGTAACTTTTCACGCGCTCTCACGTCACACAACCATTTTCTCACGCACAGAAAAATCGCGCACCAAAGAGAGGACACGGAAACAGACAAGACAGAGCACGTTACTTATGATATTAAAAAAATCTCAGCTCTCAGATTCTGTTAATTTTATTACGAAAATCAAACTATACCGTTTTGGCGCTTGTAAATGTGAAATGACAGATCCCTATAGCGGCACGTGAACCGATCATCTCTAGCTAATAGTAAATAAACACGAATGACCAATGTTGAAAGATACAGTAGGGCAGCCTAAAACTTACCGAAATGTATATTCCTCGATCAATCAGTGTTTTTCAACCGCGAAAAGAGGTCAATAAAACAGCTGGAGAACAATTATGTCACATAACATTTAGCCCTAAGTTACCTCAGGAAATCCATTTCATGACCATATAGCATGTTATAGTTGGCTATAAAAAAGAGCTATAGAGAGTATTTTTCAAAATGTATGTAGCCTACTAGTATATTACTTATGGATTATATTTTTACTTATATCAAAGTTGTTATTTGTAATAAACAAGCATTATATTTAATTTGAGCTATTTTTAACCTTAAATACTACCAGCTGATATGGCTCTCTGTATTTTTACAGCATTGGGTGAGATTTTTTTTTCTTGAGAAAAATGAATGCCTATCTTGTGTACCTAATATTTATCCAAATGAGTCAATATTGCATCAAATCACAATAATTAAATTAAAATGAAATCGTGAAATTTGTGTCAAGCAATAATAATAAAAACGTAGCTTACCAGAAATTGTACCATGTAAACATTGTAAGATTGTGTATGCGATTAATTTAGATTAATTAATTACAGAGTATGTAATTAATTAGATTAAAAATTTTAATCGATTGACAGCCCTAGTTTTAACTCCTACGGTGGCCGTATTATTTCAAGATTAACATGGCTTCTAGTTCGACTTCGTCCATGAGTGTTCCTTCAAGTGATGAGGTTCCCTTTCAAGGGAACTCGCATTGCGTCGATTGGCGCTAAGGGAACGCTTTGCGTGATGATGTATTGAAGAACATGTAAAATCAGTCCAATGGCGTGACGGGACGTCAGAAGCGGTTTACATCATGAACCAGGAAGTATAAAGCCGGTTCAAAACCCAGCCGCGACAGCTTTTGTGTCTTCACAAGCGCTCTATGTGAAATTGTCCTTGTTATTTGGTGTTGTCTGTTATATAATATATATGTATATATATATATATATATATATATATATATATATATATATATATATATATATATATATTTATAAGACTATGGCGAGCAAGCAGCAGTTTAGAGTGTGTGTGCACCCCTGCCCGCGTTATTTAACGGGTGGGTACACACACACTTTATGTGTTGTTTGTTTGGGAGAGGAGCATGCACAGTCAGCGCTCGAGGGCGCTGACTGTGAGCACTGTATTGTGCTTCCCTTGCGGACACTCCGATCCCGCCTGGCGTTTTTTAACGAGGACGCCCAGGCTCGCGTTCCCCAAGGCTCAGGTCCCGCTGCTGCCGAGGCACAGAAAAAAGACTTCAGACTTGGGGTTCGCAAATGGATCTGTCAGCGGGGTTAGAGACGGGCTCTGCCGTATCTCTGACTTCACCTGACAGATCTAATGCCTCGTATCAGGGTTCGGAAGCACGCGCTGCGGTTTCTTCCACCCCGATACAGGCAACAAACACTACAGCTATCCAGTTCCGAGGGACTGGATGTTGTTAGTGTTTATGCTCGTGATACTGAGGATTCGCCACCTCAGTCTCATGCTTTTGAGGAGCTCGTTGAGCTTGTAGCGAGAGCGGTCGATTGGCCGGCAGATAAGCAGGACGTTCGTTTAAAAAACAAACTAGACAAACGTTTCCTTTCCTCTCGTTCACAATCTCAACACCTGAGCCTTCCGTTCCCGATCTCCACACTGAGGTGTCGAGATTGTGGAAGAAACCTGTGTCATATAGAATGTAGTGCACAATCATTACACTACTCTTCTATTTCACAACATAAAGAGCACGGATATGGGGAAATGCCGAAGGTGGAAGAGACGTTCGCGAGCTATCTCTCCCCTGAATCTGTATCTTCCCTTAAAGCCACATTATTACCCACCAAACCAGTTAGAGTATCTTCAGCTTTGGTGGGGAAGGCTTATTCAGCGGCTGGTCAGGCTGCAGCATGTCTTCACACAATGTCGCTGCTGCAGGCTTACCATGCTGAAATGTTAGGAGACATTAATGAGGGTGGGGCTATTGGCCCGAACGCAGTTTGCGAACTGCGTCGAGCCACAGATTTGTCTCTCATGGTCGCCAAGGAGACGGCTATTTCTATCGGCCGGTCTATGGCAGCCCTGGTGGCCACTGAGAGACATTTCTGGCTCAATTTGAGCAATATTAAAGAAAATGAGAAAATATTTTTTATGGATTTTCCTATCTCTTTATCTGGCCTCTTCGGCGACGCAGTGATCACGGTCGTCGAGAGGGTTCAGGATTCAGGAATTAGCCATACGAGAAACGGCTGCCTTCCAAAAACCTCTCCCTCGCCAGACTCATGTCTCCGGGGTTGCTGAGCTGGAGCAGCCCCAAACTTTTATAAACCGTGCCACACAAAAACAGAGCATGGCTCCCGTGCTCCCCCACAAAAAGACTGGGGACACGGAAAGCGCGCTCAACAGCAGCCTTCAAGGGATAAGACGGATCTGAGGACCGTCGTTATTTCCAAGAAAACTGCAAAGAAAAGGCCTGACGTCCGAGGGCGCAGGTTCCCCAGTTCCACACCAAGCAGACAGTTCCCCAGTTCCCCACCAAGCAGAGCGGTTAACACCTCATTTTACGGTGCCCGTCTCCCTTCTGTGCCCTCGGGGTACCGTTATGCTAACCCTGCCACCTCGTGTGTTACAGGGCGCAGCTGTTTCATCGTTCCAGAGAAGGATGGGGGGTTGCGTCCCATTTTGATTTTAATAGTTCTGTACGTTTCCGTCATGTACTAAAGTTCAAAATGTTGAGACAAATCGTGCCACAGATCAGCTCCGAGGACTGGTCTGTCACGAAAGATCTCAAGGACGCATACTTCCATTTTTCCATCCTTCCATATCACGGGAAGTTCCTGAGATTTGCTTTGGGGGGCAAAGCATACCAATATCGAGTTCTTCCGTTCGACCTAGCACTATCACCCCGCACTTTCACATAATGCGTAGATGCAGCTCTGGTGCCACTGTGTCCTCAGGGTATTCGCATCCTGATCTACATCGACTATTTTTCGATTCTAGCTCAGTCGCATCTGTTGGCGGTTCGGCATCGAGATGTTGCACTCACCCACATGAAAGATCTGGGGTTACGGCTAAACGCCAAGAAGAGTGTGCGTTCTCCATTAAAGAGGACCACTTTTCTAGGGGTAGTGTAGAATTCTATGTTGATGCGGGCGCGCCTGTCTCCGGCACGCATAGAGTCCATCCTGTCAGCTGTGGAAAGAATAATGCTAGGCCCGTCACTCACTGTGAAACAGTTTCAGAGACTGTTGGGTTTGATGGCAGCAGCGTCCAGCATGATACCGTTTGGCCTGCTGTACATGAGACCCTCGCAGTGGTGGCTCAGGACCAGAGGTTTTTCCCAGAGGGGCAACCCCTTTTGCATGATCAGGGTTACGCGGCGATGCCTACGTGCCCTGGTTATGTGGAAGAAACCTTGGTTCCTGTCCCAGGTCCCCATGTTGAGAGCTTCTTGTCGTCGCAGGATGCTAACGACAGATGCCTCCTTCACGGGCTGGGGGAACAATCCTGGAAGGACGCTCAGTTCAGGGTAAGGGTTTTCCCCGAGGGGCAACCCCTTTGGCATGATCATGTTACGCGGCTATGCTTATGTGCCCTGGTTATGTGGAAGAAACCTTGGTTCCTGTCCCAGGTCCCCATGTTGAGAGCTTCTTGTCGTCGCAGGATGCTAACGACAGATGCCTCCCTCACGGGCTGGGTAGCGATCCTGGAAGGACGCTCAACTTAGGGCCTATCAGACCTCAGGGGCCACCATGTGTGGGTCCACACAGACAGCACATCGGTGGTCACCTATATAAGTCATCTAGGAGCAGACATCCTGTCAAAACAGGGGCTGAGGACCGGGGATTAGATGTTCCACCCCGAGGTGGTGGAACAGATCTGGAGGGAGTTCGGCAACACTCAAATTGATCTGTTTGCGTCTCGAGAGACGTCTCACTGTCCACTCTGGTTCTTCCTCACGCATCCAGCCCCTCTCGGACTGGATGTGTTGGTACAGACGTGGCCGAGGCTGCGTTTGTATGCCTTTCCCCCGATCGCTTTGCTCCCAGGAGTTCTGGAGAGAGTACGCAGGGACCATCTGCGCCTACTTCTTTTAGCCCTGCGGTGGCCGGGCAGAGTACGGTTCCCAGATATATTGTCTCTCCTCTACGGGCCTCCTATAGAGCTTCCCGTCAGGAGAGACTCTCTGTTCCAAGCAGAGGGCTCTATATTTCACCCTCGTCTCGAACTGTGGAACCTGTGGGCTTGGCCTCTGAGGGGGCCCAGCTCATAGGGTCAGGTCTCTCAACCGAGGTTGTGGAGACCATTATACAATCCAGCTTTTATGCTCTGGACTTGGACTCTACACCAGGGTCCCGAGTGATCTCGTCCTAGTGCTGCTCGCTCTGATTTCACACTGGACAGGCACTTCTCGCTATGGTGGCGTTGGTATAGACGTTCCCTTAGCGTCAATCGACGCAATGCGAGTTCACTTGAAAGGGAACGCCTCGGTTACGACTGTAACCTCGGTTCCCTGAAGAGGGAACGAGATGTTGCGTCACCTGCCATATCTCCTGCGTGCCTGTAAGCGACTTGTTCAGACCCTATGAAGCTGTCGCGGCTGGGTTTTGAACCAGCTTTATACTTCCTGGTTCATGACGTCACCCGCTTCTGACGTCCTGTCACGCCATTGGACTGATTTTACATGTGCTTCAATACATCATCACGCAAAGCGTTCCCTTAGCGTCAATCGACACAACGTCTCGTTCCCTCTTCAGGGAACAGAGGTTACAGTCATAACTGAGGCGTTACTTTAGAAAACTATTACAAATTGCATTTAGTCAGTTAACATGTAGGTTATGACGTCTATGTAAAACGAATAATAGTTTTACATTTTCGTTATTTTGATACCATTTCATTGCTAACATCAGCTATCAGGTTCCCAAATGAATGCAAACTAATGTTAGTAAAGTATCAGTGCTATCGTTATTCTGTATTTTGTACGAGATTAATAGTGTAAGACAAAGTTTACAGGGTAGGCTACATGATTTTATCCGTGAGCAGAGTCAGAGATCAGTTGGTGCGAGGGAAAGCTAAAGGTAGAGGGAAAGGTAAACTTGGCGACTGTTACATCCTCGAGAAAAGGCGTGATCCTCCATCTTCAACAGGCTTTCAAATCTGTGAAAAACAAGTCCGTGAACAAGAACTACAGAACTTTCGCCGGAAGTTGTTTTGAACGCTGTGTGGGAACGCTGTGCGCATCTAGCTGCCGCTCCACGCTTCGTCGTCTATTGTTTACGTTTGGTGTGCCCACTTCTTGGACAGTTGATGTTTCCCTTTCTGCATCCTTCTACAAACCGGACTTAATTTTTGTTGCTGTTACCGTTGGGAACTCTTTGCTGTCAGCCTGCTACGAGCCCTCTCACCCCTCTCTCCTCCATCTGTTGGACTGACTGTGAGGTGAGTTAACACTCTTCTTACCAGTAGTTCGATTAGCTTGCTGTCAGGTTGGGTAGCTTTCCTCTCCGTAAGCTTTTATAGATGTTGTGATGGTTGTGGTCCTGGCTAACGTAACTTTGCTGATAGCTGACTTTCTCATGGCGATTACAAACACACCAAAGGCTTTAGCACTCGTGCTGTCTCTGGTCTCCCTTATTTTTTCTGGATTACCTGGATTTTGGATACCTGTCACGTGATCTCAGGGCGCTTAATCGGCACCCACGCCTCGACTCTGAAACGTACGGGCACTGCCGCTCACTCGGGATCACCCAGCGCCCGCGCTACGTGCACCGTTCAGTCCGTAGGATCATTAACTATCAGCAATCAAAACCAACTGTGATCCTATGCATCTGGTCAAATAACAGAACTCTGGTCAAACCGAAACGCCTAGTAAGCAACTGTCGACCACCGTGATCGCTTGTCTGCATAAAAAAGTCAGATTTCAATGTCAATTTAGCTGATAACTCAGATGTGCTGCAAAACCACCTTGCTCTGCTTATAACTGACAAAAACCTGGATATGATATTCCTTACTGAGACCTGGCAAACACCGAATTACTTCATGCATCTTAATCTGCTAACACCATACGGATACCAGCACCTGTCTAAGCTGCGGTTATCCACTAAGGGGGGTGGTCTTGCGGTCATCTATCGCAACTCCATAACACTTACTCAACTGGACTTTCACACTACTACGACTTTTGAATATATGGTTTTGAAAATTTCCTCGAACAGTCCCCTAACAATCATCCTGATTTATAGAACACCCGAACAGCAAAACATTTTTTTCTCTGAACTAAGTGAACTACTAACGCTAGCCTGTGATTCATCATCCAAGGTCATCTTGCTTGGTGACTTTAACATTCACGTTGATACTCCCTGTTCAAATAGGACTCAATTAATGACTGTTCTGGACTGCTTTGAACTTTATCAAAATGTTAACTTCCCAACTCATACTCATGGCCACACACTTGACTTAGTTTGTACATCTGGCTTGAATGATATCTCCATCAATGGCCTGGTTACTCCTCTGATCACAAGCTTATTACCCTTGATCTTACATTAACTTGTGTAACTAAATGTACTGACAATATTAATATCTCTTATCGTAAGATCAATGTTATTAATGCTAGTATGTTTGCTGCATCTATTACTTCTGCTATTTCTGATGTTTTTGATTTCACGTGATTGCTGACGTTTTAGATGAGCATGCTCCAATTAGGACTAGGTCTGTTCCCTTGTCCCACTCTTCGCCGTGGTTTAATTCTGAGCTACGTGCTATGAAGGGCTAAGCAGGGCTGAGCCTGGTTAGTACCTGGATGGGAGACCTCCTGGGAAAAACCAGGTTGCTGCTGGAAGAGGTGTTAGAAGAGGCCGGCAGGGGGTGCTCACCCTGTGGTCTGTGTGGGTCCTAACGCCCCAGTATAGTGACGGGGACACTATACAGTCAAAAAGCACCGTCCTTCGGATGAGACGTTAAACCGAAGTCCTGACTCTCTGTGGCCACAAAAAATCCCAGGATGTCCTTCGATAAAGAGTAGAGGTGTAACCCCGGCATCCTGGCCAAATTTGCCCCTGGGCCTCTGTCCATCATGGCCTCCTAATCATCCCCATACATTCTGATTGGCTTCATCACTCTGTCTCCTCTCCAACAGTAAGCTGGTGTGTGGTGGGCGTTCTGGCGCAATATGGCTGCCGTCGCATCATCCAGGTGGATGCTGCACATTGGTGGTGGTTGAGGAGATTCCCCCTCCAATGTAAAGCGCTTTGAGGTCCCAGAAAAAGCGCTATATAAATGTAACAAATTATTATTATTATGAAAGCAAGAGGCAGACAGCTGGAATGTCTCTTTCGGAAAACCAATCTGACTGTACACTATCAAGCATTTTCGGACCATATGAAGCTTTACAAAACCGCCTTAAATACAGCTTACTCTTCCTATATCGCTAAAATCATCACTAACGCAAACAACAGGCCAAAAACACTATTTAGCATTGTAAATAAGCTTGTTCAGGCACCTGCGCACAGTGCCTGTCTACAAGAATCTGACGACTTGTGCTGTTCTTTTCTGCAACACTTTCAGGGAAAGCTGGAGGCTTTACGTGGGACTTTTAGTGATGAGCCGACCACTTCTAGTTGTGAGCAAGCTCAGATACAAACACTTAATAACTTTATGTTGACCAACCCCATCTTGATTAGTGAAATGATACAGAAATCCAATTCTTCTTCTTGCCGGCTGGATCCTGCACCTACAACCCTTCTGAAACACTGTACCTCTGTCATTTCTGCTCCTATCTCACATCTTGTAAACATGTCTCTTCTCTCTGCCTCTGTTCCAGTCTCACTAAAGATGGCTGAAGTTACTCCAATTCTTAAAAAAACATATCTGGACCCAACTGACTACACTAGCTATCGCCCAATCTCCAATCTACCGTATGTCTCAAAAATCATGGAAAAGGTTGTCGCCACTCAATTGCAGTCATATCTATCTCTCAACAATAGTTTCTATTTATTTCAGTCTGGTTTTCGCCAAAACCACAGTACTGAAAGTGTATTAGCAAGGGTTATCAATGACCTTTTACTCTTTGGTGACTCGGGAAACCTTTCCTTACTTTTACTACTCGACCTCAGCTCAGCTTTCGATACTGTCTGCCATAAAGTCCTACTCATGCGCCTCTCAGAGATTGGTATCTCAGGAGCCGCGTTATCCTGGTTTTCCTCCTATCTGACGAATAGGAAATACTACATCATTATGTACAATCACAAATCTCCCACTGTCACCTTCAAACAAGGTGTTCCACAGGGATCAGTTCTCGGCCCTTTACTATTTATTATTTACATTTTGCCTCTCGGACAAATTATGCGCCGCCACGGTTTTCAATACCACTGCTATGCCGAAGATATCCAAATATATACTGCTTGTCAACCGGATTCTATTCTCCAGACCACATTACTATCATCATGTATTAATGAATTAAAGACCTGGCTCAACTCCAATTTCCTCAGTCTGAATCTGACTAAAACAGAAATATTAATCACTGGCCCTCCATCTCTAACAAAAAATTTAAGTAGTATTCCCAGACTTGACCTTGAAGCTACATCAATAATTCCATCTGCCACTGTCAAAAACTTGGGTATCATTCTTAACCCTGCACTGACGTTCGACACTTACATTAGTCAACTTTGTAAAGCGTCCTTTTTTCATCTGCGCCGTATTGCCAAACTCCGTCCCTATGTCAGCCCAAAAGATGCTGAAGCACTAGTACACGCGTTCATCATATCTCGCCTCGACTACTGTAATGTTCTTTTTTCTGGACTACCAGCACACTCTATCTCACGTTTAAAATATATTCAAAACTCTGCCGCAAGACTACTAACCTACACTAAAAAAACTGCCCATATCACTCCAATTCTGTTCAAACTGCACTGGCTACCCGTGTCATCCCGTATCACTTACAAAATTCTTCTGCTTACTTTTAAGTCACTCAATGGTCTTGCTCCAGCCTATCTCTCTGACTTACTTTCTCCTAGGGCTGGGCGATATGGACCAAAAGTCATATCCCGATATATTTTGGCTGAATATCGATATACGATATATATCCCGATATTTTTTTCGCAAAGTGAGAGCAAATGTTCAGTCAAAGTCAAAGCCAAATATAGTCTTCACTGAATAAATTATACATTGATTCATATTAAAGCTACTATTAAAGTTCTCAGTCAAGAGCAGTGAGTGATTTCCTCTGTGTTTTTGTTGTTTTATTAACATTAAATAGATAGTTCTCCCAAAAATTTTAATTGTCATCATTTACTCTCTCAAGTTGTTTTAAACCTGAATAAGTTTCTTTGTTCTGTTGAAGGTAATTGGAAGAATGTGGGTAACCAAACAGTTGATGCACTCCAGTTTCCATAGTATATTTTCCCTATGGAAGTCAATGGGGACCCACATTCTTCAAAATATCTTATTTTGTGTTCAGCACAAGAAATAAATTAATACAGGTTTGGAACAACATTACAGTGAATAAATAATGACAGAATTTTTATTTTTGGGCGAACTATACCTTTAAGGACAAGCAGCTGCATGTTTACTACTAGGGCTACTGTCTCTTTAAGACCTGTACGCGACGCGTCTATACACGCATTTGGCAAGCAGATTTCTCTCAATTTTCTCAGTTTGCTTTCAGTTTAGACATAACCAACTTTCCTTATGTAAACTTGTGTGTTTTTGAGAGTATTAGCAAAATAAGACTCGAAAGATAACTTAGTCCAGTAACCAGGCGCTGTTTGTTAGACAGGCTTTTAGTGCATGTGCGGGTGCATGTGGGTGTTCGTGCTCAGTAAAGCGCATGTTAGAACAGCGCAACAGCAGTGAATGACATGTTTAACCGGCAAGGCTTTAAAGCAAATGCAAATAATTAACTTTTGTGAACTCACTGAGCTGATGTGTCCCTGTTCCTCTGTGTTAATATTTGATGTGAGTATTTGTCGCGTTCTACACTAATGCTGTTGAGACGGAGGCGCCAGAACTGCTACTGATAGAATGCACAATATACTATATATTTCTACAAAAGCAGTCAGCAGCTTGCTTGGAGCAAGGATTATAGCGCAAATTTGAACTATATCGATATATGCGATATGGTCTAATTCCATATCACATTTAAAAATATATCGATATATTTTTTTTATATCGATATATCGCCCAGCCCTACTTTCTCCTTATATTCCCCCTCGAACTCTCCGATCTTCTGGCTGTGATCTCCTATGTGAGCGGAGATTTCGTCTATCGTCTATGGGTGGCAGGTCTTTCTCTGTTATAGCCCCTAAGCTATGGAACTCTCTTCCGTTGGCTCTCAGGACAACAACCACGTTGCACGAATTTAAGTATAAACTCAAAACACATTTGTTTAACCAGTTTTTCAGTCATGAAAATTTTAATTTGACATAACACAGTCACAATGATAACTTAGGCTCCAATACTTTTGCATCTTTAGTCTAACTGCCCACTAGGCTGTCTGTAATTAATGTTTGTTGTCTCTGTTTTTATGTTTGTATTGCAAATGTAATGCGACTTGCAACTGCAATCGCTCATTACTTGGACTGGGCAAATGTCCATTGTCCGTTTATATGTAAACTGCTTGCTATTTACTGTCATTGTGAAGCGTCCTTGAGCTTGGGAAAGGCGCTATATAAATTAAACGTATTATTATTAAATCTGCCGGCAGTCGAGAGTAATCTCCCCCTCGCATTCGTCACGGTGCCACTGACTGTATAAGCGCGACAGGCAAAGCTTGAATTTCCAGGTATGTCCCTCTTTGGCTAATGTATTTTCAAGATGGAGGTGCAACATGGCTGCCGCCAGTCGAGCGACTCGTTTGTATGTATTCTGAATGACAGATTCTACACTTACAAGAATACTTGATTAGTTGGTGATAGTAATTACACATGAATGAGCACATATAATTTTGAAAGAACAGTGTTTTTTGCTAAGAATCAACTTTAAAAAATTACACCGTGTAGCTTTAAAGCTTACAAAAACACAACATAGACATATAAACAACATTAAAAGCTTGATTTTCACCACAGGGAATTGAACTTTATTAAACACATTATTTTAGCTAAAGTATTTGTATAAATATTTTGTGCCTTTTACCCTGTGTGAGGTAAATGGCCCACCTCATAAGCCCCTTTCACACATCGCGTTGATCCCGGGAAATTGCCGGGAAATTGCCAGAACGCCTTCTGTGTGAACGCAAACACGACCCGGGCTTGATGCTGGGATCGATGACAGGGTTGGGGACCTAGTAACATTGCCGGGATCAGTCCCGGAACGCGCGCTGTGTGAACAAAAGCCGTAATCAATGCCGTGTCGCAATGATTACGCTGACGTGAAGTGAAAAAAGGCTAGTAAAACGGTACGTAATGCGTTAGTTTATGATCGAATCAGAGAAAAAAATGCACAAGCGTGGTTTCTCCAGAGAGAAATCGTCTTTGGTTACGTATGTAACCCTCATTCCCTGAGAAGGGAACGGAGATGTTACGTCGGATGACGACGAATGGGGTTTCGCTTAGAAAGCCTATCAACTTCGAGCCTATCAACTTCAGTTTAGACATAACCAACTTTCCTTATGTAAACTTGTGTGTTTTTGAGAGTATTAGCAAAATAAGACTCGAAAGATAACTTAGTCCAGTAACCAGGCGCTGTTTGTTAGACAGGCTTTTAGTGCATGTGCGGGTGCATGTGGGTGTTCGTGCTCAGTAAAGCGCATGATAGAACAGCGCAACAGCAGTGAATGACATGTTTAACCGGCAAGGCTTTAAAGCAAATGCAAATAATGAACTTTTGTGAACTCACTGAGCTGATGTGTCCCTGTTCCTCTGTGTTAATATTTGATGTGAGTATTTGTCGCGTTCTACACTAATGCTGTTGAGACGGAGGCGCCAGAACTGCTACTGATAGAATGCACAATATACTATATATTTCTACAAAAGCAGTCAGCAGCTTGCTTGGAGCAAGGATCATAGCGCAAATTTGAACTATATCGATATATGCGATATGGTCTAATTCCATATCACATTTAAAAATATATCGATATATTTTTTTATATCGATATATCGCCCAGCCCTACTTTCTCCTTATATTCCCCCTCGAACTCTCCGATCTTCTGGCTGTGATCTCCTATGTGAGCGGAGATTTCGTCTATCGTCTATGGGTGCCAGGTCTTTCTCTGTTATAGCCCCTAAGCTATGGAACTCTCTTCCGTTGGCTCTCAGGACAACAACCACGTTGCACGAATTTAAGTATAAACTCAAAACACATTTGTTTAACCACTTTTTCAGTCATGAAAATGTTAATTTGACATAACACAGTCACAATGATAACTTAGGCTCCAATACTTTTGCATCTTTAGTCTAACTGCCCACTAGGCTGTCTGTAATTAATGTTTGTTGTCTCTGTTTTTATGTTTGTATTGCAAATGTAATGCGACTTGCAACTGCAATCGCTCATTACTTGGACTGGGCAAATGTCCATTGTCCGTTTATGTGTAAACTGCTTGCTATTTACTGTCATTGTGAAGCGTCCTTGAGCTTTGGAAAGGCGCTATATAAATTAAACGTATTATTATTAAATCTGCCGGCAGTCGAGAGTAATCTCCCCCTCGCATTCGTCACGGTGCCACTGACTGTATAAGCGCGACAGGCAAAGCTTGAATTTCCAGGTATGTCCCTCTTTGGCTAATGTATTTTCAAGATGGAGGTGCAACATGGCTGCCGCCAGTCGAGCGACTCGTTTGTATGTATTCTGAATGACAGATTCTACACTTACAAGAATACTTGATTAGTTGGTGATAGTAATTACACATGAATGAGCACATATAATTTTGAAAGAACAGTGTTTTTTGCTAAGAATCAACTTAAAAAAATTACACCGTGTAGCTTTAAAGCTTACTAAAACACAACATAGACATATAAACAACATTAAAAGCTTGATTTTCACCACAGGGAATTGAACTTTATTAAACACATTATTTTAGCTAAAGTATTTGTATAAATATTTTGTGCCTTTTACCCTGTGTGAGGTAAATGGCCCACCTCATAAGCCCCTTTCACACATCGCGTTGATCCCGGGAAATTGCCGGGAAATTGCCAGAACGCCTTCTGTGTGAACACAAACACGACCCGGGCTTGATGCTGGGATCGATGACAGGGTTGGGGACCTAGTAACATTGCCGGGATCAGTCCCGGAACGCGCGCTGTGTGAACAAAAGCCGTAATCAATGCCGTGTCGCAATGATTACGCTGACGTGAAGTGAAAAAAGGCTAGTAAAACGGTACGTAATGCGTTAGTTTATGATCGAATCAGAGAAAAAAATGCACAAGCGTGGTTTCTCCAGAGAGAAATCGTCTTTGGTTACGTATGTAACCCTCATTCGGAGATGTTACGTCGGATGACGACGAATGGGGTTTCGCTTAGAAAGCCTATCAACTTCGAGTATTACAAAACGAGCCAATGGCAAAGAAATGCCATGGGTCTGCGGAATTTGCATGGCGTAACTCCGCACCACCTCATGGGTATAAAAGGAGGAAGCCGGCAACATGCAGATATGTTTCTTCGCTGAGGAGCCAAGACTGAGCTCAGGCGATCCCCGCGGTACAGCGGAAAGTGGCAGGAAGACGTAACGTCTCCGTTCCCTACTCAGGGAACGACGGTTACATACGTAACCAAAGACGTTCCCTTTCGTTGTCACTCCGAGTTACGTCGGATGACGACGAATGGGGTTACCAGTCTAATCACGCCACCTTCTCAGCTGTCTTCCAGTGCCCTGCGTAAATCGAGATCCCGTCGTAGACTGGACGAAGGACTCCATTTATCACAGGAATACCAAGGTACACTGGGAAGCATATCCCAAGCTAGGGGAAGTATGCAATTAATGCCAACCCAGAGGGGGGGGGGGGGGACTTAGAGAATACACATATGACCCGAAGGAAACATATGGAGAACACTGGGGTATCCAGCCGCAGGTGGAAAATTTCAACCCCAGGGGTGGCAAGTTGGCTTGCCAAGGGAAAGACACATGCTCAGAGAGGCTTACAGTGGAAATACACATGTGGGGGTCGCTCAGGGGAGGGACCATGCACACGGGAGGCACCTAGCCGGCAATAGACACTTGCGCCAACGTCAGGAGTGCTGGAGGAACTCAGGGCTTTCGGGAAAGCTCACCTGAGGAGAATATCGCACGTATCCAGTCCGTGGAGTGAAATGGCGAGCAAGCGAAGACACCTGAGCGGGTCGAGTACTAGCTGGTTGAAGCGAGTACATGAGAGGACACTGGCTCCACTGGATTGTAGAATCTGGCGAATGTGTTAGGGGTCGCCCAGCCTGCAGCTCTGCAGATGTCTGTTAGCGAGGCGCCATGCGCTAGAGCCCAAGAGGACGCCACACTCCGGGTGGAGTGGGCAGTCACACCAAGGGGGCACGGTCGACCTTGCTGCTGGTATGCCAAAGCAATGGCGTCCACTATCCAGTGAGACAACCTTTGATTGGAGAGAGCCTTTCCCTTCAGCTTCCCACCATAACAGACAAAGAGCTGGTCTGAGGTCCTGAAACACTGAGTCCTGTCGACATAGGCGCGGAGAGCGTGTACTGGACAGAGCGGAGAGCACGTACTGGACAGAGCAGTGCCAAGGCTGGGTCTGCCTCCTCCGGGGGCAGTGCTTGCAGGTTCACCACCTGGTCCTGGAAGGGAGTGGTAGGAACCTTGGGCACATATCCAGGCGGGGGTCTCAGGATCACGTGAGAGTATGCCGGCCCGGAGCAATCCGAGCGGCGTGACCGCGGCTGCAGATGCCATATGCCCCAGGAGCCTCTGAAAGAGTTTCAGTGGAACCGCACTCCTGCCCTCGAATTGTCTCAGGCAAGTCAGCAGTGACTGCGCGCGCTCGCTCGTAAGCTGCGCGGACATGGCGACCGAGCCGATGTCCATACCAAGAAAAGAGATCCTCTGCACGGGGCAAAGTTTGCTCTTCTCCCAGTTGACCCGAAGGCCCAGACGAGCTAGGTGCCGAAGCACTAGGTCCCTGTGTTCGCAAACCTGATCTCGAGAGTGAGCTAGGATCAGCCAGTCGTCGATATAACTCAGGATGCGAACCCCGTGTTCCCGAAGGGGAACAAGGGCAGCCTCGACGACCTTCGTGAAGATGCGAGGAGACAGGGCTAGCCCGAAAGGGAGAACCGCGTACTGGTATGCCTGCCCCTCGAAAGCAAACCGAAGGAACGGTCTGTGTCGAGGAAGAATGGAGACATGAAAGTAGGCGTCATTCAGGTCGATCGCTGCAAACCAATCCTGGGGCCGTATGCATTCGAAAACGCGTTTGGCGGTGAGCATCTTGAACGGCATCCTGTGAAGGGAGCGGTTCAGCACGCGCAAGTCCAGGATTGGCCGTAACCCACCGGTTTTCTTGGGTACAATGAAGTAGGGGCTGTAGAAGCCGGACCTCATCTCGGCTGGAGGGACAGTCTCGATTGCACCCTTCGCCAGCAGGGTGGCAATCTCTGCTCTCATGATGGGGGCATTGCCACCGACCAAAGGTGCGCGGACTCCCCTGAAGCGGGGAGGAGACCGTGCGAACTGAATCGCATAGCCGAACCTGACGGTCCGCGTTATCCAGCGGGACAGACGGGGAAGCTCTAGCCAGGCTCCCAGTAACTGAACCAGCGGGATCATGCGAACCACAGGCGTCCCCCCGGAGGGGCAGCGAAGCGGAGTAACTGGCCCAGACATGGACGGCATAGCGGCCCGGTGTGGGGGCACAGTTAGCAACCGCGCCCTGGCAGAGGGGGCCAGGGCAGGACCAGGCTGGTCGTCCCGCGGGGGCCTGCTCTGCCAGGGGTCTGGCGACAGAGGGGGACAGGGGCGAAGCGGTCCATGGACGGCAGCCGTGTCAACCGCCTCTGGGACAGAGGGGGGCGAGGAGAGCACGGCTTGTGGGCGGCGCTCTGTGTCGCCCGAGAACTCTGTGAGCTCAGGGAAGAGGGGATTGTTTCTGTTTTTAACCACATTAGGGTGCTGCCCATCCGTGGGTGAGCAGCGGGGAGTGGAGAACAAAAGATTCTCCACCGGGGGAAGGAGTGGTCCTGCTACCACCTCCTGAGAAACAATTATCATCCCTGAGCAGCCCGTCTCAGGAGCGCCGCTTGGCCCGGCGTTTAGCGGGGGGCGGGGCAGGAGAGGGCTGTGGCGCCTTCTTGCGGCTTCCTCCGCGACCGGCCCTGTGTGGAGGCTGCTGCGTGGTCCGGGCGGGAGCCGCAGGAGGGCGCCCTCGGCGGGAAACAGGTAGAGGCGTCTGCCCGGCCGGCTGGGTGGAGGCAGCAGCGGGCCGGCGGGGCAGAATGTGTTTGATGGCCTCGGTTTGTTTCTGGGCAGTTGAAAACTGTTGGGCAAAATCTTCAACCGCACCGCCGAAGAGGCCGGCCTGGGACAAGGGGGCGTTAAGCAGACGGGTCTGCTCCGCGTCCCGCATGTCGGCCAGGTTCAGCCACAGATGTCTCTCCTGGACCACAGCTGTGGACATCACCAAACCCAGGGAGCGCGTGTTAACCTTCATCGCCCGGAGAGCAAGGTCTGTCGCGGCGCGCAGCTTATCAAAGAGCCCTGGGTCTGTCCTACCCTCGTGCATGTCTCTGAACATCTGGGCCTGGTAGACCTGCAGAGTGGCCATAGCATGCAGTGAAGCAGCCGCCTGTCCCGCCGCTCTGTAAGACTTCGCCACCAGGGTCGACGAAAATCTACAGGCTTTGGATGGGTGCTTAGGCTCGCCCCGAGAAGAAGCACTCTGAGGAAATAGTTGCATGGCAACAGAGCGTTCAATTGGGGTAAGCCCAGTGTACCCACGGGCAACTGCCTCATCGAGGGGAGGAAAGGCGGATGAGACCAGCGAGCGGTCCCGAGAAGACAGGGGGGTCTTCCAGGACTTCGAGATCTCATCATGCACATCCGGGAAGAAAGGTATTGGGGTTTGCCGAGGACGAGGGTCGGTGGCCTTACCCAAAAACTAATCGTCCAGCCGCGAGCGCTCGGGACAGGGTGGAGGCCTCCACTCAAGTCCGATGCTCGCGGCTGCCCGGGAAAGCATGGCCGTCATCTCCGGATCAGACTCGAGCACAGCCGTATGCACACCAGAAGGTGGCAGCTGTGATGAGCCCTCACTTCCAGAAGACTCAAATCCGCCTAGTGATGCGGCAACAGACATGGCATCTTCCTCTGTAGCTTCAACTGAAACACGCGGGCCACCAGAGGGTAGACCCGCGGGAATCAGCAGTTCGCTAGCGGGCACCGTCATTGAAGAGTGGGGCTGGGGTCGCGGACACATAGTCGGCGCCTTGTTCCAGACCGTAAACCTCAGGTCACCCTGGCCACCAGCCGCAGAGCGGGGGTTGGATGAGGGGACTCTGACTGAGGGGAGTCTCGACCGTAATGACGCGATGGTCATGTTCCCACAGAGAGAACATGAGTCATCCACGAGCGCTGCTCTAGCATGATCAATGCCAAAACATACTATGCAACGCTCGTGCCCATCAGAATCAGAATCAGAATCAATTTTATTGCCAAGTAGTGTTGTGCACATACAAGGAATTTGCTTTGGTAATAAGGTGTTACCGAGGCTGCTATATCAGCGCCAACTTGAGAAAAAAAAAACAGCATGACATGAGGAGAGGTGAGGAGAAAAAAAGGCGACCCCCAGACTATGCTCCTGTAAGGAGAACAGTCTGGGAACAGGAAAAAACACCTCAGCAACATTAGCACATAAACAGTACACTCTACAAACAAGACATTGCAACATGGTGGGGAGTGGGGGATGGAGGTAGTCCAGCCCAGGCAAGCAGCATCCGGTCCTGCAGCCATTATGGCGCTGGTCACAGACCCGCCTGTCAGACTGGGGGTACGAAGCGGCGAAGGCGTGGGATGGGGTGTGGGTTAGGTGCATATCTGTGTATGTGTAAGTTCATGTGTGTGTAGGCCTGGAGAGAGTCGCTAAGCCAGCACCATAATCTAGGAGCCTCAGTCCGCAGGATTGTCATAGCGATACACAGCAAGTTGCCATGGAGACAACCTTGATCATGTCCCAGGCAGAGTCAACAATCAGCAGGTGTCTGAGGAGTCGGGGAAGGAATGCAAGAGCGGCTCACTGCAGTGCTCTTCCGGGAGAGTTGTTGTTCCAGCAGCGGCCTTGGCCAAGGCCAGTGCTGGTAGGGGGGTGCCGAAACAGATAAGATTGGGATTGTTTGGTCTTCGGGCGAGTAGCCGCATTCAATTTATGCAGGCTATTCTCCTGGTCCGTTTTGGTCTCTGAAACGATCCATTTGCCTTTGCAAAGCTGTGAGCTTCTCCATGATGTTATCCATAGTGTGGTTCATAGACCCAGTCTGAGTGCAGACAGCTCTGCCCACCGCTTCAATCATCATGGGCAGCCTTGCGGGGCTTTTGACAGCTGTCACCATCTCCTTAGTTCCTCGGTAAACCAGGGCAATGCCTAATCCAATCAGCAGAAGACCTGTTATCATGGTGCCGAATAGGTAGATATCTTCAACGTCCTCCACGGAAAGAGCCGCCAGACACACGACCCGCCACCTCTCCCACGCGTCCATCGTGTAGCCAGCTGCGAACGTCCCGGCAGGGCAGTCAGGTTCCCCCGAACCCAAGCTTCTGGTATCTGAGTCCGATACCAATCTGCCGCAACCAAAAGTACACGGGCGAGACATCTTTAAAAAGACGTGCCACGTGTAGGCTCTTTTAGTGAGAGAAAACTCAAGTGTTGAAGCACCCGGGGAGAAACGCACCGACTGGCAGACCACTGCAACAGATCAGCAGGAAGCACGCTCTCGCCGTAGATCGCCGTCACACCAACATTTGAGGTACTCGTTTGTGAAGCTGACAATTCAGAGATGGCTTGTGGAGAGAAGAATACACTTGGCTCCGAAGCGAAACCATATCTGCATGTTGCCGGCTTCCTCATTTTATACCCACGAGGTGCGGCGGAGTTACGCCATGCAAATTCCGCAGACCCATGGCATTTCTTTGCCATTGGCTCATTTTGTAATACTCGAAGTTGATAGGCTTTCTAAGCGAAACCCCATTCGCCGTCATCCGATGTAACTCGGAGTGACAACGAAAGGGAACGCAGCTCATAAGTAAACTATAGACGCTGCTGAGACATTACATGTCACATCGATGTCTTTACGTGATTTTTACAGGTCGTGTGTGAACGCTCTCTCTGATTCCGGAAAATCACTGGCAGTGTGAATGAACCAAAATCAAACGAACCCGAGTCAAATCCCGGGTCACTTTATCCGTGTATTTTCCGGAATCTCTGTGTGAAAGGGGCTATACATATACAGTATAAGATTTTTAAACAATCAAACCAACCACTTTTACACCAGCAGGCGGCGATATAACCCTAACCGTGAAGCCATGTTGGCTAGTCAGAAGCTGTCAGCAGCGCACAATCTGGCGTCAAACACAGCAGATAACGGCGCACACTCTGACGCCGCAAGGCAAAACCCCGGTTTTACTGTCTACACGACAACACTGCAAACGGCATTTCTGAAAATCCTCACCCTGGCAGGGGTTTTCAAAAATGTTTGGTTTCAGTGACCTGATACGGTGTTTCCATGTGGACGAACGGCTGAACCGCGTAAAAAAAGTCACAGTTATAAAAATACCCGTGTCCATGTGGACAAGGCCTTAGTGTGAAGTGACAGCAGTTGGTAAACAGGGCCTATAGGTTTCAGTAAAAGTCCAAAACCACTGATGCTATTGAGACAAATCAAATACAGATGAACAAAAATGTACTGTGCAGCTTCAAATGATGTAAACATACCTACTGTCTCACATAATTTATAGTTTGCATGCACTCATTTTCATCAGTCCGAATGAATTCAATCAAAATCCATTTTCTGAAAGACCTATATAAACCTTAAACTTTGCAATCCGATTCACATTTTCTTTTACATGTGCATTTATGTATTTTGAACAAAACTTCAGTGCAGAAAAGTGCTCTGGTAAACATCACAGCACAGCGTGTTTTTGAATCCAATCAAGAAGATAGTCGTATTTATGTTTTGACATGCTTAGTTTTTTTCCCCTATTGACCGGACTACACCACCCCTTTCAATTCGAACAAAATTTATTTCAAATTTTATTAAGAACACAATCAGATCGAATGAGGTCTTAATATGAAGGCTTTTTAATCCGACCGAGCCATTAATCTTATTACTTATTATTTCATTTGGGTGTATGTAAATGTAATTATTGTGGGAATGTGTGGAATGAGTCATCACTATGAGAGCACTTATGCATATATCTCATCACCATTTTTAGATAATTTAATGTTTGTGGCATTCAGGGTTGCGTGACATAAGAGTAAACAAACTATATTAACAAAAGTTTGCATGGAACAATGCATGAGTTTGCTTCAAACCTACATCTCGCTCCGTCTCAGAGCATTGGTGCTTCTAGGACACAACTGGCTGACAGCTGTGCTCATTGTTTCCTAAGAACTTGTGAATTTTTGTTTGCCTTTGGTTGGGTTGTGTCAGTGCATGGTCCACCAGGGATAATCAACAAAGAATGAATATTTGCCTAACAACCCAAATCTCCCTCTATTTTCTTTCTTAATGAATGGAAAATGACTAACTTTGTGTATAATGATCATGAATACTGTGTATAATGATCAAAACTTTTGTCAGACTTAATTAGCTCTGGCTTTTCTTTGTTTCTGTGTTTATAGTGAGAATGAAGTCACTCTGGCAGATGAACTTACAAAAGATGAGGTAGATAGAACAGAAGTGCAGCCCATTTGGATAGAGAGAGATATAATATGATTATATGATTCACTATTGTTGTGATTTCACTTTTTCGCAAAGACAAACACTTCAGAAGTGATTTATGCAGTAATAGCATAAGGCTTGAATCTTTTGATGACTTTTTTGCGTGCATTTTCAATCAGTTGAACTGAAGGACGTGTAACTCCCTCATGCAGGGATACACTATATCACACTTAGCACTTTTCTGGCCAAGTCGTTTACTGTGATTGCACCTCATATATACTGAATGTAAACCGGTATCTCAGAGCTGATAATATAACCTGTTTTACCAAAGTAATCTTGCTTGTTGGGTCTATGAAACTCTTTTGACACTCAGTTGTTTCTTTAATATTATTGTTTTTTAACAGTTTTTTTTTTTTTTGCACTTTTCATAGTATTTTATGTACCCTAAATACTCACCTTTAAATAACATTTCACACTTTTTAGATAATTTAAAATGAAAATAAAATGAAAAATATAGATTGACTGGAAATAGCACACAATGTTCTCCTACGTTCTTCTCCAGCAATCATCTCCTACGTTCTTCTCCAGCGATCATCTCCTAAGTTCTTCTCCAGCGATCATCTCCTAAGTTCTTCTCCAGCGATCATCTCCTACGTTTTTCTCCAGCAATTGTCTCCTACGTTCTTCTCCAGCAATCGTCTCCTACGTACTTCTCCAGCGATCATCTCCTACGTTCTTCTCCCGCGATCCTCTCCAGGTCCTCTCCTCTCCGGGTCCTCTGGTCCGTAACAAAAGACTAGACCTTTATTAAAAGGTAAATAAACAGATTATTTTTTGCCGTGTTTTCTTTTGTTTGTTTTTCTCCATGGACATTCCCGCTGTTGCCGTGCTCTGCCTGGAGCAGAAGGAACGCTCCCTGGAGTCTCACACCAGGGATTTCTTGGAGTCGGTGTGCCTAACGCACTATCCTGACTTCTTGCTGTGGGTGTTCTACATTGCCAGCCTCAGAGAGCGGTCCCGGGCACGCCTCCCAGGGAGCGTGCCTCGTGAAGATTTAGCCGCATGTGTGGAGTAGGTGTTGGTAAACAACTCCGCATTCACCATCGGCCTCGCAGAGCCTACCAACACCCCTCCACCAAATCCAGAGTCTCGTCCCGTCGAGTCCGGCCTTCCAGAGTCTCGTCCCGCCGAGTCCACCCTTCCAGAGTCTCGTCCCGTCGAGACCGTCCTTCCAGAGACTCTCGACATCAGTCCTGCCGAGCCTAAGTTTCTTCACATCAGTCCAGCCGAGCCTGAGCTTCACGTCAGTCCACCCAAGCCCTCGTCTCCAGGAAAGATGGTCGCCGTCCGAGCCCTCAACCATGAAGGCCGCCGCTCAACTGTCCCTGTCCGTGAGCCTGTCACTCCGCCCAAGAAAATTTGTGGGGGGGGGGGGGGGGGGGGGGTTGCTATAGGTCCCCGGCCATAGTAGCCAGGTCGACTCCCATGGAAAGGCCATGAAGGCTGAGCCGCCCAAAGGGTCGTCTCCACCATGGTCGCCCAAAGGGTCATCTCCACCATGGTCGCCCGAAGGGTCGTCTCCACCATGGTCACCCGAAGGGTCGGCTCCGCCCTGGTCGCCTGCTCCGCCCTGGTCACCTTCTCGGGCCCTGGTCTCCCGAGCTGCCGACATCGCCCTACAGTTCTCTTTATAAATTTTGGGTCAAGATGGAAAAAACACAACAATGTATAGGCCTATATGGTACATAATTTTTGCTCACAAGTAAAATGAGTCAATTTTCACATATACAGAACCATATTGTAATCTATCTTTATTTATTTTTATATGTATATATTATTTTCAACTGCATGTGTCTACAGGGTCAAACCACTTCACTGTGAACTCATGACCATTAACAGAAAGAGAGAGTGAAGATAGCAGGTTTTTTCACGTTATTCTAAAATTACCTGATATTAGTTCTCTGAAAAGATTCCACCGTTCATGCCTGTCAAGAAACAATATGGAATAGTTGACAACAGATGATTGTAAGTATGATCCATGTCTGTAGCACAGTGCGGGATGAGTTAGGAACTCTCATCAGTTTAGTTGCCGTTTATAACAAATTATTAACATTCTTGAAACATATGTCAGCCAGTCTCAGAGACGAAGCATTTAAAACAGCCCTGGAATTCCTTACACTCAACTTCATTCCACAGAACATACAGTGTCGAAGTGCTCTGGTGACCTGAGGGCAGCAGGTTATAGGTCCAATTGAGTGCTAACAGGCTGTTTTTGCATTTCATCAGGTGTTTGTGAGTTCACGTTTACAGTTTTTGTCTCCTGTTATCTGAATGAATATTCATCAGAAAAGTCTTTTTTTACAGCAGGTCAGAACTGACCTAACCCTAACATTCTCCACGTTAGCTTTGATTTCATTTCTCTATAGAGTACTTGGGATGTTGAGCTTGTGGAGACGGATAGATTTCAAAAACATTGCCTATAAAAGTTAGCTTGTCCCTCATTTCTTGAACTCTTGGAGTTCACAGTAAAACCATTGAGACATGCCCTACTGTCATTCAGTGAACAAATTCACATAGGGTTCATGAGGTCATGTTACTCTTTAGCAGGTTTCACTTAGAGTAATGCTGAAAGATTCTGTCATGCATTTGTGCTGCAAGAGAACATTGGAATTGCCATATGATAGCTTTGTTTGAGGAACAGTCTAAGAACAGTCTAATATTTAAGCAATTATTTATATGATGAACTTGCACACACATCTCATCCATTCTGCATATTCAAACTGGCGCATCATGTTTTGTTCTGACACATAAGAACCAATACCAGCAAATGAGGTCAAACCGAGATGCCAAGGCATTTAAAATGGCAATGTTTGATTTAACATAGTTAGAGGGGTTAGAGGGGTTAAATTCTGAATATTGACATCAATTAGACTATAATCTATATTGAGTTATACAATAATGTGTTGTTTGGACCATGTTTATGGTATGGATTTTATAAAAATATTTAGAGCTCAGTATAGCATCTCATTTTACTTTCATTGTATGAATAAGAGCATTCAGGATAGTCTGCTTTCTTTTGGCGTTACACCTCAAAAACGACAGTGTTTGGTTTTGGAATGGCATAAGGGTAATAATGACAATTAATTTTTTTAATGGGGGGAGGGGGGTGCAAGCTGATCCTTTAGATCTAATGGAAGACTTCTGGTTCTTTGTTTACCCTTACATTGACTTGAATTCTATGTTATGGGTGTTGAAGCAGTGAACATTTCCATTCTAATCTCTGTTGACTTCCATATTTCCTGTGAAATGTTTCGAACAAGAGTCTGCAAAGCCACCCTCAATTCAACTTGGCATTCAGTGCGCTGACTTAATTCCGGAGAAGACAAAGGGAAAAACAACTTCAAAATGGCCCACTTGTTGAGCAGACTTGGACTTTGCCTCAGTGTACATGCTCAACTTTTTTTCCCTCTCTTTTAATGTCCCATATGTCATGAATCTGAGCCATGAACCAATCAGACAGCTGGTTCCAGTTTGGCAAGACAATTCTCACCAGTCAAACCATCAAACCATCAAAGCCTGAGAAACTGGAGACACTCAGCATGGAAACAATAATTAATGCAATATGGTGCACAGAACAACTACATTCAGGTTTCCTTGAGAGGCTCTCTTGTTTAATAAAGGGTGGCCAGTGAATTATAAAGGTTATATCCTGAAGATGTATGAACATGTGTAGGATATCAGGAGAACCATCTGAATGTTATTTAGTAGTGGTTGTTAGCATTATGGTAGAATTTTCTACAGGGCTGGTGGCACTTGCAAACACTGCTCTCAAGAAATGTAGGGTGAAGTTTGCACATTCTTACTTAAATGTATTAAAAAATGTAATTACATTGCATCGTAAACTATGCAAATTGATATGCCGTCACATGTTCCATGGTTCACTAGCCTGTGTAATCCACAAGTTATCCCAAAACCTTTACAATAAACAGACACTGTTATTAAGCAAGTATTCAACGCCTTGCCAGAAAAAACATGTTTACTAAATATTTATTTCTTATACTCATAGAGACACTTTTTGGATTCTCAGGAGAGTGACACTCCATCCTTTGGAATGTACAAACAAAATCTTGCCTTAAATTTCCTTTAAGGAATAGTTCTTCCAGATATGGAAATTCTGTCGCCATTTACTTACCTTCATGTTTTAAAAAAAGAAAAATAACATTTGAAGGATGCACACGCTCCGGAATGGAACAAGCTGGAAAACTTGACCATGTCAAGCTCCAAAAAGCACAGGAAAGCCCCTTTTTAAATTATCTTAAAAGTTGTCTATACAACTCCATCCATAAATTCTCTAAATCATTTGTACTAAGAATTCTTTAAATAATAGTAATAATAGCCTTTCAGATGCATTACAGATAGAAATGTGCTTTTTTTGCTCTTTAAAGTGTAACTAAACCCTAAACCAACTTTTTTTTAGTTAATGATCTGTAAGAATGGGGCTTTATTAGTACTGTTCGTTGATTTGAGTAACATTTTTGACATTTGTGTATAAAGTGTTTTAATTCTACAATATATGGTGTAAAAACGTCTGAGTGCTGCCCTCTTCAGGTTGAACGGTGGCTACTGCAGTTGAATTTTCCTATTGGATGTTTGGGTGGTTCGTGACGTAAGGGGTTGTTGGTGACGTGGCAGGTTCCATACAAAGAGATGCGTCTCAGGTGCACGCCCCCCTCCGCTGGGCTCTGCCCACTTTTCCAGCATTTTTCAAATATTGCCAGTGGGTGGAGTCAGGCTCTGACCAGGGGTTTAGTTACCCTTTAAGGTGCTCAACACCCATGGTCACCATGAACTGACATTGTACGGAAAAGAGGAGAGTATATTCTTCAAAATATATATCATTTTGTACTCAACAGAAAACTAACAGCATAGCAGTTTGGTAAAGCTGAGATTCAAGACTTGGGCATTTAGTATAAAAAGATTCTGGAGCTCAGTGAAAATCCATCAGAGAATTCTGGAACTCTAGTTGGATTTAGATTTTCCAAATCTGGCAATGAGCACAGAGTTTATAAAAGCCCCTGAGCTTCTGATGCCCCTCTAAAGAGTCTGAATTAGATCCAGATGGAGGGACTATCTGCTGTCAAGGTCCAAAGCCAATGTTTCCGTCAGGGAAAATGGGCTATAGAAGCCAGGTGGAAAACTATTCACCTCAAACCCATTTCCCTCATTGACAGCAATGACGTTTGAAGCCAACAAACCTATGAATAAACCTTGCATATGATTGTACTTTATATGACTAATCATATAACACCAGGATGGGAAAGCCTTAATGAACAAGACGGTTCAATAAACCATTCAAAACTCTCTAACATATGCACGTGCATTAACTTGTCATTTGTTTGGAGTAACTGTGTTTTCCTTTTTCCAAATGACTAAAATGGAAAAATATACATTGAAGATGATTACATGTGCGTGCTGCAAACCATTAAGCTTGCATTTGGATGTCTTAAAGGAGTACAAACACAGGTCAAAAAGAGAGAAATATTCTTGTAAGCTAATGGTGGCCAAATTACACACTGAATAAAGGAGAACAAGTGTTGTGAAGAGTCTGTATGAAAGTCTCATTTCCCCACATTCTGCCAATGTAACCATGTTTTTTTCATTAATATTTTTATAAACCACCCTTGAAACTTTGATAACAGACTTTCCTCATTTCCTCACCGCTGGGAGGTGTGTGTGTGTGTGTGTGTGTGTGTGTGTGTGTGTGTGTGTGTGTGTGTGTGTGTGTGTGTGTGTGTGTGTGTGTGTGTGTGTGTGTGTGTGTGTGTGTGTGTGTGTGTGTGTGTGTGTGTGTTGATGTGTGAAAGACTGCGGGGCGCAACAGCAAGAGACCAACCAAAAAGCAGATTTGAACGCCAATCACAAGTAATGAATTCTTCACTCACATAGATAGAGATGCAAGAGAAAGAACAAAGAGGAAAGAATAGTCCTCCCTACGCTATGAGTACAATTACTGGGACATGTACACTGTATAATTAACCTCAAATGTTTACTATATATGTTTTCACTACTCACCATTTTGCTTTAAACATAATACTTTTGCTAATTTTGTAGGAAAAACAAATACAAAGGCAGCTCTAATACAAACACACACATGTAGAGAACACAAATAGAGCTGTCCCAGCATACCCTTACCTCCCCTCTCCTTGGCAGTTTCCCTCTGTAAAAATATATGGGTCATTGACATTAAGTGTCCCAAGTGGTGGTGAACTATTACAACACTGAGGCCCACACAGGAGAAAAAAAAAATACACAATAGATTGTGCGACTTTTGTAGTGTAGCATGCTTTTATAGTGCAATTTTTTGTCCTCATGTTTGATACACCCTATATGCTATGAACATTGTAACAGGCCGAAAACATTATAACAAAAAAAAAATTTTACACACCGCTTGTGTGTTGCTATATCATCGATGGGTATACCAAGTGGTTTTGAGCATGTTGCTAGGTATTTACTCAAGTGGTTGGTTACTGGCTCAAATTAGTAAAAAAAAAAAAAAAAGACACTCTAAAGCTCCATGGTGTAAAAAAGATTCTGCTGTAGGCAAGCTTGATTAACCCATGTGCAGTTTATTGAAATCCAAAACAACAGACAAATACAAGATAAACAGAGACTTGACATGACCATGAAACAAAGACTCATCAACAGCAGGTTACACATAACAATGCTAGACAAGAGACCAAATAAACATTAGGGCTATACACACAAAACTAATGACCAAACAAGAAACACCTGAAACACAATGAAACAATTAACCGATCAAAACGTGACACAAAAGGCAAGTAACCAATAAGATTTTTTTGTTTTGCTGATAATTTATCATCCACTTTGAAAAATCGTAAGTCAAGTTGCTTAGGAAAGTACTAGCACACCTCTTCTCAGTAAACCTGAAAATGTATCATTCATTTCCATAGTGCAGATTGTGTGGGAAGAATTTAATATTTAGGGTGAGCGGCTCAAATCATTTGTTCAAGTCATATTTTATTCATATTCCACACATGATGATTATTTGTCATACAATGTTGTGTGTTGCGTTTCTTCTCAGGATGGACGAAAACTACAGTATAATTCCTCACGGAGTCAACTTCCAGGACCCCATCTTCCCTGACACACCGGAGAACCACCGCATGTTTGCCAGCTTGTTCCAATTTTCCAACTGCACAGCTGGCACACAGGTTCATACGTACACCCCAGACTGGGAGGTCCAGGAGGACAACCGAGTGAGCTACTTTTAATATATTAAAATATTAATAGAATCTAACAAGTAAAAGATGAATTTATGTCAAAGTATTGTAGAGTTCCATTGGACACATAGACTATTACTTCAATAACAAAATATGTGGAAATTGTTCAAATCTTATTAGAGATTTGCAACTCATTTTTGGATCACAACCAACCCATTAAAAACCTCTGTTATAGACTTAGAAAATTACTTTTTTTTCCAAAATGAGGTAACACTTTATTTCAATAGTACATTTTAGACATTCTTCTACTAACGATAAGTAACTTTGAAACAACCTGTACATTTCAGCTACCAGTCTTTGGCATATTAGACTGTCTGCTTAATATCTGCTCACACTTTATTTGGATGCTTGTATTGCTTGTTCGGGTCTTTTGCATGTCTGTTTGTGGTTCTCTTGGCTTGTGAAAGGATCATGGACTCTACCAGAAATTTTTGTGGCTGTTGCATGCTGAACACATAATTCAACATTTCAGTGGAAGATGTGCCTAAACATCAGCTAGTCTGCCAGAGGAACCAGCAACAATAAGTAGGCAACTTCTCTTGAGAATCCAAACTAACTGATATTTTCAAACCTATATTTTGCTGTCAATTGGTATTCACCATTAAGTGTAGATATGTCTGTGTCCAAGTCTCAAGGGCAGTAAGAGAAATGATTGCTGGGATATTAACATTCCTCTCTGGGCATCCTTTCTTCTTTAGTTTTTCACTTGGGAGAACATGTTGTTGGGATGTTTAAACTCTAAACCAGAGGTTCCCAGGCTTAAATTACGACTCCACATTGGGTTGTGGGAGATTTCTATATGTTATTGATGGCATATTTTTTAAAGTTACTTGAGCATAATTTTTATAGCCAAAGAGTTGTAAAGCTGTTTGCACTTAGTGGTACAAAACAGGATTCACTGTTCTTATTTGCATTAGTACCAAATACTGAAATAACTGTGAGACACACTTTTAATTTCTTGTGGTAAAAACATGCAAGGCCAGCCCAATCAGCCCAACGACAGTTTCCGATAAGCGGGTGAAGGTTTCTGTGCATTCGGTCTTTTCAGTGTGGCAAAGTAATTTAACTTCAATTTACTTTTATCTGCCTCCATTTTATCAAGACCTTGAATTTTAGGTTAGAATGCTAATTGATTATTGGTCATTTGTATAATAGTTTAACTACACATTTGATTATTCTATTCTATATAACTCTTTACTCTTACTGTGCTTGTTATGTCACTCAGGGTCTCGCAACGGGTGTTCTTTTATACGGATCCCACGATCTAAAATCTGGCCAGTCCGATCATTAATCAGAGGTTATGGCCATTATGTTGCCATTATTTAAATAGCAGTTCCGCTTAACCCCGTAAATAAACTAAAATGTAACAATTTATTATTAGTCAGGTAAATGTATCATGCCAATTACATAATCAATTCAAAGATAATCAATACATAACATCAAATTCTCTGAAGTAAAGAGTAAACACTCAGCATTAAGGGCTGATCTGACTACAAATTGCACCTTGAGCCTCCTGCAACATCTCTTTATATACTCAGACCAAGACAGAAACCTCTTTCAAATGGAAACATGAGCTAACAATGGGAATTTGCATTACTAAAGTCTCCAGACCTGGGTAGTTTACACCTTTTGAGGACAGAAAGTCATTTGCATGAAAGACCCTGGCAGAGGATTCACCCTCCTCTGTAAGCAAGATATCTCTAAACTCTTAAAAACTTTATTACCTTTTGGTTTACCTTTGTGGGAATGAGACCTTTGTACCAGTCACACTGAGAAATCTCAAATGATACCAAACATGTATTGTATGATAATTGTTTACATTAAACCATACAGTATATATATTTTGGGTGAATTTCAGATAGTTTCAGCATGTGGATAGAAGAGATGGGGGAAGAGTGGGAGAAGGGAAAGAAATGTAAATTAAAACAATACTGTGATGATTGACTCAGTGTGATTGTGTCTCGGGTTTGGGATGTTAATTTTGCAAGAGAGAGTTCAAATGTGAATTTCCTTTGTTTTCTCAGAGAGTAGCCCTTTCTGAGTCTCGACAGCTTGACTCCAGTCTTACAAACAGCAAGAAGTGTTTTTCAAGGCTGACACCATAACTTGAAAAAAGGGAACATATAACACTGGTTCCCTGAGAAGGGAACGAGACACTGCTTCATTATGTTGACACTATAGGAATGCCCCCAGGTGTGACTGATGTCTGAACTAACACCAACTAGTTGGCAGACGCCAATCCTATGATGTCATATGGAGTGCCTGTGCGTTAAACAGGGTGCCAGCATTAGACTTCATCAGCTTCATTGTCCGAAGGAGACGCACAGGCTTGCCAGAAGCATGGAAGCGCGATGCAGCGAACTGGGTTTATAAAACGTCGACACTATGGGAACTTTTATACCCCCTCCGGCATGCTGAACAAATACCCGCTCCACTAAGCTGTGAAGATCTGCACAAGCATAGTGAGCTAGCACTAAATACCTCAACGGACTTAGACTGGAGCTTTAGGACCCGAGTTAATATTAGAAAAGCTTTCCAGCACTGGAGAGACCTAAACAGGAAGGCCTGAAAACGGACACTGAGGTTGCATTGGTTCTGCTTCATATGTGACTAACATGGTTTTCAATGTGTGCTGCAGGCAACTAACAATGAACTTTAGATTGTACTCTTGTGTACTGTATGTACATTTTTTGTGCTTCCTTGTCATTTGTTCATCATCTTTACTTTATTTTACGCGATCCCTGCGATGATGACGTCTAATGCAGGTACCCTTTTGTGCCCTCTGGGAAGCCACATGACTGCCGTCTGCGAACTAGTTGCCATGTTTCACACGTGCTTCAGACACCGGTCAAGTCTGGGGGCATTCCCATAGTGTCAACTTAATGATGCAGCATAGAGTTCCCTTGAAAGGGAACTGTTATTTGCGTTAAGTTGAGTTGGAGCATGGTGTCACAAGAATTATCAAAGCTAAACATAGGTCATGGATTACATTTTTTATTAAATTATTTATTATTAAAACTATAATAGTATCTTAATAATACTTAAATAGTACTGATCTAAATATTTAATCGTTACACACATTCATAGTTGTATTGTGATTATTGTCTAGTCAAGTCACCTGTATCTCTATAGCACTATACAATACAGATCGTTTTAAAGCAGTTTCACGGTAATAAACTGGGAGAAAAACGATCAATGCAAACTTCATATATAAGACAAATTCAAATTCTTCTGTAAAGCAGCTCTACAGAAGACAATAGTGTTGTTATTCAGCTCAAGTCAATTCAGTGTAGATGCATTTCAGTAACATTCAGATCCGTCAATTATGAAACCAAGTCCAATCAGCTATAAAACAACTCTGCAGAAAACAGTGTCTTCATCATTCAAGTTTTGTTCTCATCCAATAGTGTTAGTGCAGTCAAATTAATATATTGTGGAACACAACAGGGGAAATTTAGAAGAATATACTGGTCTCTCTTCCAATACAATTAAGTACATTCATTCCAGTAATGTTTTTAAATAATTTTTTTCTATTACATTAGAATGGCATGAATGTGATTAAATGATGATATAATTTTAATTTTTGGGTGTCTTCATTGCTTTTAAACTGTAATCATCCAAGCAGTCCTGGCTGCATTTTATGTAGTAGTCCTGGATATCATAATGAATATGATTAAGCAATAACATTTACCATGCCTTTACCATAGGAACTGAAAGTAGCACCCAATGGAAATCAACCCTGTCTTCTTCAGTTAACAATCATGTAAAGAAAGTTTTATTTTCAGACAACATTTATATTGGCCAACTATTATTTTTTTCTTCTTTCTTTTTTTTTTTTGCTATACTGATTCCAGAAGAACTTTTGTATGACCTCAGTACTCAGTACTTTCAAATGACCTCTATTTAGTTTCCTAAATATATTCCACATTGACAACAGTCTTTACATATTTATATTACGCAAATCTACAATCACATATGACCTACATGCAGGTTCAGGTGCAAGCATGATGGTTAGATCTACCCAGGAAATCCACACTTACAGAAAAGGCCCAGCTGTGACTAATTTTCAGATGTAAAATCTTTTTCAGGCAAGATTCAGGAACACATGTGAGAGGCAAGCATCAAATGCTTTGCTTTCCCCATGGATTATGAAGTTACCGTTGCGTATCAATAACAACAAATGTTATCAAAAGTTTCAAATGAGTTTCAGCTGCTTTGATTTCCAACTGATAATCAGAGCCTGATTAAAATACAGCCAAGTTAATCATGTTTTCTCTCTATATCATACTCCTAGTGCATTAAACCACATGCCTGATGTAAGTTGAGCAATGAAGGACTTTACACCAAGATGTACTCAAAAAAAAGCACCACACATCTGTAAATTAAATATTAAATAGCTGTTCTGAATGGTTGTGATTTTGTTTAGTGTAACATTTTTGCTAACATAGTTCAAGAAAATTCTACTTGTTTTAAATTGCCACAAAAGACTCAGTCTGCTTCTGAAGTTTATTTTAGACCATGTTTATACGTATAGGAGCCAAACAGATGCTTTATGTATTTTGTACTTCCGGTTTACTTCAATTTACTTTCTGTTTACTTTCATTTAGCTATGGTGCTCCAATGTGCAGAAGGCCTTATTTGAGGAGGAAGAGAAAGTCAAAAACCTCTCTCAAAAAGTGAAAATCCTGGAAAAGGCCAACAATCACTTGAGAGACAAGGTGAAGAACATGAAACGTCTCTTGAGGCAGGCCAAACGAGAGACCAAAGAGCCAGTTCAAAGCTTCAAACAGCTTCACGAAGCCGAACCAGAGTTACCCCATCCACAGCAGGACACCAGCCAGGACCAGAAGCCTACTCTCAGGAAAATCCTGCCCAAAAAGCTCAAGAACTAAGAGCTGTTCCTGCACTGAAGGAACGTTGATTGAAATGATGGTGTATTGGCAGATCTAGACTAATGCTGAAAGGTCATAGGGATCTATGAAGATAGTTTAGCCTTCAAAAGGTTCTCATCTGCAATAAACCTTCTACTGTGGATTATACTTCAAAATGGATAGACAAATAAATCCATCTTGCAAAGAGGCATTAGACTAGTTAAATTGTTCTTTAATAACTTCAGAAGGTGTAGACAAACAACTTTTTTGATATAATAAGGCTACGTTCACAATGCAGGCAAAAGTGGCCCAAATCCAATTATTTTTTGCTCATATGCAACTCAGATCTGATTTTTTTTTATATAAGAGTGTAAACAGCACAAACCACATGGAATCTGATCTTTTCGATTCTGATTTTTCTGAACACATCACCTTAACACATAAATGCCGACTTCTGTACGTCTGTGTTTACTTGAGTATGACAGTGTGCTGTGCGGGTCAGTTCAGGACTCTAACCAATTCACAGTCAAATCTGATATTGGCCATGTGTGAACAGCCAAAAAAAAAAAAATTCAGATCTGAGCAATGAATCAGAGCAATAAAGGCTTGCAGTGTGAACATATAGCCTAAACGTATATCATCAAAACTCAAAATAACAAAAATTATATAATTTATATTCATCAAAGAATCATGGTCCTTTATCAAAATCTGAAAATACTGATATATATTACAACTTATATAACCACAGCATGAGGTTTAGGCCAGTAATCATCCAATCATAATTCAATTCAATTCAATTCAAATGTATTTGTATAGCGCTTTTCACAATACACATTGTCTCAAAGCAGCTTTACAGAAAGTGCATTTCGGAAATGTACATAGAAAAATACACTCAGTTAATCATGTTTTAATTTATGGCATAAAATATCGCAGGCTTTGAGTCGTCTCTTCACAGGCGTCGAGTCGTCTCTTCACAGGCGATTACAGTTTGCAGTTTGCCATAACAGTTTGCCATAATCGAAAATAATGTTTTTGTGAAAGCAAATTTGGTCTTCCTGCCTAGATGCAGATATCATTGTTAATCGGGCAGAGCCTGACAAGATCACGGATACAGATGTCTTGTGAATTTATCTGGCCAGGTGTTTATATGGAACATTTCAGTTCACAAAAAGTCACCCTTACACATTACTCTAAGTCTTTCACCTGAAACATCCATCTAGACACAAAATCTGGGTTTGAGCTTTTGTTTAGAATTTCCATATTTGACCATTTATGACTCAACTATAATCCTAAGAGTCGATGCACAACCCAAATCTCCTTGTTTAGGGTCAGATTTCACTTTTCCATTTAAGTGTTATAGTTGCAAACAGGGTGCTGAGCACCTGATATATATAACCTTTACTCAGTGAAGCTAAAGTGAAAATGTTCACCATTTAAGGAACCGTTTACTGAAAAGGTTTTAAAAATTGTGTTTTTTAATTGTAAAATAATATGTACTATCATTATATGTTTAACACATTCACATGTATTCCAATGACTAATTAAATAAACGTCACATTTCCCTTAATATTTGTCCATAATTTTTTATGTTTCTTTTATGTGTAATGAATCAAATGATATCATAAAAAACATTTTGTGTTTGTCTTTAAAGGTGATGTGTGTAGTTTTTGTTCCAATGAAACACTCTTTAGAATGAAAATGTCTCCTCACCCTAAATGTAAAATATCATAAAAATCATAGTTTAATAATTTGACAGTTTGCCATTTACATTAGTGATGATGACCATTGGCATCTTTTCCGGAATCACCACCCTATGATTTTCTGATTCTTGGATTCTGGTGCAGTAGGTCAACAGTCAAAGGTGAATGTAAACCGTAAAGTGTTTTTATAGCTTTCACTCATAGTAAAAGCTGTCAAGTATGGTCTATAGCATGAACTACAGGCAGGAAGTACATTAATGCAGGTTGTGTTTGATTGGCACATTAAATTGGTTAGAAGAAGGGATGATATTGCATCCGGAGTACAAAAATGAATTCAATCCAAGACTTGTCACTATAGAATGAAATATAGTCCACAAGGCTTCTGAGGCCTGAGAAATATATCCTTCTTCCTCTCATGTCACATCTCAGGAATTTGAAGCCCTTGGAGGAATATTGTTTCCAAACACATACACACACTAGCCAAATCTCTGACTCAGACATGCAATAAAAAAACATTTTAGACCTTAAAATAGGCTGAACTCTACTGAGGATACAGAAGGGATCATAAAGGCAGTCTGGGTTTCTCCCTTTGCTTGAGAAACTCCCAATCTATTGTTCATTTACAACTTATGCAAAGTGATGCTAAGTGATGCAAAGTGATTTCCTCAGATCCCAATCTCTTCTCTAAAGTTTTTCAAACAAATTCGAAGAGAAATCATACACTTTATTGTGGAATTTTCTTGGCAGACCAATTGCTTGATTCATTTTTCTCAACACAATTTACAGGAACTTCAAACCCAATAATTTCCAAATGCGTGTGACTGTTCCTGAATGGGGGAGGAATTTAACATCCAACAACTGAGCCTTAAAAATCTTCCGATTTTTTGCAATCATCTGAGAAAAGTGATATTGTGGTGAATGTATGAAGTGGAGAAGTGCGACCGACATTTATAGTTTTTTTATAGGCTATACGTTCAAACCAACAGCATGGAACTGGCATTTTTTACAAGAGGCAGAAATTGAATTATTCCAGTGACCTCTTTTTAAAGCATATTCATCTACATCATCATAGTACTACATCATAGTAGTGCTGCACCCTGCAACAATCTGTCATTACTCCATGAACACACTCCAGAGAAGATATACATACACTGCGCTTTAAACATAAACCATTTTCTCGGCCAAGCTGCAGACCAGATGTCTTGACAATATGGTGTGCTGCAGTGATCTTCCTTAGAGATTTCACACTAGACATGACTTTATGTTTATTTTTTTCCCTCTGTTGATATTTTCAGCAGAATGCTGTATTACATTTGATTCAGAAATTTGGGATTTCCTACTTGATTTCACTAGAATGCCACATGATATCGGATTTCCAACCTGGAACCTTTCATAGAAATATGCAAATTTCTGCTGATTTTTGCTGAGATTGTGTTTTAGTAAATTGCAAATGTAATGTGCAAGCAATGGCTCCGCCAATACGAATAGCTATGTACAGTGAGACATTTAAGATTGTTTACAAGTCATTACTTTTACAATATTTTTTTACTAGTCTGTGTAGCAAAGTTCAGGGAAGAAGGAGGCGGGAACCGACGAACATTTAAAGACTTTATTTAAAATAAAACAAACAAAACCAAAAAGAACCACCAGCAGCCCCTCACGGACGACAGAGGAGTGGCTAACAGGTTTAGATGAAGGGAAACTAGTAGGAGCTCCGTTTTTGGATTTTACAGCAGCTTTTGATGTAATAGAGCATAGTCTTCTCATAGCCAAACTCAAAGCATATGGTTTTTCACAATCAGCATTAACTTGGGTGGATAGTTATCTTTCCAATAGGACGCAACAGGTTTATTTCAATGGAAGTCTATCCAATTGCTTAATTACATCATGCGGCATAGCACAAGGAAGTTGCCTGGGTCCACTTTTATTTTCAATATATATAAATGATTTTCCATATGTTTTTAGAAAGGCTAGTGTTGTTATGTATGCTGATGATGTACTTATTCAATGCAGCATCAACATTGCCTGAATTAAATGAAAATCTTCAGCATGAGTTAAATACAGCAATGGACTGGGTGAAAAAGAATAAATTGGTACTGAATATTTCTAAAACTAAATGTATGATATTTTGCAATAGATATATCTTACCAAGTATCACCCCACTTAATCTGCATATAGAGAACAATGTGGTCGAGCAGGTTACTAGATTCACACTCCTGGGTGTGAGACTTGATAATTTATTATCTTGGTCAGACCAGATTGACCACATTGTCAGTAAGATGGGTAGGGGCATCGCTATGTCCAGAAAATGGTCTGTATATTGTCCAACTGCTATATTAAAAAACGTCGTCCAAAGTCTTGTTCTGTCTCACTTATATTATTGTCAAGTAGTTTGGAGTAGCGCTGCCCAAAAACATCTAAGAAAACTTCAAATTGCACAGAATAGAGCAGCCAGAGTAGTTCTGCACTGTTATTTTCGCGCAAGTGTGCGTGAGATGCATATTAGATTATTTTGGTTAACAGTAGAGGCAAAAGTAAAATATAACCTTTTTTTGCTAATGCACAAGGTCATGGCTAATGAAGCATATAACTTTATAAAAGAAAAAATATTGTTTAGTGGATATGGTCATGAGCATGTGACACGCTCAGTCAGCAACAGGATAATGATTACTCCCAGTCCAAGGTGTAATTTTATGAAGAAAACTATTGTATACAGAGGGGATGTAGAGTGGAACTCACTTCCATCCAGTGTTAGGGAACTTAAAAATAAATTTTCTTTTAAGAAAATAATAAAACAGAGTTCCCTTTCAGGGAACTAGAGCTGCGTGAGTGCGTCATGAAGCACGTATGAAATCAGTCCAATGGCGAGACGGAACGTCATAGGCGGGTGACGTCATCGACCAGGAAACTATATAAGCACCCCCAAAACACAAGCACATCAGCTTCTGAGTCTTCAGTAAGCGCTCTGTGTATGAAAAAGTCTGTGTCTCAAGTGTTTTTGTCTGCCCTTAGAAATTGCTAGGCAGGAGTTTTTCACACACATACTGTATATATATATATATATATATATATATATAAAACTATAAAAAGAGACTATATATATATCATGGCGAGCGAACAGCAGTTCAGAAAGTGTGTTCATCCCTGCCCAATCTGGGCAATCCAGAGGGTTGTTATGGGGGGACCGCACTGTGGTTGCAGCCGTTGTGTGTGCTGACGCGCAATACACTGTATTAACACCAGACAGAAAATTCACGTCACCAGATGGAAAGAATGGATGGAGAAGCATAGGTTACTGTAAAGCTACGTCTTAGTTGGTGATTATCTTGGCGAAAGCCGAGTACAAATCAGCATGAAGTTTTAACATCTACTCTCGTGTAATGGAAATCATATATATATATATATATATATATATATATATATATATATATATATATATATATATATATATATATATATATATATAAAACTATAAAAAGAGACTATATATATATCATGGCGAGCGAACAGCAGTTCAGAAAGTGTGTTCATCCCTGCCCACGTTATATTACGGGTGGGGACACACACAATCCGTGTGTTGTTTGCTTGGGAGTTCTGCATACCCAGTCAGCTCTTGAGGGAGCTGATTGTGAGCATTGCGAGCGTTGTCTATAAAAACGCTCCGCTCCCACCGAGCCCTCTTCGAGGAGAGTGGTTCGGTGCGCGCTCCCCGCTGTTCGGGTCCCACTACTGCCGAGGCACACAGCAGGCTTCAAATGTGGGGATCGCAAATGGATCTATCAGTGGGGATTGAGACGGGCTCTGCCTTATTTCAGCCCTTACCTGGTAGATCCAGTGACTCAGATCCGGGTTCGGAAGCACGCGCTGCGGTTTCTTCTGCCCGGGCTGAGGCATCATCACTTCAATTATCAAGTTCTGAGGATCTGGATGTTGAAAGTATTGATACAGCAGAGACTGGGGACTCGTCACGTCAGTCTCCTGCTAGTGAGGAGCTTATGGAGGTGTTCACTCGTGCTGTAGAAAAATTAAGCATCGAGTGGCCAGCTGATAGACGGACTCTCGTTCAAAGAGTAAACTAGATGAAAGATTTCTGCCCTCTCGTGCTGCACCTCCACGCCGGTGTCTTCCTTTCTTTCCTGACCTCCACACCGAGGTGTCGAGGTCCTGGAAAAGACCAGTGTCATCCAGAATATTTAGCCAGCAAACACAATCTGCCGCATTACACGGTGCCCGTTATCTCTCGGTGCCCTCAGGGGCCCGTTCTGCCAACCCCGCCTGCGTGCCGGGGCGTAGACGGTCCCAGCGAGCGTTTTCCCAAGGGATGCTCGTCCACTCTGAGGAGTGGTCCAGAGTGGTCAGGCCAGTTGTTCCCTGCCGGTGCGCCGTTACAGGGCACTGTGTCTGCCACTCAAAATATTCCAGAGGCCAGTCTCGAGAGACTGGTACCCTTAGTAGAATTTTTGCCAGAGTGGAAAAGCCTTCCAAATGTATCTCAATGGGTCCTGCAGACTATCGAGTATGGGTATGCGATTCAGTTCAGATCACGCCCGCCTCGCTTCAGAGGGGTTCTGCCCACAGTGGTGGGCCCCGAGTAGGCTCTGGTTATGGAACAAGAGGTGAAAACTCTTCTACTGAAGGGGGCTATAGAACGAGTTCTTCCTCCCAGCAGCGAGTTGGGTTATTACAGCCGATATTTCATCGTTCCGAAGAAGGATGGGGGGTTACGTCCAATTTTAGATCCGCGCCTATTAAATCGCTCAGTAGGGAAGCTCAAGTTCAAGATGCTGACTCTCAAGCAGATCGTGTCACAGATCAGGTCCGAGGACTGGTTTGTCACTATAGATCTAAAGGACGCATACTTCCATATTTCCATCCTTCCACAACACAGGAAGTTCCTGAGGTTCGCTTTCGGGGGCAAAGCGTACCAATATCGGGTTCTTCCGTTCGGCCTAGCACTGTCTCCCCGAACTTTCACGAAATGCATGGATGCAGCTCTGGCTCCGCTGCGACTCCAGGGCATCCGCATTTTAAATTATATCGACGATTGGTTGATTCTAGCTCATCGGAGCATCAGGCAATTCGGCATCGAGATGTCGTGCTCGCCCATATCAAAAAGTTGGGGTTGAGGCTCAACGAGAGCATGCCTCTCTCACAGGCTGGGGGGCGATCATGAGTGGTCGCCCAGCTCAGGGTCTGTGGCAGGACCATCATCTTCAATGGCATATAAATTGTCTAGAAATGCTGGCGGTGTTTCAGGCTCTGAAACACTTCCTCCCAGAACTCAGAGGTCATCATGTTCTTGTCCGGTCAGACAACACATCGGTGGTCTCTTACATAAACCATCAGGGGGGTCTGCGTTCGCGCCCGTTATACAAGCTGGCTCACCAGATCCTTCTACTGTATGGTCCCAGGGGAAGCTTCTTTCATTAAGGGCGATTTATATCACAGGGTATTTAAATCAGGGGGCAGACATCCTGTCGAGGCAGGGGCCGAGGCCCGTGGAGCGGAGACTCCATCACGAGGTGGTGGAGCTCCTGTGGAAACATTTCGGTCGTGCCGAGGTAGACCTATTTGCATCCAGGGAAACATCACACTGCCCACTGTAGTTTTCCCTAAGTCATCCAGCCCCTCTGGGGTTGGACGCCATGGTACAGGAGTGGCCGAGGTCACGCCTGTACGCATTTCCCCCAATTGCTCTGCTCCTAGGAGTTCTGGAAAGGGTACGCCGGGACGGGGTCGGTCTACTGTTGGTAGCCCCGTACTGGCCGGCCCGAGTTTGGGTTGCGGACCTAATTTCTCTCCTCGACGGCTCTCCTCTAGAGATTCCGATCAGGAGGGACCTTCTCTCTCAGGCGAGTGGGTTGATTCTTCACCCACGCCCAGAACTATGGAGGTTGTGGGCTTGGCCTCTGAGGGGGCCCAGCTCATAGAATCTGGTCTCTCGACTGAGGTCGTGGAGACCATCCTCCACTCCAGAGCTCCGGCCACTAGGAAATTATATGCCTTGAGATGGAAGATTTTCACGTCTTGGTGTGGGGAACAGCAGTTGGACCCAGTTAACTGCCTGGTGGGTGCAGTGCTGGAATTCCTTCAGGAGCGTCTCTCCACAGGGTTATCCCACTCCACACTGAAGGTGTAAGTGGCGGCCTTATCTGCGTACCACGTCCCTTTAAGTGGAGCATCTCTCGGGAGACACCCACTTATAACTCGTTTCCTTTGTGGCACTTTGAGGCTGAGGCCAGCAGTTCGCACAAGGGTGCCGACCTGGGACCTTGCGGTTGTTCTAGAAGGTCTCTCTCTAGCACCGTTCGAGCCCATTGAAGAAGTTTCTGAGAAATTCATTACTCTAAAAACTATCTTTCTTCTTGCTATCTCTTCATTAAAGAGAATAGGAGATATTCAAGCTCTTTCGGTCTCTCCCTCGTGCATGGAATTTTCACCCTTTCCTCCTCCCTAGACCGGGGTATGTTCCCAAGGTTCCAACTAATGTTGTCAGCCCTATTGTACTGCAGGCTTTCTGTCCTCCTCCCTTTTTGACGTCGGACCAAGAGAAACTAAATCTGCTCTGCCCAGTTAGGGCTCTAGATGCTTACGTCCACGGAGCTGCCCTCTGGAGAAAATGTGAACAATTGTTTGTTTGTTTTTGACCCCCTAGGAAGGGCTGTCCTGCATCTAAGCAGAGGTTGAGCAAGTGGGTGGTCGAGGCCATCTCACTTGCCTACGAGTCTGCCGGTCAGCCTTCTCCTTTGGCTGTCCGGGCTCATTCAACCAGGAGTATGGCTGCCTCTAAGGCTATTTTGTCAGGAGCATCAATTCAGGACGTTTGCGATGCGGCAGGCTGGTCCTCACCGCACACATTCGTAAAGTTTTACCATCTTGACTTCAGCTCCACTCCAGGGGCGCAGGTGCTTTCGTCCGAATGTGCGCCTTGACTACACACGGCGGACACTTGCTCGTATGGTGACGTTGGTATTAGCGTTCCCACAGCGTTTCACGCAGCTCGAGTTCCCTGAAAGGGAACGATTCAGGTTACGTATGTAACCTTAGTTCCCTGAAGGGAACGAGACGCTGCGTGTCTGTGCCATACTCCCAGCATGCCCGTGAGCACTTGCTTCAGTCTTATCAGAAGCTGATGCGCTTGTGTTTTGGGGGTGCTTATATAGTTTCCTGGTCGATGACGTCACCCACCTATGACGTTCCGTCTCCCCATTGGACTGATTTCATACGTGCTTCATGACACACTCACGCAGGGGCGTTCCCACAGCGTTTCACGCAGCGTCTCGTTCCATTCAGGGAACTAAGGTTACATACGTAACCAGAGACGATTACAGGTGTGAAAGTATTACCATGTTATTTTATTTTCGCATGTTTGTCTTTGTTTTAAATTGTTTTGAATTACATGTTGAATAGATGTTGCTTTTGCATAACTGTATAATTCGAAATCATTTTAAATGTTTGTCATGGTAGCTAATATATCGTATAGCTCTTATAGATCACATTGATGTATTGATTAATAAGACTGCTGGCTATCCAAAATAAAACAAAAAACAACATAAAATCAGGCCTGTTCCTCTCTCGATCATTCACGTCATCGTGAACTAACTTTTTAAAGTAGCCCGCAGTATACAATATATACTGCACAGTATTCAGAAAGCAATATTCCATACAAACAGTTGTATTCATGTTTTCTTTTTTTCTGCGAGTAAAAGATTTTTTTTTAAAAAGGATGTTTTGTTCATGTATCATACCGCCCCAGTCATATCTGAAACATTCACATAACATTTGGCATTAACTATAAATGCAAACCTGATCTTAAACCCCACCTCTTAGACTCTATAGCCAATTCAAAATGGGAGGTAGCCCTCAGGCATGTGGTAAGTAGAAAACTGTTCAATTTTCCAAACTATAATTAGGGTATGATTATTCAGAAACCTTATATTGAGTTTTATTTTATAATATAAAACATGAAACATGACAAATGCTTTGGTTTTCATCTTGGAGTTGGCACTGTACTTTCCACTTTTTTCCCCTTCTTTTTAACCAGTACCTTATAATCACTGTTTTATGACTGAGATTTTTAGATATATTTTACAGCCATGGTAATGCATGAACATTTAAATACATTGGTAAAAATTATCAATAATTACCTATACATATGTTCAAATATGAATGCATCTTGTTGCTCACAATGCTTAGGCTGCCATAAGTTATATTTTCAAAACTGTGGTATAAAAACCTTCCAACCCAAATGTCTTAATGCATCAGTATTCTATATGCCAACCGTGCTTGATATGTGACACTTCTCATTTCTTATTTTTGCATCCTCGTTACTTTTCCTCGCGTCTCAGCTCCACCCCCTGTAGGATACGAGGGAAGGCTGCAAGGAAAGAAAAAGAGGACAGATAAATCAAATGAAAGTTTTTTTTATACACTGGAATATTTGATCACTCGAGCGTCACTTCACAGCATCATCAGCAGGGCTAAAAGGATCTGCCCTTATGTTGTTGAAGTTTGTTTATTTAAGAAATTCATAATAAATAATAATAAAGCAAGATACCCTGTTGAAATATGTGAGATGTGTGGTTTATATAAACTACAAAGGTAAAGTATAAATAAAATGATTGTGATCGATGTGAAGGGGGAGGAGAATTGATATCCCGTTTAGTCGATAAAACACTCCCGCATAGGATACAACTGTGTATCCTCGCTCATAACTCTTCAGGAAGCTCCTCACTCCTCGATCCTCGAATCGTGGTGCAATTAGAGAATTGAGATGTCCTTCAAGATGGCTGAGCTTGATTGGTTTCCGGGTCATAGGATGGAGAATGGAGGAGTGAGGAGACGAGGAACGATATTGAGAAGCACCCAAAGGAAGAGTGGGATATGATGAACCTGTGGGTAAGTTGACCCACCCCCTGAATGCAGGCAACGGTCAATAATTATGTCGTTTTATTATATAACCAGGAAGTACAGTATCCGTCATTTCTGTCTAGCTGTAAGTGCATGAAGTACATGGGAAAATATGTTTAGAATTAAAAGAGGACCTAAACCATCATCTATCTATACATTACAGGAATGTCTGTCTGTCTTTGTGTCTGTGTGCCTGTTATTCGCATATCTCTCGAACCGTTAGTCCGATGGATTTCAAACTTGACAGGTGTCTTGCTACGGGCACGAGTGTGCAGTGCCAAGTTTGATGTTGTTTGGATTAGAAATGCAAATGATATCGTTAAATATATCAGTAAAAGATGCACTTATAAGGTTGTGGTTTAAAAGTAAACATTCTGACATAAGAGGGTTATGGTTTAAGTCAACATTAAGTCAGCTACACTGTTTACTTCGGAATATTATATTTTATTCATGGCCATCATTTGTAGTAGCCTATTCACAAACTGTTTGCTCAAGCATAGCGTTTTTTCTGAGTTCACTGGGCAGCTGCTCCCTAAATTGTCGCACTTATTCATTTGTGGATGTTAACTGAATCTGTAAGGCAGCTACGCTGTTTACTTCTGAATATTATATTTAATTCTGGTGCGCTTAACGTTATCGCTACTGTTTAATAGAAGCCTATGCTATTCACCAACTAAATATATCCTATTCAATGCTTTCAGTCTCTTTCACGGCCATCATTTGTAGTAGCCTATTCACAAACTGTTTGCTCAAGCGTAGTGTTTTCTCAGAGTTCACTGTGTAGCTGCTCCCTGAATCATGTAGTTAAATGTTCCATATTTATTGTATGTCATTATGTCAGTATCAGTATTTGCTTTCTACCATGCACAAATAAAAATGTCACTGAACTTTTGCTGTTTAATTGTAACAATGAGCACTCAAACACACCAAACCAACAATTACTAAAAACACACACAAAAACTGATTTTGCACATTCACTTTGCACTAGTTCCATTGTATTTCTACTATATTAAAAGGCATACAGTATAAAAGTTTTTAGAAATACAATTTTAAATTGTATTTGAAATGGTAACAAAAATGCTAAATACAAATTTTACTATAATAAACTGTTAATTTTAAGAGACAATAAACAGTTGTATGTCACAAGACTTTATAGTGTTATGTTTAATTGAGCAAGTGGCATTCAGTTACCATCTATACAATTAAATCAATGATTTTAGTCCATTGGCAATACAATGAAATTTTGAGTGAAATATTTAATAAATCTAGCTCAGTCTTCTACAAATAGAAGGTTCCTTGCATTTGTCACAAGGTCACAATTTTGCAAATAAAGGGGGTCATCAAAGTATTCCATGCATGCATACTGAGTAAATACTAAAGGCTGATTTATACTTCTGCGTCGGACCTACGTCGGAGCCTCTACGCTATACACTACGCGTTGGTTTTCATTTATACTTCTGCGTCGTTGTCCGCGTTGATGCGCAATTACACATGCAGAGGGAACATGTGAAACCCGAGGGAGGGGTTCTAGCAGACCAATCACAGCGCTTGCGTCCGCGTAGAATTGACGCGTTGTTACATTTTTGGAGAGGTGCACGTCAGGGTACGCCGAAGGGTACGCGCGCTACGCACAGCCTACGGCGTAGCTACGACGTAAGTTCGACGCAGAAGTATAAATTGGGCTTAATACTACAGGAATAGTAAAAGAGTATAATGGTACACTACACTCAGCACATAGCCCTAGTGTCAAATCACCAATAGGTTCTTGTGGCGAGGGGGACGAGACCGAGGGCCGTGGGAGAACAGCGAGGCCGGTGGCGTGATTAATGATGAACGACACCTGCGCGACGCACCAGTTGCCTCCTTCTTCCCATAACATCTGAGCTGCGTTACACTGGTGCCGAAACCTGGGAAGGAGGAGGAACGTGCAGTCAGAGATCGAGCTCGCTACCGGCCGCCTGGGTGCTGGAGGGGCGGCTGCCGTTCATTAGGGAGCGGAGGAGCCGCCGCCGTTCGCCATGAAGGAGAGGAGCAGGGAACAGGGGACTCCTGTTTATTAATATACTTTTTAACATCTTGGATGACGTGGGGGTGAGCAAATTATCAGGCAATTTTAATTCCGAAGTGAACTAATCCTTTAAGCAGAAGTTTAAGGTTATTCCTAATTTTGTTAGACTTACTCTTGAAGAAGGGGCCACATTTTAGGTAAACTGCTGTGGGGCAGAACCGTAATCCGTCATTTCTGTACCCTAACTACTTCTACTTGTTTCATTCTTGTCCTGAAGTAAATTTATTTAAATACCAGCTGTATACGTTCCTATAAAATGCACTTCTCAGCTGCAGTAGAAGTGTTGTACCCCAACTACAGAGACTGAAATACTACACAAAGCAAAGATTTCATCTGGGTAATTAAATCCCTCAACCCAAGAGACAACAAAACAACAAGACTGCCAAGAAAAGCAGTGGAACAATATGCATTTTAAACACAGAGCCACAGGCATAACAAAGGAAAAGACAGCACTCGCATAATTAAAGAGTAAATGAAGGGGTGGATCAGTGCCAGGACATTCTGCTCAGTTACAGATGGAAAAAGAGCAAACCTGCTAGATTAGCCTGTTGCGCATGTGATTAGCAAATGGTATGTGGGTGTTTGTGTGTTTCTGCAAAATGCAGTCTATAGACACAGCCTTCCAAGCATGTTTTATGGCCCACAACATCTCAGACAGACAAGAATGCTGGCAATAATACAGTCTCTGAGAGCTGATGTGTTTAACAGATTTCAGAAAATGCTTAAGATCCCAACCCAATCTTGTTTCTTCAGTCATGACTGCCTGAGTTTCTCGGTTTTAAAACCAAATTGGGCCAAAAAGAGTTTGTTTTCCATCAAATGTTGGATTTAAAATATTAAAATTTAAAATATGTGCATTTTGCCCAGACTTTTTTAACCCACAAAATTGATTCTTTGGTTTATTGTTGATGGAGGAGAAAAAAATTAGCGGTGTAACGGTTCAAGTTTTCTCAGTACGTATTGCAGTTTGGGGTCACGGTTTCAGCACGGTTCGGTTTATTAATGTGGAATTAGACATTTCCAAAAGAATACTGTTCTATTTTGCAACCAACACTTGAACAGTTTGCCGTAACTTAAAATGGTTATTTTTAATTACTAAATGGTTGGCATGTCCCCTTACGGAGCCCTGACTTGTGTCAGTAATCTTTGAGGGTTCCATGAGTGACAGGGAGGTGTTTCGTCAGTCAGGGATTACATCACTCTTAACACCTGACATGGCCATAATGGTGGACAAGTGATTCTTGGTGGATGACCTTGTACCTGGGCCTGTTCATCGTCCTGCCTTCCTCTCCAAGAGGGCCCAAATGTCAGAGGTGGATGTTCTGAAGACGCAGTCCATTGCCCGTTTGAGTCTGCACATTGAAAGGTTAATCAGACGAGTAAAAGAGAATAAACTGTTTGATACCACTATCCCTCTCCATTGCAGGGAGTATAAACCAAATCTTCACAGTCGCTTGTCTCCTCTCAAACTACCAAAATGGACCTCTGGTCAAGAATTGGAGATTATGAAGTGAGATACTGTAGCCATATCTTCTTCTAAAGAGGTCGATATTAACTATTTTTGTGTTCAACACACAGTATTCATAAGAATAAAATTATCACTTTGTGGTTAAATTATCAGAATTGTCTCTGATATAATTAGTAAATATTTTTTATAAATTGTGAGAACTTGAAGGTGCAACACAATAAAAAACACCTAAAAATCACAGGCATGGTCATGTAATAATTTGCAGTTTACAGTTGTCAAAGAGGCAGTTGTAGTGCCAGAGACGTCTGCCTTCTCTAAATACAATGGCAATAAATGAATGGTCTTTTTCTTGGGGTGCTCAGTGTTAAAATACTTTTGTGTGATTAATCATAAAAACATCTTGAATTTTCACATTTAATGGTAACACAGTCAATACAACATTTAATTGGAAACACTACTAACACCTACTCTTGAAGCATTAGACATTTCTGTATGTAGACATAGTAATAAAACCTGTCCACTTTTTCTCTGATTGCATCCAAAACATCACTGTCTCTGTAAACTCTTTGGATGAGTATGTCTTCCTCGGCTGAAACTACAAAATCATACCAATCCATTCCCGTAATTAGCATCTGCCCCTGTACTTGCCAGTAATAAACATGTTTTTTTTTTTTTGCTCCAAATTTGCCTGACTCCATTTTCAGAATTGGGCAGTCAACATAGCTTTTAACATTCGGGCATTTCATCTCAATCAGCCCAAACGGACATGGCTCTGAAGGGTCAAAGGATATCCCGTCTGGAGACGCCCCTAGCCAAGGAGCGTCAGGGTGCATGATCAAACCACAGGGGTAGTGGTTGACCCTTTTTATTTGACAATATTCCCAGATAGCATCTACCTCTAATTCGAGCCCTCTCTTCATAGCCACCGTCTGACAGGCCCTTGCAGTATCCGGTAAGCCAGACCTTCTTCAGTCTTCTCTCGAACCTGGCAGATCTTCTAATTTCAGTCAGTCTATGCATGCTTAGCTGATGCCATTCATTACATGAACTTTGGTCTCTAGTAGCACATTCATATTGGTGTGCCATGTCCCAGGTGACCTCCAGACTCTTATGGTGTAGCTGTTGTGGTTCACTGCAGACAAACATACAACTGGATGGCTGTAGGCAGTAATTCTGAAGAGGCACTCATGGTTGTGGTGGGGCAGCGTGGAAGGACAGGTTTCGCTTTGCTATTGCAGGTTGTTGGAAGGACAAGAGACTACCGGCTTGAAGCGAGTCGACCAGGGGAATTTCACAGCTGATGCTCAAGCTGCAGATCATCGGTGCCTCAGCTTTAGAGAAATCTTTATAAACCTCTGTCACCTGGGAGGTAACAATATATTGATTAGCAATACACTAAATATAATAGTAATAAAATATAACCACATGTATCATACCAGTAGCTTTCCCTGTAATTTATATCCACAGTAATGGATGGTTCATAATGAAGGACCCTTATGAGAACATTATCCTATTGATTTCAATTCAATTTCTTTTTTTTTCTTTGAAGCAGAATATTTGTTTGTAAAAGGGGAGGAAAAAGAAAATCATGAAATATTGGTATACAGATTTTGGTTGATATATCATTCTGTACAGTGAAATTTGCTGTTGTTATATCCCTACTCACCTGAAGGACGGATAGATCACGCAAATCTCCAGTCAGGGCTTTGTAGAGTGTGATACTGTTTAGAACATAAAACTTTCATGAGTGGGAAGTGGTATATCCAGAGGTATTTTATTTCAAACATGCAACATATTGTAATAAATCTACAATATTCAGCCTTTACCTTTCACCCTCGGTGGTTGCTCTACACTTTGGTTTGCAGACAGCACAGCCATCTTTTCCACAGGGCCTGGCTTTATACCCTATCAAGTTATTCAGGATACAGTTAAAAGTAGTTAGAAAATATAGCCGACAGGTCTATAATTATAGTGCAAACTTACCAAAGTTCTGGGCTTGTGCCACTGCTGTTCCCCTTCAGTACAGCTTAGCACAGGAGGCACAACTGGCAAATTCAGTTCAGAGTAATGTGCTGACTGGAACAGCACAGCATCGCAGTGGTTGCATAATGCATAAGCATAAATACTTATTTATAAAGCTAATTCACTGTTTAATCATTTGTTTAGGACATAATCTTTTTTTTTTTTTACTATTCTATATAAACAGACCAAATTAGTTTGGATTAGATTACGTTGTATAACATGACAACTGCATTAGATCAAAATCTCAAATTGTTTATTTGAAACATTATAGCCTAATACTTATAACACAAGATTGCATCTTAAACGAATGACTGAGTTGAAACCAGCTAGGGAAGGGGAGGGGACCAGCTAGGGAAACTTACCAGCCTACAATAACTGTTTTCATTAGATTTGAGTTACATTAAACATGAATAACCTTAGCCGAGTCCCCAGGAACATCAGGAACACCGGGTTATAATAAGTAACAAGCTTATAACATGAACACAAACGCATAAAGTAACCCAAATGGGGACCAGCAAGGTAAACTCACCTGCTAATTTTAGCCACTCTTTTCATTACCTACTCATTTAAGATTTATAATAAACATGAATTACCGTTGCTAAATTCCCAGGAACACCGGGCTATTAAAGTAACAAGCCTGTAACTGCTGTCTTATCGATTCTAGCTTCACCATACACTCAAACTGTGAGGTTTCTCTGCTTTCCTCATGGACCTGTAGCACAATGCCCTGACAGTGACTTCACCTGTGCCCTGATCTTTATTAGAAACTGAGAGGAGAGCAAGTTAATACAATTGTTATGACAATTATCACAAAAATTAACAAACAGTCTGCTTTAAAACTAAGAAAAAACAAGCTTCTATACTAAAGTTACATTAAAAATGAACACGTCGCAAACTGGCTTAGCCGCTATCTGCCGACACACCACATTAGATTAAAATACTTACCCTCGTAGTTGTGCAGATAACTCTATATGTAGAGTTTAAAGCCCCTGTCCCTCTTGCTTGTCGGAGCAGGGGACCAGGCATCAACAATGCGATGAACATCACTGACGCTTATTTTCAGAAGATCCTGGAGACATCGAGTAAAAAAACAGACATTTTGGGCGAGGCGCAAGTAAACCGGAAACAGATAAGCCAACTTCTGGTGACAGCGAAAGTACGTCACTACGCTTGTGCACGTAAACTATAAGAGCGGCAAAGCGATTATGCGCATCCTGTGCACAGAATGATGCACTTGAAGTAACGCGAAGTTACAGCGTGCAGCGCTTCACATTGAAAAGTTCAAAGCGAAGAGATTATATCCATTTATGCTTAGTGTATTCTATCTATGCAACAGTTTATTGATCCTTTTCTTTTAACAGTTTTAAATCTCAGTTACAGTGCGCATGAAGAACAATTTATAGTGCTCTCTACTCCAGTGCTGTAATCTAACAGACACCCGGAAGAAAGGAATATGATTTAGAAAGTGCAATAAACTCCAGCAAGATAAAGTAATTTTATGCAAACCATAGACCTTTATCTACAAATAAAGTATAAAAATGGGAACATTGATCTTGAAGAGAGTGCCATCGTGTTACTGTCGTCGTAACCGAACGCAACACGCTGTTTGAATGCTGAATGGAGAATGACTGAGGAGAGATGAGTTTCCATTAACTTTAACTTAACGACTTAAATATAAATTTTTACCTCACATTATGCTATTGAATGACTTCAGAAGTCTTGGAATATAGTGTGGAAACTTTATGGTGCTTTACAATCATTTTATGCCTTTAGTGGGGCTTATAAGACAATTAGTATGCACAATATCGGACCTCACTGAGAAGCTGCAGCCGTGTCAGGATGATTTTTGGTGTGGTGGCCCGCCACGGCAGAATGAAGTGAGCGGAAACACTGAAACTACAGTCTTTCATTGTAGAACATAATGCAGAACTTTGCCCACAGTCAAAACTGATCAAGTATAGCAGCCCTCAAGGACGAGTATACCAGAGTACAGTCTGGACAGTTTAAAAGATAGTAATGCTGGACAGGAATAGTATGGTCCAATTATTACAATACAATTATATTTACAAAGAGCCTTCGAGTCATCTCCCACAGGTGTAATTCACGTTTTGAGAGTTGGTCACTCTCCCACTCTTTACAGTGCAACTTATATTTAGGCAACTTTAGCAGTGCGATAGCTTGTAAACTTTAACAATCCTGTCTCTTATCGAGCTGAAACCCTGTGACTCAAGAGTCATCATGTCTCACCAACATAAAAGACCATCATAATAGGATTGATAGGATTGCTATGAACTTGCAGAACAGCGCAGACGCAGACACCAGACAAACGATGCCTGAGGCCGTGCTGTGTGGAAGTTGTCACTCCAAATTTCTATTTGATGCTTTGTTTTCTTCGCCAAAATAGATAATCCATTTGATTTGTTAGAACTGAGGTTAAATCACAGCAGGCACGTGCAGAGATAGACCTCAAGTGGTGCTCAAGCACTTGGCCTTGCCTCTGACTAGATAAGTGTCCTTTTTGAAAGACTTTTTTTTTTTTTTTCATTTTATGTTGTAGTTTATTTTTACAGTTGGCCTGTGGCAGTGGCATGAATTTTCAATTCTTAGTGTGTACCCGATGACTTATTCTTAATAATTCTGCGAGACCACATAAGCCCCTCCCACAGCTGAGCAGCATCCACGTCTCCTGAACATGCAATGTGACAAGCCAGGAAACGATCGTGTTTGTCCTAAACTACGGCACTGTTTGTCACCTATATGAAATTAAACCACTATTAAAACATCTCAATACAGCCAGTCCTTCTTTAAGCTTTACAACAAGCAAGCTAGTCTAGCATTGATGTAAAATAGTATCATGCAAGGTCAGAAATGCAGCCAAAATGTATAAAAATATCCCCAAAATGAAAGATATGAATTGCCCTTGCATGAGTTCTTCTATTTTTTGTTTATAACATAATTCAGTTAAGCAATATCAGAACAGCAAGAATGCTATTTTCTCGAATATCAGCACGATTGCAAAATGTGATATTTTTATTATTGTATAAAATTAATAATTAGTTACATTTATATACAGTAGCACTTTTCTGGGTACTCAAATCGCTTTCCACATGGAAGGAGGAATCTTCTCCGGGGGGAACCACCACCGACGGCAGCCACACTTAGGGCTGTGAACCTACACTGGTCTCATGGTTCGGTTCGATTACGATTATCATGTCATCGATTCAGTTCAATTCGATATCACGATCTATCACGATGCACTGCATCCTCAATTTTCAATTTTACTTCACATGTATACAATTTTGTCAATACAAGCAGTCAGACTCTTCCAAGCATTAACAGCTCGGGGTGAAAATGGCTGATGTGGTTTCTCAAGTTAGTGGTATTACCCCCTGTATATATTATATTTGTGCGTGACACGATTTACACACAGTGTGTGTCTTCTCCAGGTCGTGCTTACCAGGTTGTTCATAAAAGCCGAAATGTGCCCAGATGTAGGCTTTTAAAGTAGTTGGAGCATTTTTAAGTACTCGCACTCACGTCTCGCCTCCCGTTGCCATTGTATGCTACCGCGACAAAGCACGTACGTGACAAATCAGAAAAAAACATCAGAAAAGCCTCAGTACATTATAATCGGTTATGGTCTATTACTGAACCGAATCGCCCTCGTCTGCATCGCGATGCATCGTAGAAACGATTAATTTCGACACTCCTAGCCATACTACGCCAGAACGCCCACCACACACCAACTTATTGGTGGAGAGGGGACAGAGTGATGAAGCCAATGAGTATATATATGGGGATGTTTAGGAGGCCATGATGGACAGAGGCAAATGGGCAAATTTGGCAATTTAACGTCTCATCCGAAGGACGGTGCTTTTTGATCATACTGGGGTGTTACACACAGACCACAGGGTGAGCAGCGCCCCCTACTGGCCTCAATAACACCTCCTCCAGCAGCAACCTGGTTTTCCCAGGAGCTCTCCCATCCAGGTACCGCGCAGGCTCAACCCTGCTTAGCGTCAGTGGGCAACCAGTCTTGGGCTACTGGGTGATATGGCTGCTGGCAACAGTTCTATAAATAATAAGCTGATTATATGAATTGAGACACAACAAGGCTATGTAGATTCAGATTCAGCTATCACAAACTGGTTGCCCACTGAAGCTAAGCAGAGTTGAACCTGGTCAGTACCTGGATGGGAGACCTCCTGGGAAAACTAGGTATAGTGATAGGGATACTATACTGTAACAAGCACCGTCCGGATTAGACGTTAAACGGATGTCATGACTCTGTGCGGTCATTAAAAATTGAATGCACTTCAAAAAGAGTAGAGGTCTAACCCCGGCATCCTGGACAAATTTGCCAATTGACCTCTGTCCATCATCATGGTCTCCTAATCATCCCCATTCCCCATATATATATATATATGTATATATATATATATATATATATATATATATATATATACACACTGATTGGCTTCATCACTCTGTCTCCTCTCCACCAATAAGCTGGTGTGTGGTGCAGGGCCGGATTATCCATATGTGAGACTGGGCGAGTGGGGGGCCAATGGGGGGCACCAAATCATTAAAACAAATACTATACCTTATATTTGTCATATTTTATAAATGTATATGTATTCATTATATAGTTATATATTTGATACATATATATTTAATACATACATATTTATGCATTTAAAAATAAAGAAATATAATTGCGATTTGGTAAGTGCCCCCCTACCCCTCCCCCGATCTTGGTCCATTCCACAGTGACACACTGCCGCCCAATTAGTCAATCAGACTAATTCAAAATGGACAGGCGTCAGTTAAGCGGTTGCGCTAAGAGAAAACTTAAAAAAGAAAAACAATCACGGCACATTGCCACTATTCATAATGTACCCGCAATCGCAAGCTTTTTTATTCAGAAACCGGCGGCAGGAGCAGAAGTAATGTTAACTAGCACAGGCCCTGAAGCTAACATATGCAGCGAAGTGTTTCTCCTGGTTTCTACGTCAGCGCTGTTTGATCTGATATCTATGGTTTATAACAGAACTCTGCGCGGAATCGGAATGTTTCTCGCTGGATCTCATAGTGATGAATGATGTTAAAATTCTGAGGCGAATTCAATTGATTTCTTAACTGGATCGTGAGCGAGATCGGCCCGCGACTGGCAAGTTCTGGGCTTTATTTTACTGTCAGTAGTTCGGGGCGCTGCTGCTGCTCCACGGCCCTAATCATAGGCCTATATGAGTTGCGAATTTTCGTTTCACTTTCATTTTGTTTGCATTCGCTGCTAGGTAACGACTAACAATAGTCGATAGATCGCTCATTGCTCAGACGCACATAGGTTGTGATTTGTCTCCATCCCACAGACGTCTACGCGCGCTATTCTTGTCACGGATTTATTGAATTCCCTACAGTATTTGTGGTGAGCCTTTACTTAAGCTGTAAGTTCATGTACATCTATTGTCTTCATAGAAATACTGAATTTCAATTGTTCACACATTAAGTGTGAGGAGGGGGGCACTTAAACTGTGGTCACCCTAGGGCACAAAACTATGTTAATCCGGGCATGGTGTGGTGGACGTTCTGGCATAGTAAACCTGCCGTCGCATCATCCATTGGTGGTGGTTTAGGGGATTCCTCCATTCTACATGTAAAGCGCTTTGAGTGCAGAGAAAAGCGCTATATAAATGTAACAATTTTTTTCTGAAAGTTCACATAAATTTGTTTTATGTTTTACAGAAACAAAATAAATAAATAAATAATAAACTAACAAAATCTATAACTATTGTATGTTGGCAAGTTGTCAAAAACTACCGACTTCGGTACCAAGTCAGTACTGAAATTTAAAAATGTGACGATACCAACATTTCCCACTAGCATTTTGAGCTGATTTATCTGTAGCTGTTTTCACTGCTCAACAATTCTGGCACTGAGACGTCAGATGCTCTAGGAAGCCTGTGTAAGGTTTAAAGTTAGGGTAGGAAATTTCAGAGAGGCTAGCAAGCTAGCTTTGAAAGTATGAGTTCCCACCCTCCCTAGCCACGGCTCCTTTAAAACACATGAACGCTTACAGCCAGAGCAGATTCTGCAAAGCCTAATAAGAGACGGCATTAAATTACCTTGTCACAAAACATTACAATAAAAATGAACGTAAACAACTTACAGAGCTCAGACTTGTACCACCTGACTGCTGCAGATTCATCTCCTTCAGTTTAGCTCCACGTGTTGTCTCTCTGCACAAGAACACAACTGCCTAGATTAGTCTTTCACTAAAGAGGATTTACAATGAAAATATAATTGTTTGATTCCTGTACATACTCCAGTATTATAATGGACTTACATTGTAGACTTATTTCCTATGAAGACATTGGTTCAGACCTCAGTGGCAGGTGTCTGGGGCAGTGTATTGGGACACTTTATTGCTCAGGAACTACCAGATCCATTTCAGATGTAGGCTAAGGAGTGTTCGCATCTGAGATCCCAACAAGCTTTTGGAAGAATGCAATAATTTTGTTCTTCTTCCTCACTTTGTTTTTTTCTGAAAAAATACGAAAAACAAATATGTTATTTAAAAATATCTCCAACCACAGATTAAACATGAATAATTAGTCCAACTTGTAAGACATTTCTTTTTGGATATAATTATGATATTGCAGCTCAAATACTTTGTTGACATTCACCTATTGGGCTGTTCTCCAACTCCAATCACAGATTAAACATGAATAATTGGTTATTATATATACGAATTATGCTGTGTTGACATTCACCTATTGGGCTGTTCTCCTCAGAGGTTTCAGGAGAAGAATCCATGCCACCCTGATTAATCCCACTGCTGCTCCCTGCCACTTCTGTTTAAGGCCCTGCTGGGTCAGTCAGATCTTCAGAAATCAGCATAGGGCTCTTTAACTCTGAAATAGCATCCTTGACATCAACCTTCGGATCTTCAGAGGACACAGGTTCCGGCTCAGAACTGCTTGGAACTGGGACACTTGATTGCTCAGGAACAAAAAGATCCATTTGAGACATTGGCTCGAGAGCACTTGCATCTGTGACACACAGCGGTTCTAAAACAGTCGGGTCCGTCTTAGGCCGTGCTGAGATACCAAAAAGCTTTTGGAAGAATGCACTAAACTTGTTCTTCTTCCTCACTTTGGGCATTTCTGAAAAAAAAAGAAAAAAAATGACGTGTTATTAGAAACTCCAACCACAGATTAAACATGAATAATTTGTCCAACTTATTATATATACGAATTATGCTTTGTTGACATTCACCTATCGGGCTGTTCTCCTCAGAGGTTTCAAGAGAAGCATCCATGCCACCCTGATCGATCGCACTGCTGCTCCCTGCCACTTCTGTTGAAGGCCCTTACTGGGTCAGTTAGATCTTCAGAAATCAGCATAGGGCTCTTTAACTCTGAAATGGCATCAATGGCATTGACATCAACCTTCAGATTTTCTTAGGACACAGGTTCCGACTCAGAACTGCTTAGAACTGGGACACTTGATTGCTCAGGAACAAAAAGACCCGTTTGAGATATTGGCCCGATATTGGCACTTGCATCTGGGACACACAGCGGCTCTGAAACAATCGGGTCCGCCTTAGGTCAAGCTGAGATACCAAAAAGCTTTTGGAAGAAAGTCCCTGCCACTTCTGTTGAAGGCCCTGCTGGATCGGTCAGATCTTCAGACACCAGTGATGCCAACACTGAGATGACATCATTGTTGTTAGCCTCCAGCTGCACTTTTTTTTTTTTCACAGATTGAGATTGTGTCGTTCATGTCAACGTCCAGGTGTACATCTTTCCCCTCTAAAGTGCAGTAACTGACTGAGATGGCGTCATGTGTATCAGCCTCCAGCTGCACATATAACTCTTCCGATTTACAGCTACCGATAAGGTCGTAGATGGCATCTGTGATCTGAAATTCCAGCTGAACATCTTCCTCATCTGGTACCCAGCAACTGTCACCGCAATAAAGGTCACCATTGACGTACATCTCCAGACACACCTCTCTCATGGTGTCTGTTTTGAACCTGATACGGTCAGATCAAATAGAACATGAAAATTTCAGATGTAGCTGTCAAACTGTGTGACTGTCTGTACATATTGAGTGTATAAACTGAATGTACATGCTAAGTACAGACTATTTGTGCGAAATGTGCATTTGCAGTTACCATTTTGGGTCAGATATCTTGAATTTTGGGGTGACCTCATATCCTAGGTTATATTTTGTATTGACAACTCATACAAATGTTTACCTTCTTATATTCTGTGTACAACTACAGTTGGCACTGGTGTATCTCTGAAGAGAGGCGAGGATGTCATCAGCATTCTTCAGCTCGCCCTCATTATATATGATTGTGATTATACAAAACTGTGATTTGAATATAGCCCACCACAGGGTCAGGGCACAAGGTAGCGTACACTATGTCCTTTGCGTAACGCACAGCGCACATGAGTGGCTGAGATATCATTGGTCGCCCATTCTTGAATCACATGGATGTTCTTACGGTGTATATATATATATATATTATATTCTTTTTTTTTGTTACGAAAATACACATATTAGTTATTTTGACTGGTTTAATCACGGTTATAAAATCATCTTGTTATAAAAGTTATGATTTAATTGAAATACTTGCTCCTATCCAAAGCCACATGGACAAGCCAACACTATATGTTAATTATGTTTGGGGTCACAATTTTTTTTTTAAAGAAATTAAAACTTTTATTCAACAAGGATACACTAAATCAATCAAAAGTGATATAATAGAAAAAGTCATAATGTTGCAAAATATTTCCATTTAAAATAAATGCAATTATTTTGATTTCTATTCATCAAAGAATACTGGGAGAAAAAAACAGCATGATCTGCACAAAAATATTAAGCAGCACAACTGTTTTCAATGAAAATAATCAAGCTGAAAATATAAACAGATATGTTAAATTGCATTATCATTACACAACATTACTGTTTTACTGTACAGACCCCAAACTTTTGAACAGTAGTGTATATTTCAATTACATTTTATATTTTTACAATTTTAATATATATTTTATATTTATATTTTTACATATAAAATATTTTAAATATATGTATAAAAAGTATGTTGTTTTGGAGTTTATCAACTAAACACAAATATAACTCGCTGTACAATTTCTCTACTGTCCCGAGGGCACATCAGCCGTTAATTTTATTGTCTGTTGTCAGGTATTGTGAATGAGTGACATTATAAACACCATTTTAACAGCATTATTGCACTGAGAAGTAGGAACATTTATCCTATGAAGGATTGCTGTGGATTAATTTCCATACCTGCTTTTGCGTTTAAAGAAAACCGATCTGACAGATGCTTGTATTTTGCTCCAGCTGTCTCCTCTTCCCACACCTCATTGTGTACCCATTATTACTGTTGTTGTTGCAGCTGGAAATGAGTTCTGCATGATGGTGAAAAAAGAAAGAAAGAAGGATTTGATTTGACGTCAATTTTGCATAAAACTTTGATCATTTTGACATAGTAGAACATCAAATATGACGTCCGGTCCAACCACACAAGATGACATTATCAGTTGTGACATGGAAGTCATGCAATGTTAAAAAGCCCTACAATAGGTGCAAAACAGAAAGGTTGTGCCATTATCTTTAACGTCAACCAAAATGAAACTTTCACTGAAAGCACATGATTTTAAGACATGATTCCCACCGAAGTACTTTGGCTGTCTCCACCCACACCGGCTGCTGAATCTCCCAGTCATCCACAGTGATCCACTCAGAGTTCTTCGTGGCCAGTCTAGCCATCTCTAACCGATGACAGTCTTCAATCAGACCATTCATTTATACCCATCTCCAACTGGAGAGATTATTCCTTTCACCACTGTGTATCTTCCTGAGTCAACAAAGAAATACAAAAATATGTAGGCCTAGGTAGGCCTATGTGTTGATCTAAAAAAAAAAAGTGAAAAGATATGTATAATAAAAAAAAACTTTTAAAAATGTATTTACATATATACATGTTTTATTAAAAGTTTACCAGTGTCTTCGAGGTAATCTTGAGCCAGTTCAAACATTCGCAGGTGCATGTCTGTGATGGGGTTGAAGGACCCGCATGCCAGCAGCACTACTTTGGTCTTTTGTGCTGTCATTAGGGCCCGAGCACCGATGGTGAAAGGACCCTATTGGATCTGCTACATTTATTGATTATGTATCTGCTGGTAAAGGTCGGTGAAGTTGTTTTACTGAAGCACTATAGTCCCTGACTCGCTCTGTAGACTGTAGCGCAAGCGCAAGTATTGTGACGTCACGCGTGGAATGTTGCACCGTAGTAGGTAGTTAAAAACTTTGTGCAAATCCCGTATTTTTTGGGTGAAGCAGAACTGTTGAAGGTGTTGATATTATTATGAGTAAATAGCTTCCTTTTAACAGTGTCTATTTTGTGTAGCCTATTTGCGTTCTGCAGAGGCAAATCAATATAATCAATGCATTAAATACGCGCTACAAAATGCTTACTTTTGAATAGGGAAGAAAAAGAAGATAGGCCTACTCTTCTTGCTATGCAGTTGTGCAAGGATAATTCTGCTTTGGATGCAGCTGAGCAGTTTCGTGACTTCACCTAATAAACCGGAACCTAATTCTGAAATGCAACTGGATCGCTTTCACTGTCGAGCACTGGATGCTGAAGATAGTCCACACCAATTTCCTCCATACGATATTTTGTCTTCCGGGTGTATCTTCTGTAGCCTACATTCTCATTTCTTTACTGTCTATGCATTCTCCTCCTTTTGTTAGACGGGTACATTTGAAAGAACCAGCTGTGCTTCCTTTAGTTTAGTGTGTGCGTGTGTGTTTGGGCACCAACCGAAAGAAATATGGAGTAGCCTAGTGGAGAATGATTTGAATTTTGATTTGACGGACCTGATTGGCTACGATTTTTCGCTCTTTTGCTGTCCATTGTTGATGCAAATTTAAATAGACTGTTCAGAGATATTAAAGAAAGCTGTAATAATGCATGTGCTCATAAAATTGATAAAATAAAGTAAATGTGGACTTGGATAAATATGTAAAGGACAAAAAAAAATGTCCCAGCATTTGGGCCAAGTAATGTGTTGTAATAATGAAAGAGGAACCGAGAACTAGACAGCTGTCTGAATATATAACCTTATGACCTCAGACATCCAAACTAGCTTTTGCCAAGTAACAGGAGGGGTTTGCTGAGATGCATATATGAAGAACCAAAATTAAGAAAAAAATAATGTAATTGAATCATGTTACCTTTGCCTATGCACCTATTCTTTAAACTGTTGTAATCTTTTTGCTGGTGGGATTCTCTCTGTGATTAAAGCATACTCAAAGGCGTTGTCTGGAGTCTGTCTGGTTACTACTGCGCTGCAGGCTAAACATTGGAGATCTTTATTCCATTCCAAAGTATATTGTCTAAGAGGGACACTAGAGAGATCTTATTCCCAAGTGTTAGGAGAATAGAGACTATCGAAATAAAGTGTTACCCCATTTTAGATCATATGATTGCAAATGTATGGTTGCAAACCAATCACAAATGTTTGTTCTTGAATTGCCCAATCACTAGGCTACTACACAATGCATTATGAAATGTCTGAAACTGTCATCTTTAACTATAACCATAGACTGTAAAAAAAAAGATATAACACACTGCCAGCCCATCATTTGTTTTGTCACCTTGCTAAATTCGTTGTGTAGGTCCTTGCTGTTATTTAATCGTGTTAGAGTATCGGAGATACTCTTAACATACAAACTTGTAGGCTACTGTTTATATCTATTATTATATCATATTATGTTATATTATACATATTATAATTATTTTATTATATTACATTACATGTGTCTTTTTTCATTTTAGCTTTTTTCTTTGTTGTATATTGACATCCACAGGTGAAGAAATTCTAGATTATGTTAAAAACTACAACAAATTAATTTCCACTGAACCACCATTACATCGAAGGTGGTGATGTGTTCCTATACAAGAGTTTACAGTTAGATAAATCAATTTGATAGAATAATATGGAAGCAAAAGGGTTACAATTATCACAACAATGGAAAGTATGTAGGAAAAGGGTTTCTGAAAAGCTACTATCACATTAGAACTGTTGAATGTGAAAAGGGAACCACCACTGAATTCAGGAAGTGCATTTACTCTCTGATAAATTATGACAAACATTTGGTATATCAAATTTCTATTTGATTCATTAGCTTCGAAAACAGACGGTATATGTATACTATATACTATGGAAGTATAGAAATGCTAAAACTTACAGAGTGTTTATTCATATCTGTTTAATCTGTTTTACTATGTTCCTGGACATTCTTGTAAATGCAGGCATGAAAGACATTGTTGATTTGGCATTTGAGTCATTCTACGAAACGGGTGCCATTTCCACGTTGCGATTTTCCCAATTTTCATTAAGAACTAACTTTTTTTTTTTTTACTTACAACTTTAAGGATATATTAATCTTCCAAAAAAACATATTTTCCCACCTCAGGCACAAAATCCTTAGTAATATTATGCTTTTTATTAAGGCAAGGGAGTCTTTCTTGTACCACCCCGTCACGGACAAAATGTGTGCCAGTAGAGTTGTAAAACAAGAAATTTATTTTTTAAATATAATGTTTTCCTAATAGTAAAATGTCCCTTTTATGTACACCATCAATAGAATGTCTGAAATGTAATCAATTTTTTGTATTCTTAGTTTTTTTATCTTGAAATATGAATTCGACATTTCAATGGCCTCATTGTTTGTACTGAAAAAACAAATACACTTAAAAAAATTAAAATAAAGTTTCATTAATTTTATTAGTTCACACAACACGAACATTATTAAACATTAATTTATGTAAAATTTAATTTATTTTACAAACATTTTTAACAACATTACCCCGTGACGGGGTGGTAACTGATGTGACGGAGTGGTTCACTGTGACAGGGTGGTATGGACACACTGTTTCTCTGTTTCTGATTTGCTTGTTTTAAACTTTATACAACTGGGGGAGGGCAATTATTCAAATAGGAGATTTAATGGAAAACATTGGTCATGCTCTGAAAAACAAAAAACAGAGCATCATATCAGTGACAGGGAGAGTCGCATCCACACATCCCTCTGTATTTCCATGTGGCGGGATGTCACAGGCTGTGGTGCTTGAATGATTTCGAGCACATCATCGAAGAGATACCACAGGAAGTCATCTCTTGGAGGCCAGAAGAACCTGTTGGCACCAACACGGTGCATACACTTTACAAGGGCATGTGTTTCATCTGTTTCCATGATGATCCCAGGATAAAGGTCACTGTCATATTTAAGAACGCACCACTTCCCAATGAGATCTCCACTTCCCCAAGCAATTGCTTCTGTTGGCACCTTCTGGGCTGTTTTGTTAAAAGTGAAATGCAGTGTGTTGAAGCACTGACATCTCAGCTGCTTTTGCGTGGAGCACATGCAACTAACTTCCCGGTAAAGGATTTCTCCTGGAGTGAATGTGACCACTTGGTGGGTTTTCATTGTGGATGGCACTGGTGGAATCTGGCCTGGCATCTTTTCCATTGCCTGCTCCACTGCTTCAGATGCTACATAAAACAACTTAACAGTTGTAGATGTTTCAGAGAGGGCCTTATATAGCTCATGGGCATCGGGTATGTCGCGGCCGTTGGTCACCAGCTTGTCCGCTGTTCTTTTCAGGGTTCCCCCAACACCGTCAGGGGCCCCCTTGCCATGGCTTGCCTCAAAAAAGTTGAGTGAGTGAGTGAGTGAGGTAGTAAGTGAAAGAGATAGTGAGTGAGTGAGTGAGTGACAGTGATTGAGTGAGTGAGTGAGTGAGTGAGTGAAAGAGATAGTGAGTGAGTGAGTGAGTGACAGTGATTGAGTGAGTGAGTGAGTGAGTGAGGTAGTAAGTGAAAGAGATAGTGAGTGAGTGACAGTGATTGAGTGAGGGAGTGATAGTGATTGAGTGTGTGAGTGATAGTGATTGAGTGAGTGAGTGACAGTGAGTGTGTGAGTGACAGTGATTGAGTGAGTGAGTGACAGTGAGTGTGTGAGTGACAGTGATTGAGTGAGGGAGTGACAGTGATTAAGTGAGGGAGTGACAGTGATTGAGTGTGTGAGTGACAGTGATTGAGTGAGGGAGTGACAGTGATTGAGAGTGACAGTGATTGAGTGAGGGAGTGACAGTGATTGAGTGAGGGAGTGACAGTGATTGAGTGAGGGAGTGACAGTGATTGAGTGAGGGAGTGACAGTGATTGAGAGTGACAGTGATTGAGTGAGGGAGTGACAGTGATTGTGTGAGTGATAGTGATTGAGTGAGTGAGTGACAGTGAGTGTGTGAGTGACAGTGATTGAGTGAGTGAGTGACAGTGATTGAGTGAGTGAGTGACAGTGATTGAGTGAGGGAGTGACAGTGATTGAGTGAGGGAGTGACAGTGATTGAGTGAGGGAGTGACAGTGATTGAGTGAGTGAGTGACAGTGATTGAGTGAGGGAGTGACAGTGATTGAGTGAGTGAGTGACAGTGATTGAGTGAGTGAGTGACAGTGATTGAGTGAGGGAGTGACAGTGATTGAGTGAGGGAGTGACAGTGATTGAGAGTGACAGTGATTGAGTGAGGGAGTGATAGTGATTGAGTGAGTGAGTGATAGTGATTGAGTGTGTGAGTGACAGTGATTGAGTGAGGGAGTGACAGTGATTGAGTGAGTGAGTGACAGTGATTGAGTGAGGGAGTGACAGTGATTGAGTGAGGGAGTGACAGTGATTGAGTGAGGGAGTGACAGTGATTGAGAGTGACAGTGATTGAGTGAGGGAGTGATAGTGATTGAGTGAGGGAGTGATAGTGATTGAGTGAGTGAGTGATAGTGATTGAGTGAGTGAGTGACAGTGAGTGTGTGAGTGACTGATTGAGTGAGGGAGTGACAGTGAGTGTGTGAGTGACTGATTGAGTGAGTGAGTGACAGTGAGTGTGTGAGTGACTGATTGAGTGAGTGAGTGAGTGACAGTGAGTGTGTGAGTGACTGATTGAGTGAGGGAGTGACAGTGAGTGAGTGTGTGAGTGACAGTGATTGAGTGAGGGAGAGACAGTGATTGAGTGTGTGAGTGACTGATTGAGTGAGGGAGTGACAGTGAGTGAGTGTGTGAGTGACAGTGATTGAGTGAGGGAGAGACAGTGATTGAGTGTGTGAGTGACTGATTGAGTGAGGGAGTGACAGTGATTGAGTGAGTGAGTGATAGTGATTGAGTGAGTGAGTGACAGTGAGTGTGTGAGTGAGTGACAGTGATTGAGTGAGGGAGTGACAGTGATTGAGTGAGGGAGTGACATGGTGAGTGAAAGAGATATTGAGTAATAAGTGTGTGAATGATTTAGTGATTGAGTGAATGAACAAAACAGGGTTAAGTTAACAAAAATAATAATAATACTACTACTACTAATAATAATATTAATAATAATGATTAGCCTATATAATAATCCTTGATTTCTCACATCCTCACATTCAAATAGGAAGCAGAACCACCCTATCACATCCTTTACCACCACGTCACAATAAAACATGCGACGGGGTGGTATGTGACGGGGTGGTAAATTTCAGCCCAAAATGGCCGCAGATCTCCCATGTGGTTAAGTTCCTCACCTAGCATACATGCATTCTATCTGAAATATATATATTTTTGCATTAATAATGTAAAATAAAAAATAAAAATCAGTTTTCCCTCTCTATTTTGCGTGACAGGGTGGTTGGTTTAAGCTTGACGGAACCTGCCTAACATGAAAAATCAACAAATAAAGAATGTAGAGAAATGTCAGTACTTGCCTGCTTTTGTTCTTGGTGGCAAAAAGGCTCCAATGATGTCACTTCCGCTTTGTGATGTCATTTAAAGCAACAGTACATTATTTATAGATAAAACAAGTTAGTGTGACGGGGTGGTAAGTCAAACTGAGGGACGCTCACAAATTACAAAATATTTACAAAAAAATAAGGTTTATTTTGAATAAAATATATCTTATGTGAAAAGGAACACACATATAATCCTAAAAATAATAAATGTTTTTTAAAAATACATAACTTATTTGGTGATATTTTAGATGCAAATGTCATGTTGGTCAACACGGACATGTGAAATCAGCTATGAACTAATGAAAAATTATTAAAATAGAATGTTATTCTTTTAAAAAAATGTTTTTATCATATATCATATTAACAAGAACACTTGAATGAATAACCTTAATATTTGTAAACACATTTTGGGACATGTTTGTGCCTTATGCATCTCATCAAACGTTGTGGACCCAAATGGCACCCGTTTCGTAGAATGACTCATTTGCCAACTTAGATGAATCAGTGAGATTTGTGTACCCACAAATGATTAGTTATGACACCACATTTCAGATGGGGGATTTTTATGAGTCTGTGCCGGCTATGAGAAACACTACACTGGTCAGTGACCCAGTGTATCCAGTTACCTTCATGTTAAATAAACATAAACTCATGCAACATCATCAGAAATGTTTGATTGAAATTTTGGGAAAACTGGGTAATGGACTCCAAAAATACCAAAAGACACCAGGGACAGTTGACAGGGAGAAAGGAATTATATGTGCTTTGAAAAAAGGATGATGTGAATGTCCTTAAAGACCATGTTGAGCAGATCATTGATTCCCCTAGTGCAAATGACTTTGACTATGATGCTTTTGCAAAATAATTGGCACTCTTTTATTGTTCGAATCTTATGATAAAATGGACAGAATTTGAAAGCTGAGACTTTGTTTCATATCAAAGAAAGCACAAAGCTTGCGATTCATTGGACAAACATTCATGATGAAACCTGAAAAGTGACCCACAGTCTCTACAACTTTCTTGGTAGATTGCCAGCAGCCATGCCTCTCTGCTGGGGGAAGGGAAACTCAGAGCTGCTTTTTATCTCACTGAATTTATGGTTAATGTGATGACTAAACATGGTCAATCAGTCATTAAGACTACTTCACAGTGGAGTTTTGCAGTGATTACAATGTCCATCAAATCACAAAGGATATCCCTGCAGTTCACAACACACACAATTCGCTGATGACTGTCGATCACGCTCAGGTTCTGACGCGTGATTTTTTTTCCCAAACCACTTCAGTGGAAATCCCGCCCTGCAGCCGATTTAAAAGTTTTCATTGGTCATGTCAATCACTGTACTGATTGCCTACACCAAACACTGATCCCTAAACCTACCCGTCACTGTAACCTAAACCAATGAAATCGGCTGCAGGGGGGGATTTCCGCTGAAGTGGTTTGGGAAAAAGAATCACGCGGTTCTGACACCACTTGTTGTGCTATCGCGTCTTTAGTTTTTCAGTGTCGGTGGAGGCACACAACAAAGAGAATCCGTTGCAGGAACTTTACTTTGCTTATTAAGGCAAAACTTTACAATAATGTTTTATGCTCATGCCCAGCGCTGATGGGTTTACCTGCATGGGTTTAGCACCAGAGCCTGTCTGCAAGCATCTGATGCTAAATGTAAACAAGCAGTGAACTAATTCCTGTGTAATGACATAGCCACATCTGATTGACTAATAGGCTACAGAACTCATTATGCATACATATAAAATAACTGTTACCAGGGCTGCAGCTATAGATTATTTTAGTAATCGAATATTCTGCCGATTAGTCCATCGATTAATCTAGTATAGATCCAAGTGAACAACTGCCTGTAAAATGACTTAAAATACAAATAACAAGCAATAATAATTGGTTCAAATAGTATCAAAGTAAGTAATCATATGGGTTTTATTGAACAACACTGTTAAAATACACCATGTAAAATAAATGATATAAACTAATATAAACATAACTTATGTACATTAGCTACTTATGATAACAGATGCCTGCAGAGGGCGCCAACGGCCTGGTTTCTGTTACACTACGGGGTGATCAATTCTTTGTTTAATATTGGCCAGACAACATTTAACCCTCCTGTTACCCTCAAATCCGATAACATCTTTTACCCACTGGGGTCAATTTGACCCCAGTAATTTAAACCTCCAGAATATGATTTTTTTTTTACAAAGGTTTGTGTCTCAGGTAATTTATATCTTTGTTGACTACTTAAATAACCTTTTAAGTTGACATCCACCCACCATTATACCTCGTTGGTATAAAAGAAGGACGCCGGCAACATGCAGATATGTTTCTTCGCTGAAGATCCGAGACTGAACTCAGGCGATCCCTGCGGTACAGCGGAAGCAGTGTTGGGAAGGATACTTTCAAAATGTATTTCGTTACAGAATACAGAATACATGCCCAAAAATGTAATTTGTAATGTATTCCGTTACGTTACTCAATCTGAGTAACGTATTCTGAATACTTGGATTACTTCCACATTGAATTGCCTTTAAAAGTGTAAGAATGCGGCCATCAAATCCGGCTTACAAAACAGGCCTATTCTGGTGGGGTGGGGGTGCGGTGGTGACGTGTTCATGTAACATGTAAGGGCGGCGCTGCCAATAAAGTATCTAAAAGCTGTCACAAAGAACCGGCAAAAGTAATGATTATGAATATGTCAAATATAGCAAGGAGATATTTTAATTGTTTATTAATAAACAAGTGTTTTCTTTGTCAGTGTCGGCTAAGATGAAGTTGACCATGCTGACTCGCGATCTTCAGTAGGGGAGAGTGGGGACAGTTGCAACGTGTGGCAGTTGCAACATTGCTGATTTCTCCAATCAGGAATGAGCTAGAGTCATGACACTCCTACTGCACATGCTCAGTATGCCCCTCCTTCTTTCTAGAAGTTAACAGCCACATATTAAACCTCCTTAAGGGAGAACTGAAATTCTAGGTAAAAAAGTAAAAAATTTTACAACTAGATTTTTTGTCATACTGTTTAAACGGTTTAAGTATTGATCTTTATAGTTTTATAATTTGAATGTGTAGTTTCTTAGCTCTTAATAGACTTAGGTATAATGTGTTCAAGCTAATGTGTTAGGCTAGCTTTTCTAGTTTTAAGATGGCTGCCAGGAGGTGGGACAGTTGCAACCCCACATGGTGTTGCAACTGTCCCTGATGACAATAATAATGACAATTAGATAAAATTGATATAAAAGACAATTCAGTGGTTTGATAAAGAACATATTTCAATAGCCAGGTGTCTCCTCTTTGTATTTCAGCAAATTGCTTTTTTAAAAGTCAAACTAGGCTGAAATGTATCCTACTTTTTTTGTTCTGTTTTTTCAGTATGCCACAAGACGGGAAAAGGAAAACAGATAGGGGTGTCCCTCTACCTATTCTGTCCTTAGCTGCTGCTGTAGTGCGCAATGACAGCAGGACAGTGAAGTCTGTGGCAAAACAGTATTCAATTTGCCACACAGAGAGAAAGGCTAAGTCAAGGAGAAGAGATGAGGACAGGTAACTGGACCCCGAGGAGGGTCTTCTCAGTCCAACAGGAAGATAGCCTGGCAGAATACCTAAAAAGAGCAGCTGATCTTTTCTATGGTCTCAGCACTAAAGAGGTAGGCCTAAGCATGAGGAAGGTATTAAAGCAGAGTGTAGGCTCAGAGGGATAAATTCAAAGACAGTGACTTTGCACCATCTTTGGTAACAGACCGGCCGCCACCACCAGTTCTTCCAGAGCAAGCTGGGACATCTGCTTCTTCTGCAGTTCCTCCAGTGCAAGCTGAGTTCTCACCTGAGACTGTTAGACCTCACCCCAGTGTCACAGTGTTATTGGATATTATATTCATTCATTACACACAGACTGATATATTTCAAATGTTTATTTCATTTAATTGTGATGATTAAAATTGACAACTAATGAAAATCCCAAATTCAGTATCTCCAAAAATTAGAATATTACTTAAGACCAAATACAAAAAAAGGATTTTTAGAAATGTTGGCCAACTGAAAAGTATGAACATGAAAAGTATGAGCATGTACAGCACTCAATACTTAGTTGGGGCTCCTTTTGCCTGAATTACTGCAGCAATGCGGCGTGGCATGGAGTCGATCAGTCTGTGGCACTGCTCAGGTGTTATGAGAGCCCAGGTTGCTCTGATAGTGGCCTTCAGCTCTTCTGCATTGTTGGGTCTGGTGTATCGCATCTTCCTCTTCACAATACCCATAGATTTTCTATAGGGTTAAGGTCTGGCGAGTTTGCTGGCCAATTAAGAACAGGGATAGCATGGTCCTTAAACCAGGTACTGGTAGCTTTGGCACTGTGTGCAGGTGCCAAGTCCTGTTGGAAAATTAAATCTGCATCTCCATAAAGTTGGTCAGCAGCAGGTAGCATGAAGTGCTCTTAAACTTCCTGGTAGACAGCTGCGTTGACCTTGGACCTCAGAAAACACAGTGGACCAACACTAGCAGATGACATGGCACCCCAGACCATCACTGACTGTGGAAACTTTACATTGGACTTCAAGCAACGTGGATTCTGTCCCTCTCCTCTCTACCTCCAGACTCTGGGACCTTGATTTCCAAAGGAAATGCAAAATTTACTTTCATCAGAGAACATAACTTTGGACCACTCAGCAGCAGCAGTCCAGTCCTTTTTGTCTTTAGCCCAGGCGAGACGCTTCTGACGCTGTGTCTTGTCCAAGAGTGGTTTGACACAAGGAATGCGACAGCTGAAACCCATGTCTTGCATACGTCTGTGCGTGGTGGTTCTTGAAGCACTGACTCCAGCTGCAGTCCACTCTTTGTGAATCTCCCCCACATTTTTGAATGGGTTTTGTTTCATAATCCTCTCCAGGGTGCGGTTATCCCTATTGTTTGTACACTTTTTTCTACCACATCTTTTCCTTCCCATAGCCTCTCTATTAATGTGCTTGGACACAGAGCTCTGCGAACAGCCAGCCTTTTTAGCAATGACCTTTTGTGTCTTGCCTTCCTTGTGCAAGATGTCAATGGTCGTCTTTTGGACAGCTGTCAAGTCACCAGTCTTCCCCATGATTGTGTAGCCTACAGAACTAGACTGAGAGACCATTTAAAGGCCTTTGCAGGTGTGTTGAGTTAATTAGCTGATTAGAGTGTGGCACCAGGTGTCTTCACAATATTCTAATTTTCTGAGATACTGATTTTGGAGTTTTCATTAGTTGTCAGTTATAATCATCAAAATTAACTTGACATATATCAGTCTGTGTGTAATGAATGAATATAATATCCAAATTTCACTTTTTGAATGGAATTACTGAAATTTTTTGATGATATTCTAATTATATGACCAGCACCTGTAAAGATTTGAAAAATGATGCTGAAGTATGAGTTTTATTACATCTAAATGACTGTTGCAACTGCCCCTCGGTACTGTTGCAACTATCCCCATATATGGGGACAGTTGCAACATTTTTCAGGGTCCATTTAAGTACAAATTACTTTCATATTATCACATGTACACATGTTGCAACAGTATGGGCAGGTAGGTGACATATATGGGTTTAATATATATATATATATATATATATATATATATATATATATATATATTGTCTTTCTAATACAAACAGTCGCTGAGAAACTGAAGGAAATGTAAAAAGTGTTGCAACCGCCCCCACTCTCCCCTAGTGAACGTGCCAGAGAGAAATGCACATTTCATACGGATTACAAAAGCAGAGAGCAGTCTGTAGTCTGTTTCCTTTCGTTTTGAAATGTTCTGTTTAAAAGTAGACATGTCTGTGAGGCAAGTAGACTACCTTATACGCTGAGTTTCGGTTCATTTATGAGACGAGCTCCAGTTCACGCGCTGGCGCCTCCGTTTCGTGATTATCTATCGTCTGCTATATTTACTAAATTTTTATTAAATCCAGGCAATTGGTTGATGAAACATTGATTAAAATTAAGATACAATTAATACAAAACGAAATTCAATTTAAAGAAAGTTTTTGTGCTTTCTGTTTGATGTCTCTGTGAAAGTTTTAAAGCATCTTTTAGTGCCGCTTTCAGAGCGCTCAGGTCCTTAACGGAGAATTGTCGCGTCCGTAACATTGTTTTTCCTCATAAATGCGAACACGAAAAATAAAATAATATAAAATGAATATTTTATGTTCTGTGGAGACTGAGAGCCAACCCTTCTACATCCGGTGGGTAGTAGTATTACTTTGGTTTGCGCAGTGTAATTCACAGAATTACAAAAAAATATTTTCGCACCTAAAAGTTAAATATTGTTTTGTGTCACGCATGTTTCCCTCATATTAAATATAAAACCCATGTGTAGACAAATATTTTTCTAATGTCTGGACTCCTTTATTAAGGGAGTATGGATATAAACAGACGTTTCAATATATTGGTATTAAATGCATTTTCTGAGAATTTATATTTCAAGTTTTGACTGTAAATGTCAGATTTATAACGGAATTGGCCAATTTTAAAGAATTTATCTTCAACTAGTTCCCTTTCAAGGGAACTTCGAGCTGCGTCAAACGCTGCGGGAACGCCCCTGCGTTGTGCGTCATGAAGCACGTATGGAATCAGCCCAATGGAGAGATGAAACGTCATAGGCGGGTGACGTCATCGACCAGGAAACTATAAAGCACCCCAAAAACACAAGCGCATTAGCTTCTGTGCTTTCAGTCGCGCTACATGTGAATCTGTCCCTGTGTGATATTGTCTGTCTTACATACCCTGCACCACACAAACAATTTATCCCTATATATATATATATTGAGAGATTATGGCGGACGAACAGCAGTTTAGAAAGTGTGTTCCTCCCTGCTCGCGTTATTTAACGAGCGGGGATACACATGATCTTTGTGTTGTTTGTTTGGGAGTTCAGCATGCCCAGTTTGCTCTCGAGGGAGCAGACTGTGAGCATTGCGAGCGTTTGCCGTTAAGGACGCTCCGCTCCCGCCGATCGCTCTTTGAGGAGAGCGGTTCGGTGCGCGCTCCCCGCGGTTCGGGTCCCGCTTCTGCCGAGGCAGAGCGGCGGCGCTTATCGTGGGGATCGCAGATGGATCTCACAGCGGGGTTTGAGACGGGCTCTGCCTTATCTCTCCCTTCACCTGTGAGATCCAGTGCCTCAGTCCCGGGTTCGGAAGCACGCGCTGCGGTTTCTTCCGCTCGGGCTGAGGCACCAATGCTGCAGCTATCCAGTTCTGAGGAACTTGATGTTGTTAGTGTTGAGGGAGATGTGGAGGATTCGCCACCCCACACTCCTGAGAGTGATGAGCTTATGGAGGTGTTAACAAGAGCTGTTGAAAAACTTAATATTGAATGGCCAGTGACTAGACAGGAGTCTGTTTCTAAATCAAAGTTGGATGAGAGATTTTTGCCGTCACGTGTGCAGCCTCCACGCCGGTGCCTGCCGTTTTTCCATGATCTCCACACCGAGGTGTCGAAATCATGGAGAAAACCGGTGTCATATAGAGTGTTTAGTCCCCAGACTTCAACATACGCTAATATTATGGGAGCCAAGGCTCATGGTTATGGTGCTTTGCCTCGTGTGGAAGAGACGCTTGCGAGCCATCTCTCCCCCGAAGCAGCATCATCTTTTAAGGCACCGGCATTACCCACCAAGCCTTTAAGAAACACTTCGGCTTTGGTGGGTAAAGCATATTCGGCAGCAGGTCAGGCTGCGTCATCTCTGCATACTATGTCAATCTTGCAGGCATACCAGGCTGATCTGCTAAGGGACATGAGTGAGAGTGAGGAGGTCAGTACTGACGTAGTTCGCGAACTGCGTCAGGCTGCTGATTTATCCCTGCGTGCCACCAGAGAATCGGCCAAATTAATGGGTCGTTCTATGGCAGCTCTGGTGGCCGCAGAAAGACATTTGTGGTTAAATCAGACTAATATTAAAGAGAGAGAAAAAGCTTTTCTTTTAGATGCTCCTCTTTCTCCCATGGGGTTGTTTGGTGATGCTGTGAATTCAGTTATCGATAAATTCCAAGAAGAAAAGAAACAAACTGCAGCTTTTAAAAAGTTTCTTCCCCTTAAAGTTCATGTCCCTGGGGCTGCTGGGCGGGAGCAGCCCCGGCCGTCTTCGAGCTCATCACATAGAGCGCAGCAGAGGCAGAGTGTCGCGTCTCGTGCTCCCCCTGCTGGACAGTGGGCTCAGCCGCGACACTCTCAGCTGAAGCCTTCTCCCAGTAGAACTGATCTGAGGACAGTTATATTGGCTAAGAAGGCTTCGGCTAAGAAGAAGTCCTGACGCCAAGCCGTTCAGGATGCTGAGGGTGGTCCCCACCGTGGCGGAAAGGTGTTCACCTCTTTTTACGGTGCCCATTCCTCCTCGGTGCCCTCAGGGGCTCGTTCTGCCAACCCCGCCTTTATGCCGGGGCACAGACGTTCCCAGCGAGCGCTTTCCCGAGGGACGCTCGCTCCCTCTGAGGAGGGTCTCAGAGCGGTCAGACCAGTTGTTCCCTGCCGGTGCACCGTTACAGGGCGCTGCGTCTGCTGCTCAAGTTACACCAGAGGCCAGTCTCGAGAGGCTGGTACCCTTAGTAGAATTTCTGGCAGAGTGGAAAAGCCTTCCAAAAATATCTCATTGGGTCCTGCAGACAGTAGAAAAGGGTAATGCTATCCAGTTCAGGTGTCGTCCACCAAAATTCAGAGGGGTTCTGCACACAGTGGTGGGCCCCGAGCAGGCTCTGGTATTGGAACAAGAGGTGAAAACGCTCCTTCAAAAAGAGGCTATAGAACGGGTTCCTCCTCCCAGTTTGGAGTCAGGTTATTACAGCCGATATTTCATCGTTCCAAAGAAGGATGGGGGGTTGCGTCCAATTTTAGACCTGCGCATATTGAATCGGTCGGTAGGGAAGCTAAAATTCAAGATGCTCACTATCAAGCAGATCGTGTCTCAAATCAGGTCCGAGGACTGGTTTGTCACGATAGATCTGAAGGACGCATACTTCCATGTGTCCATCCTTCCACAACACAGGAAGTTCCTGAGGTTCGCCTTCGGGGGCGAGGCGTACCAGTACAGGGTTCTTCCGTTTGGCCTAGCTTTATCTCCCCGCACTTTCACGAAATGCATGGATGCAGCACTAGTGCCTCTGAGGCTTCAGGGCATTCGTATTCTCAATTACATCGACGATTGGTTGATTTTAGCTCAGACCGAGCAGATGGCGGTTCGGCATCGAGATGTCGTCCTCGCTCATATCAGAAAGTTGGGGTTGAGGCTGAACGCAAAGAAAAGTGTATTATCTCCTTCCCAGAAGACCACTTTTCTGGGTGTCGTTTGGGATTCGGTATCGATGCGGGCGCGACTCTCTCCGACCCGCATCGCTTCGATTCTCTCAGCTGTGAAACAAGTGAAGCTAGGCTAGCTACTCACTGTCAAGCAGTTTCAGAGACTGTTGGGTCTGATGGCAGCAGCGTCCAACGTTATACCTTGCGGCCTGTTGTACATGAGACCGCTACAGTGGTGGCTCAGGACCAAGGGATTCTCCCCGAGGGGAAATCCGCTCCGCACGTTCAAAGTCACGCGGCGCTGCCTTCGTGCTCTGGTCATGTGGAGAGAAACTTGGTTCCTATCCAAAGGTCCTGTGCTGGGGGCTCTTTGTCGTCGCATAACGCTAACGACGGATGCTTCCCTCACAGGGTGGGGGGCGGTCATGAGTGGTCGCCCAGCCCAAGGTCTGTGGCAGGATCATCATCTTTCGTGGCACATAAATTGTCTAGAGATGTTGGCTGTGTTTCAGGCTCTGAAACACTTCCTAACAGACCTGAGAGGCCATCATGTGTTAGTTCAATCAGACAACACGTCGGTGGTCTCTTATATAAATCATCATTATATAAATCAGCTTTACAAGTTGGCCCGTCAGATCCTCCTGTGGTCCCAAGGGAAGCTACTATCTCTGAGAGCAATGTATCTCCCTGGGTATTTGAATGTGGTAGCAGACTCCCTGTCGAGGCAGGGGCCGAGGCCAGGGGAATGGAGACTCCACCCCGAGGTGGTGGAGCTCCTATGGTTGAGTTTCGGTCGCGCCGAGGTGGACCTATTCGCTTCCAAGGAGACCACTCATTGTCATCGGTGGTTCTCCATCACTCTTCCAGCCCCCCTGGGGTTGGATGCTATGGTGCAGCCGTGGCCGAGGTCACGTCTGTACGCCTTTCCCCCGATTGCTCTGTTACCAGGAGTTCTGGAGAGGGTCCGCCGGGACGGGGTCAGTCTACTACTAGTAGCCCCGTTCTGGCCGGCCCGAGTATGGTTTGCGGACCTGATTTCTCTCCTGGACGGTTCTCCTTTGGAGCTCCCGGTCAGGAGGGATCTACTCTCCCAGGCGGGGGGCACGATACTTCACCCCCGCCCAGAATTGTGGAAACTGTGGGCTTGGCCTCTGAGGGGGCCCAGCTCATAGACTCCGGTCTCTCAACCGAGGTTGTTGAGACCATTCTTAACTCCAGAGCTCCATCCACGAGGAAGCTTTATGCCTTGAAGTGGAAACTTTTCACTTCTTGGTGTGGAGAACACCTGCAGGACCCAGTTAACTGCCCAGTGGGTGCAGTGCTGGAATTCCTGCAGGAGCGCTTCTCCACAGGGTTATCCCCCTCCACACTAAAGGTGTATGTGGCGGCACTAGCTGCTTACCACGTCCCTTTCAGTGGAGTTTCTCTTGGGAGACACCCGCTTATAACTCGTTTCCTCCGTGGCACTTTGAGGCTGAGGCCAGCAGTTCGTACGAGGGTGCCGACTTGGGATCTGGCCATTGTATTAGAAGGTCTTTCCCTAGCTCCTTTTGAACCTATCGAAGAAGTTCCCGAGAAGTTTCTCACTTTTAAGACTATCTTTTTGCTTGCTATCTCTTCACTAAAAAGAATCGGAGATTTGCAGGCTCTGTCGGTTTCACCCTCGTGCCTGGAATTTGCACCTGGCATGGTTAAAGCTTTTCTGCAACCTAGACCAGGTTACGTTCCTAAGGTTCCTACTAATATTGTTAGACCTACGGTTCTGCAGGCTTTCTGTCCTCCTCCATTTATGTCATCGGACCAGGAGAAACTTAATTCACTCTGCCCTGTTAGGGCATTAGACGCTTATGTCCACAGAGCTGCCCTGTGGAGGAAATCAGAACAACTTTTTGTATGTTTCGGGCCACCCAGGAAAGGGTGTCCGGCGTCTAAACAGAGAATGAGCAAGTGGGTGGTTGAGGCTATCTCACTTGCTTATGAGTCGGCTGGCCAGCCTTCACCTTTGGTTGTCCGAGCTCACTCTACCAGGAGTATGGCTGCTTCTAAAGCTCTTTTGTCGGGGGTTTCCCTGAGTGATGTTTGTGATGCGGCTGGATGGTCTTCACCGCATACTTTTATTAAGTTCTATGACCTAGACTTAAGCTCTACCCCTGGGGCACAGGTGCTCTCGTCCTCTGTGCGCTAGTCTCACATGACGGTCATTTGGTCCTATGGCGACGTGGGTATTCGCGTTCCCGCAGCGTTTGACGCAGCTCGAAGTTCCCTTGAAAGGGAACGTCTCGGTTACGTATGTAACCCTAGTTCCCTGATAGGGAACGAGACGCTGCGTCGCTCCGCCATACTCCCGGCACTCCCGTTAGCGCTTCCTTCAAGCCTATCAGAAGCTAATGCGCTTGTGTTTTTGGGGTGCTTTATAGTTTCCTGGTCGATGACGTCACCCGCCTATGACGTTTCATCTCTCCATTGGGCTGATTCCATACGTGCTTCATGACGCACAACGCAGGGGCGTTCCCGCAGCGTTTGACGCAGCGTCTCGTTCCCTATCAGGGAACTAGGGTTACATACGTAACCGAGACGTTTTGTGGTGTAGGTCTACGTATTTTATAATGTTAACTTAAAATAATACTAGTAATTTGAAGATGTGGTAGCATTGGATCTGGACGAGAAGACCCAGGAAGATCCTCCCTTCTCTTTCTTTAATGTGAAATGCTGTTTGAATTTCCAAGATAGAAACGTATTCTTGCCCAGGATCTGTTGTTACGGCTCCATCTACCTCTAGCTCCTGCTCCTCCTCTTCCGACTCCATTGTGACTTCACTGATCACGCAAACCGTGCATTTTTTCGTTTTCATATTGGGGCTTCTGGGAAATACATGGAGTTGCTTTAATTTATTTAGAGAGTGAATAAACTTATGAAACAGAGAAGTATCGTCATGTAATCCATTGATCTCAAAAATGTAGGAGGGGGGGGGGGGGGGGGGGGGGGGGGGACTTAGAGAATACACATATGACCCGAAGGGATGCATATGGAGAACACTGGGGTGTCCAGCCGCAGGTGGAATATTTCAACCCCAGGGGTGGCAAGGTGGCTTGCCAAGGGAAAGACACATGCTCAGAGAGGCTTACAGTGGAAATACACATGTGGGGGTCGCTCAGAGGAGGGACCATGCACACGGGAGGCACCTAGCTGACGCGCAGGCAATAGACACTGGCGCCGACGTCAGGAGTGCTGGAGGAACTCAGGGCTTTCGGGGAAGCTCACCTGAGGAGAATATCACACATTTCCAGTCCGTGGAGTGGAATGGCAAGCAAGCGAAGACACCTGAGTGGGTCCAGTACTAGCTGGTTGAAGAAGTACATGAGAGGACACTGGCTTCACTCGGAGATAGTAGAATCTGGCGAATGTGTTAGGTGTCGCCCAGCCTGCAGCTCTGCAGATGTCTGTTAGCGAGGCGCCATGCGCTAGAGCCCAAGAGGATGCCACACTCCAGGGAGTGGGCAGTCACACCAAGGGGGCACGGTCGACCTTGCTGCTGGTATGCCAAAGCAAAGGCGTCCACTATCTTTTCCAGTGAGAGAGCCTTTCCCTTCAGCTTCCCACCAAAACAGACAAAAAGCTGGTCTTAGGTCCTGAAACACTGCGTTCTGTCTACATAGGCGCGGAACGCACGTACTGGACAGAGCGGAGAGCACGTACTGGACAGAGCAGTGCCAAGGCTGGGTCTGCCTCCTCCAGGGGCAGCGCTTGCAGGTTCACCACCTGGTCCCGGAAAGGAATGGTAGGAACCTTTGGCACATATCCAGGCCGGGGTCTCAGGATCACGTGAGAGTAAGCCGGCCCGAATTCCAGGCACGCTTCTTCAATGGAGAATGTGTGCAGGTCCCCTACCCTCTTGATGGAGGCCAATGCAGCCAGGATTGCTGTCTTCATTGACAGGAACTTAAGCTCCACTGATTTCAAAGGCTCAAAGGGAGCACTCTGCAGGGCATTTAGAACCACTGAGAGGTCCCAAGAGGGAACAAGAGGAGGGCGAGGAGGATTCAGTCTCCTCGCTCCCCTCAGGAACCTGACGATCAGGTCGTGCTTTCCTACGGACTTACCTTCCACTGTAACATAGTGTGCGGCAATAGCGGCAACGTATACTTTTAGGGTGGAGGGAGACAGCCTTCGCTCCAACCCTTCTTGAAGGAAGGAAAGCACGACACTGATCGAACATCTCCGGGGGTCTTCTTGGTGAGAAGAGCCCAGTTGACGAAGAGGTTCCACTTAGCGTAGACATGTCTCGTGGACGATGCTAAGTGGAAGTGATGGTAACCTGCCTCATCCCGTCCAGGAGCCACACGTGGAGGTTCCAAAGATCAGGACGAGGGTGCCAAGGGTGTTTAGATGTCATTTTCAAATGAGAGAGATGGAGAACATAGAGAGCACACAGAGCACAAAGAGAAATGGTTTAGAAGGCTTCTGTTCATGCTTTTATAATGTTTGCTCCTCCCCTTTGTTTGGTAAACCATGAGAATTATGTTTTCCCCTCCCCCACGGCATGGGGGGAATAAATTTATGTAAAATTATAATGAACATTATACAATTATAACATGTTATAGTGACCTCAATAAAACAACCAAAACAAATGTGTGTGAAATTTTAATATTTCTTATGTTTTATACAGCTAAAAGAGCCTGGGGTCAAATTGACCCCAAGGAACACAGATGCTACAAAATGTGTACAGGACATTGAAAAAATATCAGAAGGTTAACTTTATGTTTACAGAGTTGTCCCCATTAAATTAGGAAAAGTCATTAAATCTGAAGCAAAAAAAAATAAAAAAATTTTTATTTACAGACGTTAAACGTCAAATTGACCCCAAGGATGATAGGAGAGTTAATTCAAATGTTCACTTAATCTTTAATGTTTAGTCACTTCTGTAGGCTGCAATAGAAATGCAGCTGCATCATTTCTTGAACAAGAACATGTGCACATCAAAACATGCAAACTCAGAGCCAGGCTTTGAACTTTTATTTTGTTGTTCGTGATCAACAACAATTTGCATATTTAGAAATATATATGTCTTCTCCTGTGTTGAGATAGATTTGGAGCAACATTTACTGTGAACAGAGCTGAGGTAGGCTACTTTTATCACGTAATTGCACGCATGTAAATTATTAAAGCGTTGTGCTTTTCTGTAGATAAAAAAAACAGCGCACATATTTATTTAACTGAATCATACTATTATGATTTTAAATGGTTTTAGTATATCACTAGCCGAAAACGGTGTAATAATGTGGTTCATGGTTTCACGTCTTTGGATCGCGCCACTTCCAGTATTTTGACGGTTACTCGACATGGGTAAATTGCAATCGAGGATTTTTTTTACGTTTGACGTGCACTTGCAGATTGAAGTGCCTTTAATCAGACAGGACTGATTAAAGCGGCGCTACGCTTTGAAACCCATTAATTTCAAGGACATCCAAAGATACATAACAGTTACAAGTGTATGCACTGTGCAAGCATGATTCACCCTATTATAGTTTATTGAAACAAATTGATAAGTCAAACAGCAAACAGCCATGCCCAAATAGTCTATAGCTCTAGGCTGTCTTTGACTTGAACAAGGGTTTAATTACTGGTCAGGCTACAGAAGAATACCATTCATCCGTTCAATTAGGCCTAATGGTGTGTTCACACCAAACGCGAATAGAGCGTCAAATACGCGTCTAGTTAGACGCTTGAACATTCCCTCGAATTAAATTTTTTCAACTTGCGCGTTAAACGTTCGCGGCAAACGCGTTGCCCAATTTACGTCATTCGCGATGCCCGGCGCGAATGATGCGTCTATTCGCGTCTTTGCATTGACTTTGTATGTTATCTACTCGAGCGAATGTTCAAGCGTCTAACTAGACGCGATAGACGCGAATTTGACGCTCTATTCGTGTTCGGTGTGTACACACCATGACATCGAGAGTCGGGCAGACCTATAACAACCCAGCCACAACACATAATTGAGTACTTCGCGCACAGATCAATGGCCTCCACCTTATATTTTTTCTACGAATCTTTTGAGTTATGTAGCCTACTAACCATGATTGGAATTTGCACAGCAGCGCCACCACACATTGATGCTCATGACAAGAATAACATGTATCTTTATTGAAGTGAATTAGGTTTAAATCGCCATCATGCATGAATGAATTATGTTTTTGCTATTTTACACATAATACTCCACGATGATCACATTAAACAACACTGAAATTGCACGTCAAAATAAAACATTGTCAATATTTTTTGAGATCCCCCAAAATTTCACGAATCACGTTTTCAGGGGAGCCCATGTCTTATTAAGGGGAGCCGAGCTCCCCCTAGCTCCCCCGTAGTTCGCACCCTGTTGTTCCCCATATTGGCCATTGTTTGCTCTCTGGGACCTTCAGCTCTGCTCGACTCGCAAGTGACGGTTGGTCACACAGAAATCCCTGCTGGCTGAACTATCCGCAGATCTGGTTGAAATAGCTCAGTTGGTAGAGTGTTAGACTGAAAATCTAAAGGTCCCAGGTTAGATTCTGGGTTTTGGCAGAGGAACCTTGTCCATGTGCTTTTGGCAGAGGGGGTCCAGTGACCAAAATGAAACAGAGGTGTTGTGCAACTGCTGATGTACCAGTAGCGTGGCGGTGAAATTGGCTGTCTCAAACAGAGTCGGAATGAGGGAATGATGGGCTTAAAAAGCAAAGCCTTCACTGGCTCTTCAATATCGTGCTTCTGTCATCTTTATGTTCTGTCAGTTTCTGTTTTCATGGACTTTCAGTTTGTTTTCATTCTCATCATGTGGTCCTTTTTTCGGTTTCTGTTTTCATGGACTTTCAGTATGTTTTCAGTTCGTCGCCAAGACATCGCCTGGGTCTCCAGAACCAGCGATGTCACTCAGCTCCCTCGACCCTGAGTCTGCGCCATCGGATCCACCAGCTCTGTCTCCGTCAGTCGTCTCCCAGATGTCGTCAGCAAAGCCAGCAACATCTTGGCTCCTCCCTCCCTCGTCTAGAGTTTCATGACAGAACTTTTTTTTTTTTAATTTTATTGTATATTTTTGAGTAAAACTACAAAAAATCTGGGATAACCACTGCACCAATCACCACAACACCACTGATAACTGTCCAGCAAGGTTTCTTTTATCCTCGAAAGACCCTCAACTTCTCTCACCTGTTTGTCTGTTTCTATCTCACTGCTAACAGAAACAATAATAAATTCTGAGATTTTTCAGAGTGTGGTGAGATGTAACCTCTGAATCGAGGGCACTGGTCTTTTGTGTTAGACAGCTATCACCTTCATGCTGATGGATTTGGTAACCACACAGACTCTTGATGACTGACGCACACACAATGTGCTGCTGTTGAAAGGTAAGTCCGCTGAGTGTGTGCACTCATTAATTCTGGAAACATTCATCACATTGTAGTCTCTGACATGGCTGCATGGTTCTCTATGATACACATAGTGAAGATAGAGTACTATGGAAACAATCCAGAAAGACCCTTATACTCCTTTATTCTGTGATGAATACCTGCAAAGTGCAGTTACCACATATTCATACATGAATACTGAATTCATATCTGGGGTGGGGGGTTGCTTGAATGTTCAAGAAAAACTTTTATGTTTGCATGACAGTCTAAAACTTTAAAAAGCCTTGACGTTTTTGTTTAAAACAGATAGCAAGAAAGATAATATGTTTCTTAAAAGTTGCTAGGATTATCTCGATGGTTGCTAGGGTGCTGCTGGTTGATACTTAGGATATTTTGAGGGGAGCTGCAACAGAACTTGGTGGCTACTAAGGTATTGCTATGGTGTTCCAGTTTCTGAGGTGTTTCTTGGTCACTGCTTGGCGGTTTTGAGATAGATTCATTTGATAAAGAATAAAAAACTAAGCTTAAATAGAATATCTGTATGTTGCTATCGGGAAAACACACACCTGAATAACATAAACAACTCAACCCAACATAGTTTCCCTTAAGGTGTGGTCACTCACCCATAGTTTCACAGGTGAAATCCAGTCATTTCTCACTATTAAAGGCACAATATGTAAGACTTTTAGATTAAAATATCCAAAACCACTAGAACAATGTTATATACTTTGTTGACTTGTGTACTTACAGTATTCCAAACGCTTCCAACAATGTTTAAATCCAGAGAAATCAACAAATTTAACCAGGACACGGACCGTGTCAATGCGTCATATCCACGTTACCCTAAATTTTTAGTTCCCCTTCAGGGACTACCGCTGCGTGTAATCGCAGTGGGAACGCCCTCCAGCGTAACGCGTCTGAAGCATGAATGAAATCAGTCAATGGAGAGATGGAGCGTCATAGCGAGTGACGTCATCGACCAGGAAGCTATAAATATCCCCTGAGCACACAATACGCCAGGTTTTTGTTACTTCAGCAAGCTCTGTGTGTGTCTGAAATCTAGCGATTGTGTTTGTCTGTTTAGACAGGAGTTTCTCACTATATATATATATATATATATATATATATAAAAAACAATATGAGTCTCAAAGTGACGAGCGAGCAATATAGAAAGTGTGTTTCCCCCTGTACACGATACATCACGGGTGGGGATACACATCATCTGTGTGTTGCTTGTTTGGGATTGCTGCATGCCCAGTCGGCTCTCGAGGGGGTCGATTGTGAGCATTGCGAGCGTTTTCCCTTGAGAACTCTGCGCTCGCGGCGATCGCTCTTCGAGGAGAGTGGTTTGCTGCGAGCTCCCCGAGGCTTGGCCCCGCTTCTGTTGAGGCAGAGCGGCGGCGCTTGTCTTGGGGCTCGCAGATGGATCTCATTGGCGACGTTGAGACGGGCTCCGCCCTATCTCAGCTATCTCCAGCGAGATCTACTGCCTCTCACCCGGCTCTGGAAGCACGCGCTGCGGCGGTTACTTCTGCCCGGGTCGAGGCACATGATGTCGAACTTAGATTATCCAGTTCTGAGGAGCTCGATGTCGAAAGTTTTGCATCAGAAGAAACTGAATCGTCACTCCAGCATACTGCTGAAGAGGGGCTGATAGATGTGTTATCTCAGGCTGTAAAAAAAAAAAAATCGAAAAAAAAAAGAAGTGGCCAACTGATAGGCAGGAGTCTAGAAATGAAAGCAAATTAGATGATAGACTTCTGTCTGCACGTCCTCAGCCTTCTCGCCGGTGCTTACCATTCTTCCCAGATCTTCACTCTGAGGTTTCAAAGACCTGGGTTAGACCTGTCTCAAATAGAATTTATACTAACCAGTCTAATGCTTATGGAAACATTTTTGGTGCAAAAGCTTCAGGGTACGTGACCATGCCGAAGGCAGAGGAGACGCTCTCCAGCTATCTCTCTCCTGCTTCGTCACTTCATCTTCACTTAAAGCACCGGCTCTGCCCTCTAAGCCACTAAAAAAATAAAAAATAAAATACTTCTGTGTTAGTGGGGAAGGCTTACTCGGCGCACTATGGCCATTATGCAGGCTTATCAGGCTGACCTGCTTAAAGATGCTTAAAGTGCGTGTCGCTGGGGCTGCTGAGCGAGGGCAGTCCCAGCCGCCGAGTACTTCAAAAAGAGCGCAGCAGAAACGGAGTGTCGCGTCTCGTGCCCTCCCGCAGAGAAACTGGAGGGACGAGGCGGGGCGCTCTCCGGCGCGACCTTCTCGGGGTAGGGCTGATCTGAGGACAGTCATTATCGCCAAGAAGGCCGCGTCGAAAAAATCCTGACGTGCTGAACGTCAGGACTCTGAGGGTGGTCCCCATCGTGGAAGACTTGAGTTCACTGCGCAAAAACACGGTGCCCTGTCTTTCCCGATGCCCTTAGGGGTCTGCTCTACTAACCCTGCCTATACAGGGCGTAGAGAGACTCGGCGAGCGATTTCCCGAGGGACGCTCGCTCCCTCCGAGGAGGGTTGTGGAGTGCCCAGACCAGCTGTTCCCTGCCAGTACGTTACAGGGCGCTGTGTCTGTCACTCGGGATGTTCATCCAGAGGCCAGCCTCGAGAGGCTGGTTCCCTTAGCGAAAGGAGCTATAGAGCGGGTTCCTCCACCCAGCAGGGAGTTAGGATACTACAGCCAGTTCTTCATCTTTCCGAAAAAAGATGGAGGGCTGCGTCCCTTTCTAGATCTGCGTCTCTTAAATCGCGCAGTAGGGAAGCTCAAATTCAAGATGCTCACTCTCAAGCAGATCGTGTCAAATCAGATCCGAGGACTGGTTCGTCACGATAGATCTAAAGGACGCTTACTTCCACGTATCTATCCTACCTCAACACAGGAAGTTCCTGAGGTTCGCTTTCGGGGGCGAAGCTTACCAATAACAGGTTCTTCCGTTCGGCCTAGCACTGTCACCCCGCACGTTCACGAAGTGTATGGATGCGGCTATAGCCCCGCTGAGGCTGCAGGGCATCCGTATTCTGAACTATATAGACGATTGGTTAATTCTAGCTCAATCAGAACAACAGGCGGTTCGGCATCGAGATGTCGTTCTTGCTCACATCAAGAGGTTGGGGTTGAGGCGCAACGCCAAGAAGAGTGTTCTTTCTCCATTACAGAGAACCACGTTTCTCGGTGTAGTGTGGGATTCGACGACGATGCAGGCACAGTTGTCACCTGCTCGTGTTGCTTCGATTCTCGCCGCAGAAGATCAGGTCAAGCTAGGCCAGTCATCCACTGTAAAACAGTTCCAGAGACTGTTAGGTTTCATTGCAGCTGCGTCCAACGTGATACCTTTTGGCCTCCTGCACATGAGACCGTTACAGTGGTGGCTCAGAACCAGGGGATTCTCCTCGAGGGGAAATCCGCTTCGCATGATCATGAGTTCGCGACGGTGTCATCGCGCCCTGGTTATGTGGAAAGATCCTCGGTTTCTGTCCCAAGGCCCTATGTTGGGAGCTCCTTGTCGTCGCGTCATGCTAACGACAGATGCCTCTCTCACGGGGTGGGGGGCGATCATGATTGGTCGCCCAGCTCAGGGTCTGTGGGAGGACCGTCACCGTCTATGGCACATAAATTGTCTGGAGATGTTGGCAGTTTTTCAGGCTCTGAAACATTTCCTCCCAGACCTAAGGGGCCACCATGTTCTTGTCCGGTCAGACAACACATCGGTGGTCTCTTATATCAACCATCAGGGGGGTCTGCGTTCTCGCCCACTTTACAAACTGGCACGTCAGATCCTTCTATGGTCCCAGGGGAAAATTCTTTCTCCGAGAGCTATTTATCTCCCGGGGTATTTAAATCAGGGGGAAGACATCCTGTCGAGCCAGGGGCCGAGGCCCGGGGAATGGAGTCTTCACCCCGAGGTGGCTGAGCTCCTATGGGAACATTTTGGTCGTGCCGAGGTAGACCTATTTGCTTCCCGAGAGACATCACACTGTCCACTGTGGTTCTCTCTCAGCCTGCCAGCCCCACTTGGGTTGGACGCGATGGTACATCTGTGGCCGAGGTCACGTTTGTACGCTTTTCCCCCGAACGCTCTGCTCCCGGGAGTTCTGGAGAGGGTTCGCCGGGACGGGCTCAGTCTTCTGCTAATAGCCCCGTTCTGGCCGGCCCGAGTATGGTTTGCGGACCTAGTGTCTCTCCTCGACGGCTCTCCCCTGGAGATACCGATCAGGAGAGATCTACTCTCTCAGGCGATTGGGTCGATCCTTCACCCCCGCCCAGAACTATGGAGGCTGTGGGCTTGGCCTCTTAGGGGGCCCAGCTCATAGATTCTGGTCTCTCGACTGAGGTCGTTGAGACCATCCTCCAATCCAGAGCTCCCGCCACGAGGAAGTTATATGCCGCGAGGTGGAAACTTTTCACCTCTTGGTGTGGAGAGCGCCAGCAGGACCCAGTTAACTGCCCGGTTGGTACAGTGCTGGATTTCCTGCAGGACCGTCTCTCCACAGGGTTATCCCACTCCACACTGAAGGTGTACGTGGCGGCCTTAGCTGCTTACCACGCCCCTTCGAGCGGAGGTTCCCTCGGGAGACACCCACTTATATCTCGCTTCCTTCGTGGCGCCTTGAGGCTGAGTCCTGCAGTTCGCACGAGGGTACCAGCTTGGGATCTGGCCATCGTCTTAGAAGGTCTCTCCCTAGCTCCTTTTAAGTCCATCGAGGAAGTTTCGGAAAAGTTTCTTACGCTAAAGACTATCCTTCTTCTCGCTATCTCATCTCTAAAAAGAATTGGAGATATTCAAGCACTTTCGGTGGCTCCCTCGTGCCTGGAATTTGCTCCTGGTATGGTTAAGGCCTTTCTCTGTCCGAGACCAGGTTATGTTCCTAAAGTGCCAACTACTTTTGTTAGACCTATAGTTCTGCAGGCTTTCTGTCCTCCGCCTTTTCTGACGTCAGACCAGAAGTGACTTAATTTGCTGTGCCCCGTTAGGGCTTTAGATGCTTATGTCCACAGAGCTGCCCTGTGGAGGAGATCGGAACAACTGTTTGTCTGTTTTGGGTCACCTAAGAAAGGGTGTCCGGCATCTAGCAAAGGATGAGCAAGTGGGTGGTCGAGGCCATCTCGCTTGCTTACGGGTCGGCCCATCAGCCTTCACCTTTGGCTGTAAGGGCTCATTCCACCAGGAGTATGGCTGCCTCTACAGCTCTTCTTTCAGGAGCTTCTCTTCAGGACGTTTGTGTTGCGGCAGGCTGGTCCTCACCGCACACTTTCGTTAGATTTTATTCCCTTGATCTTAGCTCCACTCCCGGGGCTCAGGTTCTCTCGTCGGTTTGTGTCTCCTAATGACACACGACGGGGATTTGGTCGTATGTGGATGTGGGTATTGCGTTCCCACTGCGATTACACGCAGCGGTAGTCCATGAAGGGGAACGTCCCGGGTTACGTATGTAACCCTAGTTCCCCGAAGGGACGGATGCTGCGTGTCCTGCCATACTCCCGGCATCCCCTTGGGTCGCTTGCTTCAGTAACTTTAAGCTGGCGTATTGTGTGCTCAGGGGATATTTATAGCTTCCTGGTCGATGACGTCACTCGCTTTGACGCTCCATCTCTCCATTGACTGATTTCATTCATGCTTCAGACGCGTTACGCTGGAGGGTGTTCTCACTGCGATTACACGCAGCGTCCGTCCCTTCGGGGAACTAGGGTTACATACGTAACCCGGGACATTTACTTTTGTAAAAACCATGGAATCACCGAAAGACACTTTAATGTAATAGCCTATGTGTTTTATTAGACAGGTGAGCAAATGTTTGGATATATTTATCAACAGAAAACTAATCATTGTTATATAGCTTGACACGGTTAGTCTTATTGTTTGAATCACTTGTTTTCTTGATTTACCACGAGTGCCAAGTTTTTACCATGCCTCTATGTTGTCAAATGGCTAACATAGCTCTATGTAACTATTAATTACATAGAGCTTTCTCCATCATACAATATACAGTATTTTAAAATTAATTGCATCATTTAACACAAGTCATCCAGTTTTTGTTAATATGATATTCTAATATCGATCTAGATTACTGCAAAGTGCATCTCTCACAGCAGCCACCGAGCGAACACACTGAGTAACATTATAGCATAACTTTCAACACACTCAAATGTATTTAGTATGATTGTTTCAACCATGTTAAACAGCGCTGCATTGCCCCACCTACGCAACGAAAAGAGTGTAAGTGGCCGACTGCAGCACAAGCCTCAGGACTCGTATGTATGCAGCACAAGCATAATAAAAGCTCCGCTGGACTCGTATGTATCGCAGGTGTCTCTCATTAGCATTCACTTCACCGGCCTCATTCCGTTCCCACAGCTCTCTAAACTTAACAACTACCATACTGACTATTAATAAGCCGAAATTAGGAGTTTCTTGAGGCTAAAGTTGTAGTTGGAACCTGATCTAAAGTGTGACCATAAATATTTATTTACAGTAATCTTTTTTTACACTCTTTGATGACAATAGTTGTTTCTTGCCGAGGAAGAATAAAACAATACAAATATTAATAGGAGACAAAGGGAGTTTGAGGAGGAGGCTTTCCCCACACGTCATCATTTTTCTCAGATCTTCCACCATGTGTTCCTGTGCAGCAGTGGTTGGAGAGGTGGAAGAAGTGTCTCCAGTCTTCTTAGTTTGGCCAGCTTCTATCACAGAACAGTTTACTGGTCAGGTCGAACAGGAAAATGAGGCTTCATTGCTTTTAAAAGCAGCGTAGGGAATTTGGGCACAAAACAAGGGAAAACAGCATGAGGGGGAGGCAATGTTTTGATGAATAACTTGGTTTGCTTTTGATAAGAAAGGCGATGCAATGGGGCAAGGTCCCAAAATCTGACAACAAAAATATAGAGAAGATTGACATCAAGAAGCAAGTGACAAAAACAAAGAGGATTACAATCTATTCCAGAGCTCTTGAAAAAGCTTGTAATATGTGGGCATTACAGGGTGGTCTCCATTCAGACAACGTGGGCCCCTCTTGCCTTTGTAAAGAAACGAAGATAAGCGTTTACGCAGAGGTCTGATAGCCTGTCAGAGAACACTAGATGCAGTCTCTTGGGGTCGACACCAAGCAGGATAGAGGGAATGAGTAAACTGGAAGAAATGAGGCAGAACAGTTTTCATCATCCTCCAGCAGGAGGTGTTGACTGACACGAACTGGAACAGAACCGCTGGTGTGAGTCTGTGAACTCTGTGTCCTAACTTTCTATAACTTTCCATCATATAATTTAGAAGAAAAATACTGAACTGGTTACATTGATCCTTGAATCTCATTGCTTAATGCTTACTGTAGAGGGTCCTTAATATACTGTTATACATAACACTAATTAATACACAGTGCCCAGATGTCACGTTTTGTGTTTTACTGTTCATGTCTGAGTTTTGTAATAAGTTTTCATTGAGTTCAGTTCATGTTTGCCTGTGTGCCCGTTTATTTGATCAATTTTCCCAGTGTGTCTCATTGATTTATTCCTGTCACCTGTTCCTCAGTTAATTCGTTAGTCTTGTCAGCTGTGTCTGGTTTCCTTGATTAGTCCCTGTGTATTTAAGCCGTGTTTTGTTCAGTTTAGTTGTTCTGTTCTGTGTTCTCCTGAGTTCGTTGTAAATTTACTGTTGCCCTTGGATCCTGGTCCGTTCCCTGCAACCAGCGTGTGACAACGGCGAAAGTGTTTGGGCCTATATTTGACTACCTTTATGGTGTTTTTGTTATTTATAGAGCTGCAGCTTGGACATTCTGGAAGAAAAAAAATCTTTCTCAGTCCCATGGAAAACCGATAATACGAAAAAAAATAACAGCATAATGAGTGAATAATAACAAGTTTAAATTTTTTAAGGCCCAATGAAAGTGCCTTGGAAGGTGTAGCTTTGTATGAAACGTTGACATAATTTTCACTAAAACAAGAAGCTAAGGTGGGACATATTGAATGGCTCCTCCCCCTTTTCAAATAGCCAATAGCGTTTAGTTTACCTCAAGACTTTTTTTTAGTTTACCTCAGACTGCAAGTTGTATTTGACAGCACAATGGAAGTGAATCTGAGCACTGATGATACGTTGGATTCAATAGTAGACGTGTGAATAAATCCTAGCAATGTCAATCTTAACCAACATACAGTTGGAAAACAGAATAAAACTCAAGCGTTTGAGCAACCGAACACACGTCCAACCCATATTGCTCTGTGACGTGTCAACGGTCGCTTTGGCCAGTTGGTATTTGTAGCATAGTGGGTGGCTTTAGAATCTAGAGAGCATTTGATTGGACAGAAGATTTGATGAGAAGCTGAAGTTCGCGGTGATGTCATAAAAATGTGTTATCCATTTTAGCGGAAGTGAGAGACTAAGTTTTGAATGCTAATATCTCCTAAATGGAATTTTTTCATTGTTTTGGAACACACCAGCTCATATTCATATTCATATTCAAACATATTCATACTTAAAGCTAAAAAACATACATTTTTATTTCAGGGGACCTTTAAAATAGCATCAGAGTAACACTGGAAACATAATAAATATATTTTGTATCTAATTCAATGACATTTATACATTTTTAAATATGTGGATTAGGTGTACAAATATCACATACAGACAATGCATAAATTGCATGTATTACGTGATTTTTAAATAACATGTCTGACATTCTGCATAGGCCAAGAACTCCCTAGAATTTCCACTGTGGTGCAGGAAATACTAAACCCCAAAAAACCCCACTTTAAAAACATGCTTAAGTAGGACTATTACCATAACCTGCTATTATTCACTTCTACCATATCCTTCCACTCATCTCTCTCTCTCTCTCTCTCTCTCTCTCTCTCATTCGCATTTATTCAACACGCTAGATAGCACACAGAAACAGAGCATAGACAAGGAAAGTTTAATCCACTTTACAGTGACAAATGTTTTAAAAATACAAATCATTGGCGTCAATATCGAGCAGTACTCCATTGCAAATACAGTAAACATCTATGATGCACTGCATCCATACAAGTAGTGGCTAAAAACAGCTTTTACAAGTCTTACAAAAAAGGCTAAACACAGTATGTATATTCTGATGGTTATACATATTTATACAACATACTGTCATTAATATTTTAGTTCAAATCAAATCAAAGACTACGGTGAAATTCAATTTCAACACATTTAGAAATAGTTTGTTTAGATGTGTTTAGAAATTTTAAGAAATATAATTGACTTAAACAGTTAAGCCCTTGAAATTCATTTTGCATAATTACTAAGGCCAATGATACAAATGTTTGGGTTTGCAAATATATTTTAGGAGTGTGGAAAAACGGGGCAGTTTTTGCAGATTGTAAATCCAATATTGTTGCTATCCTGAGTTGGTTTAAGTTGGTACATTTTTACACCGTGTTCATTCCCAAACTTCTTCAAAGATACTGTCAAAAACACTGTCAAAAAGACATGAACAAATGCAAACCAAAACTTCTGCAGAGAGCTTTCAGAAGCCAGAGAGGTAGCTATCAACTCTTTATCAAGGAGAACAGGGATAGTCAGAATGACGTACTACTATACTACTCTTACTATGTGTGCAGTGTGAATACTGAGTGCAGTATGTACGGAATACAACAGTAATCCGAGTGACGCTATCGTTTTAAATCTAATTTTGACTCATTAAAACTCAAATTATAGTGGCTGTATACAGTAGGCATATATAATGTTCAGTATGCATTACACAGCACACTTGTATTCCACTCCGAACATAGTTGTTTTATGACAATCATGACCCCGTCTGTCATTAGTTCCATGGCGAATTTGTTTTGAGGTTTACATTGATCTTAAATTGAACTAGTAAACTGAAATTTTTTGCACTTTACATTTAACAGTAGCATATATTTCTGAGTAAACATATTTATCTGTGTATTTACAATAATCTTTTTTATGTATGTACATAAATCACCACAGCATGCTCAAATCATTTGCTTCTGACTATATCAACATATATATTTATGGTAAATCCTCATTTCCACTTTCTCAACAACAGTTACTATGCAATATCTGTGCAAAATACAATCATACATATATTTTTGAAAACGCCACAGCATGTAAAGGGCTACCACAGCAACAACTGATACTGATTAGTTCAATTGAATTTATTCTTTTACCCACCATCTCACAATGGCACCTTGATCAATACAGGAAGTCTGCGCAAGCAACACTGCAGGCAAAATCAGGATGTTCTTCACGTTGCCTTTCACTATAACTGTTTTGCACTTTTTTAAAACTTTAATTTTCATCCTTCTTCACCACACATCTAAAATAAATTAAGAAAGCAGATACAGATATAGAGCAAAATCAATAATTAAATTAACCATTAAATGTTTTCATCTTATTCATTAAAACGTATAATTCTTGGGTTTTATATCAATGTTTTTTTTTTCAACTTATCAATAGATAATTATCGTATCCATTGGTAACAGATCTAAGCAGATCCTTAAAAGAAGTTCGGCACCAGAATGAAGATTTTAACCGTTCCAACAACCATTCTGAACATTATAGACAGATGACAAAGGGTCTATGAAACTGCTGTCACAAATCAGACTTACATGATATTTGTATGTACTTTTACAATATCAATAAATCCAAAACATTTGGTATTGTTTAAGAATTTAGCACTATATATTATGTTCATCCAAAGCAATTAACAACATATACATATTTTTGAAAATAGTCCTATTCCCTAAAAACAAAAACGTAGAGAAGTCTTCCGATGCATTATGGAAAACCATCATCTTCCAACACACCAGTGGAAAACTCTTTCCGCAAACATCTGGAGATTCCAATTATGTGACTTTTATGAAACAGTTTTTCCATCTAATGTTTTTTTTTTTTTTTTTTTTTTACTTCTGGATGAGAGTGAATGGAAACAAACAAAACAATAAAATTGGAGTCAACTCACACATTCATGTCATTTAATGGAGGTTACTTTCATACAGGTTCCAACATTGAAAAGAATCCAAATTTTCAAATATAGTTATATAATTTGGCCCACAGCCTCGTAGTGACATGTTTTCGTATCCTATAGTTCTTGTAAAACAATCATTTAATATATCAAAATTCTCTGATTTCTATATACTTCTAAATATTTCCTCCCCTGAGTACTGTTAATGTTGTAATAGAAAGGGGTTTACAAAAAAACAAAACAAAAGCTTTGCCGTATTTACAGGATGGCAGCATTAAACATTAGACATTAACAAAGCGTCCACCGACAGTGCATAGCTTAGAATAGCCATATATATGCCTTGTAGGTGAATTTGACGGTAAACAGCTATGTTTTAACGTGTACAGCTTCCAACATTCCCAACTGAAAAGATGAAACAAAACATGTTTGTATAAAAAAAGTAAAACATTGATACTGAATCCATGAAGGCACCACAGAAGACATTTGAAGTGAGAAAGACACTCTTAAACATACTGACAATGAATTCATGATCGGTTGAGTAGACTTAGTGTGCAAAAAGACATCAAATGTAAAAAAAAAAGATGTTTCAAACACAAACTAAAATATAATTTACACTTAATCAGCGCTTCTTATGAGATGTGGCAACATGGATCTAAAATCTGTTCGTACCTTAGTTGAAAAGAAAGAATATATAACATTCAAGGTGTGAATTTGAAATGGACAATTTTAGCATAACCCAAAGCCAAAATTCTCAATCGAATAAAATGTTGCAGAATCTAAAAGTGACATGTATTAAACTAGGCCACATCCCAACAGCCACTGTGGCAAGAGCTTGCATTTTGAATGAAAATAGAAACAGGCCTGCATACTTTTAGTTAAGGAAAAGAAAAATGAAAGTAGACGGTGTTGCTTTAAAAAGTGAGTTAAAACACTGTCCAATCTCTATCCAGCTCCCACAAAAGCATATATTACCCATGAAGCGCCTGTGGCAATCTTCTTGTCTCTTTTCTTTTCGAACTCTCATTAAACAGAATCCCTCCATTGGAATAGTAGTGACCACATTCCCACCTGGGTTCTTTACACTGCAGTGCCTCCAAGTGGATGCTGGAGCTGCTCAGTATTCCTGGCCAGACTGGGGGTGTGGCAGGACTCCAGTGGAAAAACAGGACAGTCAGTCATTGGTTACTGCAGGATGATTGACACTCAGACCCGACTAGTAGGATGGACATGGTAGGTGCAGTTCTGGATGTCATTCCCTTCACCGACACCCTCAGAACAGCCACTGTTTTCCCTCCGCAGGGCTGGGAAAGAGAGAGAAAGCTTAGCCTTAAAAAAAAGTTTTTTTATTTAAATTTTCATCCCAAAAAATAAAAAAAAGTCATCCTCAACACAATTATATATTATTTAAATGGTAAAATATTGACAGATTATGGTTGTATGTGTTGTACTTTATTTAATTTATGCTAATTTAAATTAAAAAATGGTTTGATTTTCGATAATGTATTCCTCTAAGGACAGATTTTTTAAATACATTACAATAATAAAAATGAGATAGGCATTTTTAAGTGCTGTCAAATTGATTAACCACAATTAATCGATTCTAAAATAAAAGTTTGTGTTTATATATGTGTGTATTTACAGTATATTATATATATAGTGTGTGTGCATGTCTGTATACACACACACACGCACGCACGCACGCACGCACGCACGCACACACACACACACACACACACACACACACACACACACACACACACACACACACACACACACACACACACACACAATAGTACAAATATATTACATAAACACAAACTTTTATTTTAGAATCGATTAATCATGATTTATTGATTTGACAGCACTAGCATTTTTTAACAGTACAGTTATGAAACTTTGGGGAAAAAATGTTTAATTAAAAGTAGTTTAAAAAAGAATGCCAAAAAATAAATGGTACTAAAATAGGCTTTGCTGTCCCCTTATGTAAAATATAATTTCTCTCTTTCTTATTTATATTATGGGGTGCATTTTGTTCTGGCTTGACTAAATACTGAAATATACAGATATATGATGGACAGATATATGATTGTGGTTTCAAGTTCAGACTGTGTACATATTTGGTTTGCTTCATTATGACTGCCAGTTGATGATAGTGTCTGTCTGAATGAAAGGGTATGCAAAAACACAATAGGAAATGTAAATGTGACATGTTTGGATACTGACAGCTCTCTTCCTCGTCCCCCTCGGGCAGCAGAAGGTGTCCATGGCACGGGCTGGGCAGGGTGGACTGCATTTGGCCCTCCTGACTGGTTCCCAACTGCAGCCTGCGCATGTGACGAACTACAGCTGTGGCATTAAATGCTTGCTGTGAATGATAGCAAGAGAAAGATAGCCATTGAAATCAGAAACCACGCTTTACACCTTTGCAGTACAGTATATAAAAAACAATCTTTCTCAGATGAGGTCCTTCGACTCTCATATGCAATGATTTACCTTCCACTTGCTTTTGGCAAAGTTCTTCTTGATTTGGGCACTGACAGATTCATGGATGTTCTTATCCAACGCTGTGTCTCCAGCAATCCTGAAGTACAAAACACATATATGTTCAAATTTCCTTTGTTAAGTTTCCAATGTCTCATCTGGCTGTATATCTTTTTGAGTAGCCAATCTGTTGTTTAAAGGCACCGGCTCATCCAAAACGCAAAGCTATGTCTTTATCTATTCCCACGTTTGTTCCAAAGTTGTAATGCTTACTTTCTCACTACAGTTTAACTCTTATGAGGTACAGTAGTTATTCAACCAAAATGCCTATACTAAAAAAAAATAAAAAATTATTCAGGCCCTTCGTAGATATGACAAATTTCAATTGCATTCACTTTACTTAAACATATCAAATTAGCAGTAATACGTTTTTATTTTTAATGAGTCAAACATCAAATATTTAAATAGTGTCATCAAAGTAATTTATTTAAGCTTGATCAACTCAATTTAGCTAGATTTAGGAAAGAGGAGCGCGTTCTGCACATGCACTCAGTCTTGTTCAGTTTGATTAAAGTTCAACAGTTGCTGTAGTAACATCATATTTAAATATTTTGTCACAACTCAATTCAATTGTGTTCGAACATCCTAATATATTTAAAACTGAACTTTACTTAATTCATTTGTGTTAAAACTATAACATTGTTATATAACGCTGCTCCTCTTTCCTAAATCTAGCTAAATTGAGTTGATCAAACTTAAAAAAAAATCACAGATGGCACTATTTAAATATTTTATGTTAGACTCATTAAATATAAATTTGTTGAAGTAAAGTGAACAAAATTTAAATGTTTCATATCTATGAGGGGCCTGAATAATGGGGGCCAAAATTTTAAATCGCAATTTACTGAAAATCTTCCCCTCAGCCACAGCTCTCAAATGTGTACTCAAATGTCATATGACATGATTGGTTAAGACATAAGTGAAAACCAATGGCATTCGAGATCATTATTGACAGGTCTGGCACAACAACTTTTCATGCGTGTTCGAATATATTAATGAGATGTTAAAGTTATAGCAGATTTTCAGTGAATAACGACATAAAATTATGTTTAAGGCATAATGTAATTTTGCAATGTTCATTTTTTAAACATACCGCCTCATACTATTTAATCAAATATTAACACCCCGTCGCAACAACATCTCTTCTCTGATGACATGTAACACATATAGTACTTCTTTGTGGTTATTTTTTGTAATTTTCTGAGCTCTACAGCATCCACCCCTCTATTTACTTCCACTGTATAGAAAAGAGCAGCATAAACAATATTCAAAATATTCCTTTTTTGTTTCAGAAAAGTTATATGGTTTTAGAATGACACAAGTGTGAATAAATGATGCTTATGGAAATAATTCCACAAGCTCTACATCATCTATAACAGGGAAAGGTACTCATTATGTTCTTAGATCTGTTGACAGATGTTTGAAAGGTGATGGTTCATGACAATGTCTGATTGAGGCAGTAAAATCACAACATCTGCTAACTGTAATAGTTAAGGCAATAAATATCTGAAAATTATTCAAGGAGTCTTTTTTTTTAATTGCTATATAAGAGACTGTAAAACACAAAATATTAAAGGGCTATCTGTGAGATTTACAGTATAATTGTTGAAGATCAGTCTCTGTGTGGAGGTTGAACTCATACCATGGGTGCTGAAGAGCCTGATCACACGTGTAACGCTGGTTGGAATCTTTTTCCATTAAATGCACAATAAAATCTTTGGCTGAGAAAAGAGCACATTGTTAAAGTTAGGAACATGACATAACTGTTTCCATAATGTCAATGAGAAATGTCAATGGAAATGTCAGAGTAAAAAAAGAAAGAAATATTTTGACACTCCAAATATATTTGACAGCCATTATAGTTTGATAAAAGAAAACATAAAAAGTCATGTTTTATCAGCAATAAACTAATGAAAATGTAACATTACAGAAGAAGTTTGTGCTATACCTGAATCAGAGATATCATCCCAGTATGGCGAATCAAACTCATACTCCGCCTTCAGGATCTGCTCAAAGAGCTTGGCATCATTCTCATCGTAAAATGGCGGATAGCCACATAAACTGAAAAGAGACAGACAGATGGTGAGCCCAGTTAAATTCTTATGAACAAATTCAGTTCAAGTACAACATGGGGAAATTATAGCTGAAGAGACAGAGAGGAGAGATAAGAAAAAGCAGCATTCGTGGTACTAACAGGATGTAAGCGATGACCCCGATTGACCAGCAGTCCACCGCTTTACTGTACGGCTTCTGTGCCAGAACCTCAGGAGCTGAAGATCAGGGTAAATAAGATCGAACATCAATTCACACATTTATCCATTCAGCCCACCGGGTCAGAAAGCTTTTTTTGATTAAATAAAGCAATAAAGGCCATTGCACACTGTGTCTGAAATTTTCGTATACGCTTTTTCGTATTCGTGATTCGGTGGTTCTGAATTGTCAAAACACCATTCAAACTGCTTACTACGGATGCAAAAAAAGGAGAAAATCGAACCCGATCCGATTTTTTTTATGACGGATGAAAGTTCCGTAGACAGCGTGCAAGCGTGATTGACATAACGTGGGGTCGAATTTTTTTTTTAAAGTGCGAAAATTTCGGATGTGAATTTCGGACTCAGTGTGCAAGGGCCTTAAGCCCCGCGAAGCCATGTTTTACAGTGAATTTAGAACAGCTGTTAGGCATGACGCGGAGCGGAGTATGAAACTATTCATTTGAATATTTATTTTATTCATAAAATAAACACCAGTAACATAAAATATAATGTTATAACCACTGATCTATATAATGAATGTCATATAATGTCAAATTATAATAATTACTAATTAGAATTGTAAATCGATTGACAGACATTATTTGGCTGGAAAACCAAAGGCTGTAACTTCAAACCCAAGAAAGCATTATCGTCATCATAATGTAATTCATGGAAACAAATTCTAAAGGCTCCAGTTGTGTGACAAAAAACATATTTCCTATTATATTCAGGTTATCACTGTTAGATTTTACAATTATGTTAATTTTAATGTTGGGGAAAAACTGGTAGCATCCAAGATGAGAATACTGGTTGTGGTTGTAGATACATTTTTAGATATGTTGTTGCTTGCTCCTCTGCAGTCATCCATGTGTAGTTGGCAAAGATACTTATACCCAAGTTTCACTTCTCACTTTTTCTGTATGAATAACCTAAATCTAATCTCCCTGACACACATACAGGATATTCTTTAGAATTGGATGCTCATGGAACCAGTTTCAACCAGCCATTTCTAAAGCTATGAAAACTTCCAAGAGATAAGGGAAACCACTGAGGGCATACAGGTAAACCAGAGGTTCCCTTTCAGTCGATAACGTCAGACGTAGTCTGTATTATTGAACGAGCCAATACACATTGGCGTGCGAGATCTGCATCTCACACTCCGCCCCACAGCGCGGGTATAAATACGGAAGTAGATGCACGCACCATTTGCCTTTCGCTTCGGAGCCGAGCTTCATGTCTGGATCTGAAGAGTGTTGTTGTACAACGAGCGAGTGTGTCGGCGCTTCTTTGGGAAGTCTCTCCTGGTGTCTGTGTTTGCAGCGCGAGTGCAGCGGTGATCGCGAGCTTCAAGCTCTCAACTGCTGTTCTCACAGCAACCAAGTTTCTGTTTGTGTTTGTTTGTCTGACGGTCGGTTGAGGGCGAGAAAGTGAGTGCTTCACTGACACAGGGTGCACCATTCCTGTGTTAGTGTTGCCGCGGTCATTCCCCTATGTGCTCCGGCACTGGTGAGAGTTTTTCACTTACTAAAAGAGCAACACGGGTGCATTTGCGTCTTTTTCAAGGTGTCATTCCGCCCGTGCGTTTCTGGGTGCGGTCGTTCCCTGTCTCTCTCTGATGGTCACAATTGTTGTATCACGTGTTTGGGCTTACAGCACGCTGAGGCAGCTTTTGTGGACAGCTCATGTTTTCACTGTGGGAACATGACTGTCGCAGTGTTGAGGGCGAGACTCGCCTTCGTTCGCGGAGAGCGAGTCCCCATTACCACGCCCCACCCTGCACGGGTGCTGTGTGGGATGGGTGACCGGAGGGTAGTGTTGGATGTCCCGCCCGGTAACCATTCCCTGTGGGCTCCTCACCCCTCCCTTCCACTGCTGCCATTGGAGCCTCCGGTGTTGTCTGCTGGTCCACCTGTAATGGGTCGGCCAGCGGTTTCACTCAGGGCTCCCCTGGAGGACAGGACGTCGATTGCAGCATTGGAGGGTGAGCTGACTTCTGGAGATGACGACTCGGCTGCGTTGTCTCCCTCTGGGAGTTCAATGTTGCCCGAGCCGGATCCAGAATTGTCAGCTATGCTGAACTGCTGGTTCTCAGCCCGCCGCCCCAATGCCCTTCTTTCCCGAAGTGCATGAAGAGCTTACTTGGTTGTGGACGGCACCTTTTACTGCTGAAAACGACTTAAGTAGTTCTTCCTCCCTCACTACCCTTGTCGGAGGAGCGGTGAAGGGTTATGAGGCTATCCCTCCAGTGGAGCGGTCTGTTGCGACTCACTTATGTCCAACGGCCGCTGCATCCTGGATGGGGGATCCTTGTTTCCCCTCGCGGGCCTGTGAGTTTGCGTCAGGATTGGCGGTCAGAGCTTACAGAGCTTGCGGGCAAGCCGCTTCCTCTTTGAATGCCTTGGCGTTGTTGCAGGTCTACCAGGCCAAGACACTCAGGGACATGCACGAGGGTAGTTTAGACCGGGCACTCATGAGTGAGCTCCGCACTGCCGTTGACCTCGCCCTCCGGGGTACGAGTGTCGCGGCATGTGCGGTCGGTCTAGCGATGTCCACCTTGGTGGTCCAGGAACGCCATCGTTGGCTCAGCCTGGTTGAGATGGCGGATGCGGACAATGTTCGGTTCCTGGACTCCCCAATTTCCCAGGTTGGGTTGTTCGGCGACGTGGCGGAGAGCTGCGCCCAACAGTTCTCTGCCACCCAGGTTCGGACGGAGGCTCCCCGACACACCCTATCCCGGCGGCCTGCTGTTGCCTCCACCCTGCCGCCGGTGATAGTCCCTCCGCCCGTTCGTCGCCGAGGGCGTCCCCCTGCCGCTGCCTCCGGTTCCGCGGGGTCTCCGCAACAGCCTTCACCCAGGCCCCAGTGTAGAACCAGCAGCAGGCAGGCCGCCCAGTCTGTCTCAGTCACTGCCCAGCCAGGGGGCGAGTGTCAGAAGCATTCCTGAGACCAGGGATGGGGGGACTAGCTCTTCAGATGGTCACCGTTCCACCATTGGCTCTCCGGAGTCCAGTGGTACATAATTGTCGAAAGAGCGAATTTCTCCGTCCCTGGGTCCCAAGAGGGCGAGGCTGGCGGTTTGCGACCCTGTGGAACAGCCTTGCTCCCCCCAGCCCCCTCTTGTTCGCCAGCCGGCAACACGATGCGTTCGAGGACCCGGTCATCCGCCTTCTCACCCATCCTCTGTTGCCCCGTGGAGTCAGGTAAGTGCAGCACGGGTCACTCAGACCCCGCTTCGGGCCGCCCACGGGCCTTCCGAGACGGGTCCCTGTCCTCCACCTCGGTGCCCCACCCCGGGTATGCCTGTGTTGCCTCTGGTCCGGTTCGTCGAGGCCTTGAAAGTGCTTTCCAACCCCTCCCCTCCTCCGTACCATCAGGCTCGGCTACACGATTCAGTTCCGCCTGAGTCCGCCCAGGTACAGTGGCATTCGCCACACTTCGGTGTCGAGGCAAATAAAATCGTCATGCTCCTGTCATGCGCGCGGAGATCGCTGTCCTGCTGGCGAAGGACGCGATAGAGCCGGTGTCTGTAGCCGATATGAAGACCGGCTTTTACAGCCCGTACTTCATTATACCCAAGAAAGGTGGTGGGTTACGACCAATCTTGGACCTGCGAGTCCTGAACCGGGCCCTCCACAAGCTCCCGTTCAGAATGCTAACGCAGAAACGCATCTTCCAATGTGTCCGTCCCCAAGATTGGTTTGCAGCGATAGACCTGAAGGACGCGTACTTTCATGTCTCCATCCTGCCGCGACACAGGCCATTCCTGCGTTTCGCGTTCGAGGGTCAGGTGTATCAGTACAAAGTCCTACCCTTCGGGCTGGCCCTGTCACCCCGTGTCTTTACGAAGGTAGCGGAGGCAGCCCCCGCTCCCATGAGCATGGCATTCTCATTCTCAACTATCTAGACGACTGGCTGATACTAGCGCAGTCTCGGGAGCAGTTATGCGAACACAGGGATTTGCTGCTCCAGCACATCAGCCAGTTGGGTCTTAAGGTCAACTGGGAGAAGAGCAAACTCGCCCCCGTGCAGAGGATCTCTTTTCTCGGTTTGGAGCTGGACTCGGTCCAACACACGGCGCGACTCACAGAGAATAGCGCCCGGTCGGTGCTGAACTGCCTGAATCTTATCAAGAGCAGTACAGTGGTTTTTCTGAAACAATTTCAGAGGCTCCTGGGGCATATGGCAGCCGCAGTTACGCCACTCGGCCTGCTTCATACGAGACCACTCCAGCACTGGCTTCGCGACCGAGTCCCGAGGTGGGCGTGGCAGAGAGGCATGCTCCGTGTGAAAATCACCCCGGCCTGCCTCCAAACCCTCAGCCCGTGGTCGGACCTTTCGTTTCTCCGGGCCGGTGTGTCCCTAGAACAAGTGTCCTTCAGGGAACGGTGGGTTGCATACGCAACCAGGACGTTCTTACAACACACATTTTATCTGCAGAATGTTATAAAATCAGAAACGATTGATGTTAGACCAAGTTTACACCTGGAATTGAACTTCATGTCCAGACAGAACATTTCATTGATATTCTCTTTGTTTTGTGTGTATTATTCTCTTCAAGTCAGAAGCAAATAGTGTTCAAATTCTTCATCCAGATACATATACCGTACTTTTTGCATATTTGCATATGGAGGCGTGTCTTACCTACATATCCAGGAGTGCCACATGCTGTGCTCATCACACTATCCGAACCCTCAATCTTTGACAGGCCAAAATCGCTGATCATGATTTTGGAGTCTTCATCCATACTGTAGTACAGCAGGTTCTCTGGCTGAATCAGAAATCAGAGACACAAAAAGGTGATTGAAACTTTTGTGTGAGTGGTATACACAACACACAGAAAATGTAATACGGACGTTTACTGTCAGACTGGGTTAAGTGATCAGACACACACACACACACACACACACACACACACACACACACACACACACACACACACACACACACACACACTCTCTTACTCTTACACTCTTTGTATTCATGTGTTAGCAGAGAGACGTACAGTAAATAACCCAGGCAAGAATCACATTTAACATCCTTCATTGCACTGGTTATACACAAAGAAACTTTGCATAACGACTAACATAACTCATGTTAACTGTCACACCAGAAACCATGAAGGAAACTGTTGCAAAATTTTAAGGGTTGATCAACACCTCTAAAATATTAAATTTACTTCTTGTGGATAACAATGTATATAAGCAAAACTTATAAAAAAATTGCATTTACACTACTGTTCAAAAGTTTGGGGTCAGTGTCTTTTTTATAAATAAATTAATGCTTTTATTCAACAAGGATGCAATAAATTGATTAAAAGTCACAGAAATGTAGCTTGAGCAGCAAATCAGTATATTAGAATGATTTCTGAAGGATCATGTGACACTGAAGACTGGAGTAATGATGCCATCACAGGAATAAGTTATATTTGAAAATATATTACAAGAAAACAGATATTTAAAATTTCACAGGTTTATTGTTTTTGCTGTATTCCCAAGAAATGGCTTGGGTTACTCATAATAAATACATTAAAAAACATAAATTGTTGAATAAATATAATACAAGCAATGCATGTATAATGGAGATAGGACAGGAAGTGATGGGGGGGGGGGGGGAGGTTACACTCTAGCTGGACTCAAACTCACATCTCCCACATGAGAACCAGGATTCAATGTGAATGAGCCAACCACTACGCCACAACACTGACCTAAATGACAATTCTTAAGATAAAATGCAGTACAGATCCTTCATTTTGAACTTATTCTAAAGTTTAAAAATGGGACCGGAGACATTGATCCATTTACCTAAAACTACTTTCCTGTTCCCTGGGGGAAAAGACCCAACTATTAATATCAAGAGCACTGAATGAAATGATAAAGCTGGATGTGAAAAGAAAAGGAGACTTTAAACTTTCAGAACAGATTTCTGACACTGAATCGTTGCTTTAATCTGCCTGATCAGACCAGTTTCCCTCCAGACCAACTGCCGTCTTACCTTCAGGTCTCTGTGCACAATGCCCATGTCATGCAGGTATTTCACAGCGTCCAGGATCTGCTGGATGAGCTTACTGGCATCTTTCTCAGTGTAAAATCCTTTTTCCACAATCCTGTCGAAGAGTTCGCCACCGGACACTCTGCCAATGGAAAAACAGAGAGATGCTTGGAAAGCCGTCTTTCACACACACCAACGCACATGCTCACTTCTCTCGCGTTTTTTTACCCGAGACAGACTGGCGCACAGCAGGATCCCAGCAGAACCACATGGTGATGCTGTAACGCATCATAACCACCAGATGAAGCTGTTTTACTCATTTTATGTTGAAAGACTAGGCCGTCACTCTCTCTCTCTCTTAGACATTTACTTGCTCAACCTCATTGTGGTAAACTTCAAAGATGACTCAATAAAAGTGCTGTTGTAAAAAGTCGATTCTATTCCTCAGAAGTGGTGACACTACCTATACTATTAGATAAATTATTATTCTCTTGCACTATGAATATGATGGTAATATAATACAGGTTTGGACATGTAGAATAGCCCAGGGTAGCCTACTGTTTAAGGTACTTTGGAAGAGCAAGTAAATTCCATGGTATTTGAATATGCCAGTTACTGGTATAAATCAAAGTAGCGATACCATGTGATACCATCACTATAAAATGGTGCCACCCTAGTACTACTCTTTTATAAGGATGATCTAGGTTTTACAACAATACCATTATTATAAATAGTTAATAATAATAATAATAATAATAAAACATTTAAAGGAAGAGCTTCTCCACCCTTCCTAAAACACTACAGCTTTGAGTGGATTTCATGGACATGTCAAAAAATGTCCAGGTCATATTTTACATTAAAAATCAAAAGAACAAAATAAAATAAGTACTATTTTGCATGCAGGGTTTTATTTTTACATTTTCTCTTCCAATTATAATTACCATAACACAAACACAATCCCATTCTCTATAACGGGGGCTCCCAAGAGCGTTCCTGGAGCCCCCCCAACACCGTCTCCTTTCTCTGGCCTTGTCCACACTAATACGTTTTCCTTTGAAAACGGACCTTTTTCTCTCCGTTTCGGCCTTCCGCCCAGACTGAGACTTTTTGAACAAAGCTTTTTACATTTTTGAAAACGGCGTTTCCGCGTTAAAGTGTGGACTGTGAAAACTGAGGTATTTGAAAGCGATGACTCATGTTTATTCATCATGGGACGCATATTGTACCGATAGATATTCATGTTTATACCGCTTTTGTGCCTGTTATGTGTTGTTCACCTTCTACTTTAATCCGGATACATTTGAAAATGGCCATTTTGTTTCATAACGCTCTCCGTTCACACTAGCGTTTTCATCCACACGGAAACGTCAGAAAACGCTAAATTCACCTTACAGCGCCGGCGTAAAACCATATAAAAGCTCACTGAGATGATACAGACGGAACAAGACATAATAAAGTTCTCATGTTATTCTTCTGGCAGGATCATTTGATTTAGCATATTTAGCGTTTTGGCTGTTCATTTACACGACAACAACGTTTTGGGGGCCTGAAAAGACAAGCTTTTGAAAACGGGTTACAAAGTGAAAGGTTTTGAAAACGCTACCATTATTTTCTCCGTTTAAACTACAAAAACACAAAATGACCGCCAACAGCTGGCCTGGCCGAGGAATACAGCGTTTTTGCAGATCCGTGTGAACGGGGATCGTTTTGACATCATTGGCGTGTCAGTGTGAAGTTTGTGTTTGAACTTCTGTTTTTGCGTTAGCTCTGTATACTTCTATGGCATCGCTGTCGAAAAGTAATTAACTGGTGAAGTGGATTTACTTATTGTAGAGTTAAAGAATGTTATCATGAGCATTGTAATGTTTGGAGCAGATGTCATAACAAATGTCAGTAGACCGGGAAGATTTTAAAATGAGCGGTTCATTCATAAATCCGAAAAATCTTACATTCGTGCTGTGGAAATAAAACCGGAAGACGGAACACAACAAGTGCAGAGCTGAAAAGGGGCTGTGGAAAAACAATGACATTATTTACATTGTAAAGTAACATTTTTGGTATACTTTATGGTAGTATTTGTTGTAATTAATATCATTTAGACTTCATTTTATAAAAAACGTATTACAGTAATGAGAATTATATGTTTGTTTTGTTTTATAGTAATCAGAATTTGAAATTTTTCACATTATGGTAATGAAGATTGGGGGTAATTGTGCTTAATTGTCATGAAAATAATTTAACAATGCAATCAATTTCATTGGTCCTGAAATAATTGTATAATTTCTTTAAAACATGAAATAGGAATATCATTTCTTTAGATTTTTGGGTGAAATATGATCTGGGCACTTCTGTGAGATTTCTTGTGGAATGGACAAGTCATGCTGTATATGTGCGTTTCCTCCTAACTTCTCAGCACAAGCATTGTGGTTACAGTGACACTTTATTCAGCAGTGTGTGTATTGTCTGTTCGCGTGTGTAGGATGAAGGCAATGCTGAGGGTGGGATTTCATAGTCTGTGGTATTTGAAGCATCAAGACTGTGGGTGCTAACACGCACACATACACACATACAGAGTTAATATCTCGCTGAGTTGAAAGCCTTGGCAAGCTTGAAGTCCTGCTGTCTGCATGCAGAGCTGCCATCACCTGGAAAATACGACAATGAACATCTCTCGCATCCTTTTCTGTCATTCTGTCGCTCTTGATCTCTCTGTTAACACAGCTGTAGTGGAAACCGACCCTTTGCTGTGTTTCTCTCTCCATCTTTTGTCACCCGTGATATAATCGGTCTCTCCTCTCTATATACACATCTAACTCTCGCTCTACTGACATTTCGGATGGTAGGTGTGAAGATGCAGGTGTGAGCATATTTTCCTGGCTCCGTTCAGCTTATGCGCCTGTGTGCGGGTGGTTGTTTAGGCTTTTCCTTGATTTCTCAGTGGAAAAGACAATAGCGAAGCTCCTTGGCACATAAGTAATTAAAAGAGGTTGACACTATGAGGGGACGAGAGAGAGCCCAGGGGGGTGACACAGAGTCATGCATTACCTGCTCCTCTGTAGCTCTATGGGGCCTGTTAGAAAGACACATGATAGATTCCGGTATTGTGTCGTGTGTCTCCTGTGGGTTCATCTAGATGAAGAGTGTCATTATTTCGATGTTAAAATGCAAGCAGCAACAACAAGCAGACTCTCATCGTGGAACCGCTGGCATCCAAGAAATATTAATATACACTGATAAGTTTTGCTAGCTAAACGAACCAAAAACTAGCTGCATCTAATTCCGTTTTTAAGAAGTTGTTTACATTGGTATCGTAGTGTTATTAACTGTACTATAAAGTTTTCTCACCGGTGAACAACTCATGATGGCGCCACGTGGCTTTGGACGCCAATTTGCCGGGACGGTGGAGCGTACACTGTTACTGCTTGAAGGCTTAAGTTAGCATTTTCCCAGATGTCCTACTGCACCTTTAAGTCTAAAGCCCCTTTCACACAGCGCGTTGATCCCGGGAAATTGCCAGAACGCCTTCTTTATGAACGCAAACACGACCCGGGATTGATCCCGGGATCGATGCCGAGTTGGGGACCAAAAGCCGTAATCAATGCCGTGTCGTAATGATTACGCTGAAGTGAAAGCAGGCTAGTGAAACGGTACGTAATGTGCAGTTTATGATCGAATCAGAGAAAAAAATGCACAAGCGTGGTTTCTCCAGAGAGAAATCGCAGCTCATAAGCAAACTATAGACGCTGCTGATATATTACGTCACATCGATGTCACGTGTCTTTACGTGATTTTTACGGGTTGTGTGTGAACGCACTCTCTGAGTCCGAAAAATCACTGGCAGTGTGAATGAACCAAAATCAAACGAACCCGGGTCAAATCCCGGGTCACTTTATCCGTGTATTTTCCGGAATATCTGTGTGAAAGGGGCTTAAGTAAAACAATTGCAGGTTAATTTTGCTCAAAAGATCTAAAGTCTCTAAGGTGTTTTCAAATCATTTCTCTGTTTGTTTGAGCATCCAGACCGGGGGTATGTCTCCCTAAAACTATGATCCCAAGTTCTGTCGTTATTAACATAGATTCAGTGTTTCCTGAAACCATATGAACATTTGCAAACAGAGTCACAAATTCAGGGTTTCTGCAAATTAAGTAAAATTTAAGGCTCTTTAAGGCCTTTTTAAGATCTGAAGATATAAAATGTAATACTGTATGTTAGTTGTTGGCAACAATGACAAAAACTTATTTCTTGATAATTTCAAACATTTCGTTGATAACAATAATTAGATTATATTTTGCTGAGTGAACAATAATTAGATGATATTTTGCTGAGTGTGTTTTTGTGCTGGTACCATGGCATGGCTGTTGTGGAAAGCTGACTCACAAAGAGATTCATATTCATATTCATATTCTATGCGGTGGTCAGTTCACAGCAGTGACCGAAATTAACTTTTTATTAAGGGGCAATATTTGCCACCTAAAATTGGTTTCCTGGGGCATTTTTACCTATATAAGGGTTTTTTTCTAAACTTATTAGATGTATGCATCATTGGCAATGCCTTGTCTAAATGTAACTTACAATGTTAACTTATTGTTCATTTAACTGTTGTATAAAATAAATCTCACTTTTGCAATCGTGCTGATATTTGGGGAAAGTGGCACTCTTGCTTGTGTGATATTGTAACATAGCTACACCATATAATATAAATATAAGACAAACATTTATTGGGGCAAAATTAGGGTCCGTGTATCTTAAAATTTGGGGGCATATAACGTCTCGGTTACATATGGTAACCCTCGTTCCCTGAGGGAGGGAACGGAGACGTAGGTCATGACTGACCAATAGGAATCTCGCTAGAGAGGCCAATCTACTTCGAGTGAAACTAAAACAAGCCAATACACATTGGCGTGCAATCATTTGCATCAGCTGCGCGCCCTCGTTAGCGCGGGTATAAACGAGCAGCTGGTGCGATTGCACACTAGTTTTTTGCTGAGGAGCCAAGCCTGAGAAGCTAGCCGCCCCGGCGGGCGGCAGCGGATGTGGCGACGGGACCTACGTCTCCGTTCCCTCCCTCAGGGAACGAGGGTTACCATATGTAACCGAGACGTTCCCTATCGGTCAGTCACTACAACGTAGGTCATGACTGACCAATAGGAATCCCTACCAAAGCGCCACAGCCGCTGCACCCCATCCAGCACCCCCGTGCAAGCCTCTACACCTTCTTGCCTGGAAGGACGATAGGCGGAGGCTTACACAGAGTGAGTCTGACACTGTTGTTCCGTAATAACCCATACAGTGAGATATTGGATAACACTGGGAAAGCGTGCCCTTTCTGTTTAGGAAGGAACGCTGCGGAAGCCACTTCTTCAAAGAGTTATGTGGAAATGCATATGGACTAGCCGAAGGCTGTACTGCATATGAAATAAAGGGTGACTTAGCCCAAGGGAAAGACACGGGCTTCCGATAGGAGCAGCCGTGGAATATACACATATGGGATCCCCGTAGGGTCACACAAATGGAACCCAGCCCAGATCCGGTTCTCAAGGATTCAGCGGATAAGGGCCTGGCGCCGGACGCTCCGCCAAGTCCGGGCCGAGGGGTTTTGGAGGACTCAACAGGTTTTACTCTGGAGCAATAAGGGTGCACAGTAGGGTGCAGCAAGCCGACAGAGCCAGACCTCTCAGTGCTTCTACCCGTCTAGGGTGAGAACACGGGAGGACACCGGCTCTACACGTAGGCTATAGTATCTAGCGAACGTGTTAGGTGTCGCCCAGCCCGCAGCTCTACAGATATCTGTTAGCGAGGAGCCACGTGCCAGCGCCCAGGAGGATGCAACGCCTCTCGTGGAGTGTGCATGCAACCTGAGCGGGCAGGGCACGCCTTGTGCTTGGTAAGCCAAGGCGATGGCATCCACTATCCAGTGGGCCATCCTCTGCTTGGAGACAGCCTTTCCCTTCTGCTGGCCTCCGTAACAGACAAAGAGCTGGTCTGAGGTCCTGACGCTTTGAGTTCTGTCCACGTACATACGCAGAGCGCGAACGGGACAGAGCAAAGCCAGGGCTGGGTCTGCCTCCTCCAAAGGCAGCGCTTGCAGGTTCACTACCTGGTCTTTGAAGGGAGTGGTAGGAACCTTGGGCACATAGCCAGGCCGGGGTCTTAGTACCACGTGGCTGCCACCCGGCCCGAACTCTTGGCACGATTCGTCGACCGAAAATGCGTGCAGGTCTCCTACCCTCTTGACAGAGGCCAGTGCAACCAGCAGCAAAGTCTTCATGGAAAGAAGCTTTAAGTCTACTGACTGCAGAGGCTCAAAGGGAACATCCTGAAGTGCTCGAAGCACCAGGGAAGATCCCAAGAGGGTATGGAGGGGGGTCGAGGAGGATTTAATCGTCTCGCCCCCCTAAGAAACCTGACGACCAGGTCGTGCTTTCCCACTGATTTGCCATCTATGTGGTCGTGATAAGCTGAAATAGCGGCAGCATGTACTTTGAGGGTGGAGGGAGACAGTCTACGCTCCAACCCCTGCTGCAAGAAGGAAAGCACAGACCCTATCGGACATCTTCGGGGGTCTTCTCGGCGAGAAGAACACCACTTGACGAACAGGTTCCACTTCAGGGCGTAAACACGTCTCGTGGACGGCGCCCGTGCTGAAGTGATGGTGTTAAGTACCTCAGGGGGTAAGTCACCTAAAACCTCCGCGTCCCGTCCAGGGACCAGACATGGAGTTTCCAGAGGTCTGGACGCGGGTGCCATAGGGTGCCCCGTCTCTGAGTCAGAAGGTCCTTCCTCAGAGGAATGGGCCAGGGAGGGACTGTCACAAGGAGCATGAGTTCTGGGAACCAAGTCCGGGTGGGCCAATAGGGAGCCACCAGAAGGACCTGCTCCTCGTCCTCCCTGACTTTGCACAGAGTCTGCGCAAGTAGGCTCACTGGGGGAAACGCATATTTGCGAAGGCCCCGGGGCCAGCTGTGTGCCAGTGCGTCCGTGCCGAGTGTTCCCTCGGTCAGGGAGTAAAACAGCTGGCAGTGGGAGGTCTCTGAGGAGGCAAACAGGTCTACCTGAGCCTCCCCGAACTCTCTCCAGATCAGCTGAACCGCCTGGGGGTGGAGTCGCCATTCTCCCGGGAGCACAGCTCGTGATAGCTCGTCGGCCACACGGTTGAGCAAGCCGGGGACATACATGGCTCGAAGCGACCTCAGATGCTTCTGAGTCCAGAGGAGGAGATGGCGGGCGAGTTGCGACATGCGACGGGAGCGTAGACCACCTTGTCGGTTGATGTACGCAACGGTCGCAGTGTTGTCCGTACGGACCAGCACGTCCCTGCCCTGTAGCCGTCTTTTCAAGCGGGTCAGGGCGAGATGTACTGCTAGCAACTCGAGGCAGTTGATGTGCCAACGCAGTTGAGGGTCCGTCCACACCCCTGACACTGCATGCCCGTTGTACGTGGCACCCCAGCCGGTGGCAGAGGTATCTGTGAATACCACAGCATGCCTGGACACCTGTTCCAAGGGGACTCCTGCCCGCAGGAACGAGGGGTCTGACCACGGGCTGAAGGTCTGGCGGCACGCCGGTGTGATTGCCACCCGGTGAGTGCCATGACGCCACGCCCATCTCGGGACTCGGCCGTGAAGCCAGTGCTGAAGCGGTCTCATATGTAGCAGGCCGAGCGGGGTTACCGCTGATGCTGCTGCCATATGCCCCAGGAGCCTCTGAAAGAGTTTCAGTGGGACCGCTGTCCTGCCCTTGAACGTGTTCAAGCAGTTCAGCACCGACTGAGCACGCTGCTCTGTGAGGCGCGCTGTCTGGGCGACCGAATCCAACTCCATACCGAGAAAAGAGATCCTCTGCACAGGGGAGAGTTTGCTCTTTTCCCAGTTGACCTGAAGACCCAACTGGCTGAAATGCCTGAGCACTAGGTCCCTGTGTTCGCATAGCTGATCTCGAGAGTGTGCTAGTATGAGCCAGTCGTCGAGATAGTTGAGGATGCGAACGCCCTGTTCTCTCATGGGAACAAGGGCCCCCTCCGTGACTTTCGTGAAGACACGGGGGGACAGGGACAGCCCGAAGGGTAGGACTTTGTACTGATATGCTCGACCCTCGAACGCAAAGCGCAGAAATGGCCTGTGTCGAGGAAGAATCGAGACATGAAAGTACGCGTCCTTCAGGTCGATCGCTGCAAACCAATCTTGGGGACGGATACATTCGAAAATGCGTCTCTGCGTGAGCATTTTGAACGGTAGCTTGTGGAGGCTACGATTCAAAACTCGCAGATCCAAGATCGGTCGTAACCCACCACCTTTCTTGGGTACAATGAAGTAGGGACTGTAGTGCCCTGACCTCATATCGGCTGGAGGGACCGGCTCTATCGCATCCTTCGCCAGTAGGACTGCGATCTCCGCACGCAAGACATGGGCATCGGCTGCTCTCACTGTAGTGGAGTGGATGGCCCGAAACTTGGGGGGACGCCGGGCGAACTGAATCGCATAGCCGAGCCTGATGGTTCGAATGAGCCAGCGAGACGGCCTGGGGAGCGCTAACCAGGCTCGCAGAGACCGTACAAGCGGGACCAAAGGGACCGTAGGCGTACCCGGAGTGGGGCAGCGAGGTGGAACACAGGGACGCAGCTCGGGAGGCTCTCTCTGGGAGGCGGCCCGTAGCGGGGTCTGAGTGTGCTGTGCAGCACTTACCTGGTTCCACGGGGCAGGAGGTGCGGGAGGCGGCTCGATGGCGTTCTCGGACCGTACGCAGCTGCCGGCTGGCGATAGAAGAGGCGGATGAGAGTGGTGAGGATTCTGACCCCCCACTACTCTCCGGGCCCTCTTCGGACCCAGAGATGATAGAAACTGCTCTTTTATTGAAAATTTGGGTACCGCTGGTTTTAAGGCCAGCGGCGGAACACAAACAAAACGAAACAAAGGATTTTCCACCCGGCCCTCTTCCGGGGGAGGGAGCGATGCAGTCATCGTCTCCTGGAGAGCAGTCCCTTCCACCTCTGGGTCGCCCGTCCTAGGGCCGCTTACCTTTGGCTTTGCCGCCCCTCTTGGCGGGGGCCTGGACGGGCGGGGCGCCCTGCCTGCGACTGGCTCCACGGTGCCGCTTGGATGGAGGCTGCTGCTGCGGCGCGGGAGCAGGGGCAGACGCAGGCGGACGCCCACGGCGACGAGCAGACCGAGGAGCCGCGGGCGGTGGGGTGGAGGCAGCAGCTGACCGCCGCGGCAAGATGTGTCTAATGGCCTCAGTCTGCTTCTGTACAGCCGAGAACTGCTGGGCGAAGTTCTCGACCGCGTCGCCGAAGAGGCCGGTCTGGGACACGGGGGAGTTAAGGAACCTGATCTTGTCGGTCTACCGCATGTCAGCCAGACACAGCCAGAGGTGGCGTTCCTGGACCACCAGTGTGGACATCGCACGACCCACTGACCGCGCAGTGACCTTCGTCGCACGGAGCGCGAGGTCAGTTGCGGCACGAAGTTCTTGGAGAACTTGTGGATCATGACCACCCTCGTGCAGGTCCTTCAGTGCCTTGGCCTGATGAACCTGCAACAACGCCATGGCGTGCATGGCAGAGGCAGCTTCCCCACAGGCCTTGTAAGCCTTGCCGGTCAGGTCCGACGAGTACTTACAAGCCCGGGAAGGAAGACACGGTTCTCCACGCCAAGTGGAGTTAGGGCACAGTTGCATAGCAACGGCCCGTTCCACTGGCGGGATACGCGTGTATCCCTTAGCTGCCCCGCCATCAAGGGTGGTGAGGGAGGAGGATCCACCGAGACGGTTTCTGGCAGTAAAAGGTGCCGTCCACGTCCCTGTGAGCTCCTCATGCACCTCCGGGAAGAAAGGCACTGGGGTGGGTTGCTGAGAACCAGCGCCCGCCACCCCGAGATACCAATCGTCCAACCTCGAGGGCTCGGGACACGGTGGAGGGTTCCACACGAGCCCGATCCTGTTGGCGGCCCGGGAAAGCATGGCCATCATCTCCGGGTCCGACTCGGGCACCGCTGGCACACCTGAAGGAGGCAGCGGCTCCAAGCCGTCGTCCGCGGAGAGGTCTGACCCACCCTCCGATGCAGCGATCGACATCTGGTCGTCGCAGGGAGCGCCGAACGAAACGACCGGTACACATCTCGAGGACGGTCCAGAACGTTCCGTTGGCAGCTCAACTGGTTGCGGAGCATGAGAGGAGTGAGGGTTCCTAGGGGGTTGGTTCCCCGAAGGAAGCGCGCTCACTGTAATCCTCAGGTCACCCGTGTCACTGCCCGAAGCAACCCGCGAAGGGGGGTTGGAACGAGGTGCAGGCACGGGGACTCCGCCCCTTTGCAGGAACGTGAGTCTCGACCTCAGCTCCGAGATGGTCATCTTCCCACAATGGGTACATGACTCATCCACGAACGCTGCCTGTGCGTGTTCGAGGCCCAGACACACAAGGCAGCGATCGTGACCATCCCGCGACCCCAGGTAACGACCGCATCCAGAAACACACAGATAGAATGTCATCTTGAAAAAGACGCAAACTATCTGTGTAAGCTCTTTTAGAGACTGCTCTCCTTGGTGCTGAAGCACGCAGGGGAACGGTCACAGCGAACACAGACAGGAATGTGCACCTGTCTGTGCGCGATTCTCTCCCGCTGGTCTTACCAGCCGTAAAAACGGCCGTTGAGCGCTTTAATCGCGCACCTTACCAGCCGTAAAAACGGCCGTTGAGCGCTTTAACCGCGCACCTTACCAGCCGTGAAAACAGCTTTTTTGTTTGCTCAGTTTTAAAACAACAAACAAAGAAGAGAGAGAGAGAAGAGAAAAAGACCGCTCGCGCTGTTGTGCCGTCACGCCCGCACCAAAGTGGAGAGATCCAGAAGAGGCTTGCTTTCAAATTCACTCTGTTCAGCATACGAAGTGCTTGGCTCCGAAGCAAAAAGCTAGTGTGCAATCGCACCAGCTGCTCGTTTATACCCGCGCTAACGAGGGCGCGCAGCTGATGCAAATGATTGCACGCCAATGTGTATTGGCTTGTTTTAGTTTCACTCGAAGTAGATTGGCCTCTCTAGCGAGATTCCTATTGGTCAGTCATGACCTACGTTGTAGTGACTGACCGATAGGGAACTGCATACATCATGCAGTGACAAACTCGATGTCAGCTCGCACATCGTTAAAACAATAATCAGGGCTCCAGACTGCGACAAAATGGTCGCATTTTGCGACCAAAATTTGAGAGTGTGCCACTGAATTTTACATCCAGTGGCACATGTGCGACCAGTAAATTTGTGTATGTGTGTCTGAGCTAGGGATGAGTCACGATTTTCAAATATTCGATTAGTTGATTTTATTATTGAATATTGAATAGGTTGTGCGATTATAGTCTATAAAAAAATCCCCATGTTTTCGGTTCTGATGCGGTGACACGTTCATGTAACCAGAGGGTGGCGATGCCAATAATGCATCTAAAAACGGTCAATCAACTCTCAGACAACAGAAGATGATACACATTGTCTCACACCAGAGCATGTGAGCGGAGTGGTAATATTTCCTCCAGAGCGAGAGAACATTTCTGAAGATTATGCGCCGCTCGCTCAAAACGCCAGCAGTGACGCGCTGGTTAACATGTGAAATAAGTAGGGCTGCCCGTGCACGACTGAAGTTATGTATACTATATGGTAGAGAATGCTAAACCATAATGAGCGTTTTCGTAATATATTGCTTATTCCGCATCTCAACACACACATAAAGCTTGCCACAAAAAAACGGCAAAAGTAATGATTATGCATGAAACATTTGAATTGTTTATTAATAAACTAGTGTTTTCTGTCAGTGTCGACTGCAAAGATAAAGTTAACGATGCTGACTCGCCATCTTCGCAGTGAACACGCCTGTAGAGAGAAATGCACACCTCATATGAATTAGCCTACATAAGCAGAGAGCAGCCCATTTCTGTTCGTTTTTAATTATTTTGTTTAAAAGTAGACATTTCAAGCTTTCTATAGATATACTTCTCAGGTCTTTGAGGCAAGTATATTATACGCTGAGTTTCGGTTGATTTATGAGACGTGCTCCAGTTCACGGGCCCGCGCCTCCGTGTCCTGATTATATCATCTACTATATCTGCTTCTTATTTATTAATCCAGACAATTTGTTAATGAAACATTGATTGAAATGAAGATACAATTTATACTAGGGATGGCCCGATACCATTTTTTTTCAAACCGATACGAGTACGAGTATTTACATTTGTGTACTTGCCGATATCGAGTACCGATACCGATATTTCTACCGCAAAAGTAACTATAGGCTCCCAGAAAAGAAGACAGAAGACTATTTTAGAACAACAGGTTAGAAGACTGTTTTTATTTTCTTCTCTGCTTGTTTTAACAAGTCTAAAAATAAATAATAATGAGTAAAATAATAAATGTATTAACACACAAACCACTGTTAATTTAACATAAAAGCAAGCAGTTACTGCGTGCATGGTCTGACATGACTGAATGCGCCCAAAGTGCGCTCCCTTAATAGTCTAATTCCTAAAAAGCTGACAGTTCATCGCGATCTCACACATCTGTTATTATCAATGAAGCTGACTGCACAATGAATCTTTCATAATATCCACACTTTGTTTGTTATAATTAGAGGATTTGCCAGCATACAGAATTCAGCACTGAACAAAAAAGTTTTGAGCAGTGAGGGGAGTCTATCTTAAATGCTTCTGATTAGCCATTGCGTTCAAGAAATCAACACACATGTCTGTGATTGGCTACATCTCTCAACGCTGCAAACATGTTATAAATAGAAACTCTGGCCTGTAAATCGTTTCTATTTTGTTTTAGTTGTTCTTCTTGCTTTTCTGCAACAGATGAATGAAAATCTATTAGTTTTAATATGTTGTATCCATAGATATTTCTAGTTTGCGGGAGTCCCGCGAATCGTTTTATTCTCCCGGAACCCGCACACACAGAGTGAGTGCATTACAGCTCGCGCCCGCGCTCGCGCTCGGCCATCAGATCTAGTGCCGCGCCGCACTCTTTTGCTTTGGGAGTGCACGTCCCTATGCCTCAGTTCACCTCGACAAAGCACTCGCGGTGGCCAGTTTCGTTTCGCAAAATGTACGTGGTATCGGGGCGTGGTATCGCGAATTTACGAGTACGAGTACGAGTATATGAGGACAATATCGACCCGATCCCAGATGCCAGTATCGGTATCGGGCCATCCCTAATTTATACTAAACAATATTCAAATTAAAGATCCTTAAAGTAGCAGTGTGTAATTTTTAGCGGCATCTAGTGGTGAGATTTGCGAATTGCAAACAGCAAGTCACTCGCGGCCTATCCCTCGGTTTTCAAACTCGAATGAGAAGCTACGGTGGCCGACGTAAGACAAAAGATGTCGTCGTCTGAGCCTGAGTCAGCAGCAGAGAGTAGTAAGTCAAGCAATGAGGTTTCTTTAGCGCTGTTTGTTCGCTTTCGGCTACGGTAGACACATGACGTCACAATATGTCGACCTTCATAGAAGGGGATTCCCGCGCCTATGTAGATATAAATGTCTCATTCTAAGGTAATAAAAACATAACGGCTCATTGAGTAAGGTCTTTATACACCACTCAAAACATAGTTATGGATCTTATATTGCATTTCTGTCAATAGATCCTAAGAAATATCACACATTGCATCTTTAAAGATCCTTATGATCCTACCTGACTCATCTCATGCGGTTCCCTTTTCTTATAATCAACATAAATGAAATAAATAAAAAAACATTATATTATGAGACATCAATATAAAACGTATGTTTTAGCTTAAAACATAGTTTTAGTTTTAACTTATATTTAAGCGTCACACTGCTCCGCTTTGCTCACATGCTCTGGTGTGTGGCCTATACATGCATGTGTGTGTGCATGTGATGGAGGGGTGCGATTTTCGAATAATAATCCAATAATACCCAGCGATCTTCGAATATTATTTTTGCTTGAAATGCCCATCCTAGTCTGAGCAATGAGCAAGCGAACTATTGACTCGTTCTTCCGACCTGCGGCTAGTGTGCCAGTGCCAGTCTACTGTGTCACAGTCGGATGGTGATTCAGAGGTTTGTGTGGCGAAAAAGGCCCAAACTCACCATTTTAGGGAAGACTGGCTGCGAGAATTCAGCTTGTTTAGGTAACGTTACTGTAAGGAGACGAACTCCATGAACTGCGAATATTGCAGTCAGTCGCTGCCCCAAAACTGCGGGGAACACGAAGTTTGCCGACAGCGCAGTATTGTTTGTAAATATGAAATGACCGAAAGGTTACTGAGCACTTTGTTACTTAGCAGTTTTTTTATTCTGAATGTATGGTATATTTTTTTCCTATTTGTACTGACATGACAGCGATGGTGCTGTCGGTTTACCTTGTTGTTGCATCTTCAAAAGTGCACAATAAAATGTGACACTTAATTTGAAACAGCACATTGTAATTTCTGCATATATTATCAAAGATTTTTATTAGTAATACAGTGGAAATTAGTAGAAATGTGAATATTTGGTCAGCATGTTGATATACGGTGTGTGCCCCTAAATTTTTTGGTTGTGCCCCTAAAATTTTCAGTTGGGGGCCAGTGTGCTCCTAGTGAAAAAAGTTAGTCTGGAGCCCTGATAATTATGATATAATCATAGACTATCGCACACCCCACGCACAAAGAATGAACTTACAATTGAACTTCGAGACAGCACGTAATACGCTGTTGTAAAAGTCGCAAATTGTCACGTGAACAAGCAAATCCAGAAAGAAAGAATAATAAAAATCATATAATGCTAATTAGATCAATTTAATTTGGTATTTAGATATGACTAAGTTAAAGTGTCATCTAAAATTTAGGACCTCTCATAAGTCAAAATAAGACTTTTAAGACCTTACATTTTTTAAATCAAATGTAATACTTTTTAAAACTTAACCCTGAAATTAGGGGTGTGCCAGTTTCAGAATTGGTGATGACGGTTATGACTTGAGTCAGATGTGACGGTTTGTAACATAACCGACGTCGGGGGGTGTTGCGACGTTCGTCTGTTATTATAGGACAACTTAGTTTGAATAAAGGAGCAGACACTGATCTGCTTGCTCTACGTTTATTTAAAATGAACAGCAAGACGACTAGAAGTGAATGTGCTTTCCATTAAATCCAATTAATCACACAGTAAACAAATCCTTAACAAAAAAAAAAACTTCACAATGAACGTGCTTTGTTTTAAATAAATCACACACAGTAAACAAAACCTTAACAAAAAAAATTTGCAATGAACTGCAATTTAGACGCGCAAACTGGGTGCCGGTGCGGTGAGACGTACATGCTAGGGCAGATTCGGCTTGAAGTCGTTCATCCTCGGATGCGGCGCCGTGCGCACTGTTACAAAAAAGCTGTGCACACAGCAATGCGAAATGGGGTCTTGCCGGTCTTGCGCACCTTCGCACTCGTGCGGACCGTCTATGGTTCGGACCATAGAGTATAAACAAGGCTTTACTCCATGTCCGCGCGCTCTGATCGGTAAAGGGGCAGAGATTTCTCCCGAATCATCTCCAGCTTTAGCAGAAGCACCACCACTAACTCCGCCTCCGTTTCCCTCGTAAGCTGATATTAGTATTTAAACATTCTCCATGATAAAAATGTTCGTAAAAAATATTTTAATAACACGGTTTTGGCGGTTATAGAGTTCTAATGACGGTGTTCAACTATAACCGTCGGTCTCACGGTTATATGATAACCGTCACACCCTTACCTGAAATGTATGTGGATGAAACTCCAGCTCTCAACCCGTGGTTAGAACCATAGTTTCTTGTTAGTGTGACGTGGACTTAAATAGATCATGCTCACAATAAGCAAGATAACATGCAGTGCATTCTATATCTTTTATTCCGTATATATTTCATTCTACATCTTTTGAAAACCTTTTTTGAAGTGTGCGCAGGAGTGTATGTGCTCTAGTCTGGGGAACTTTATTATTTTAGCAATAATCTGACCCTTATTCGATCTCGAATCGATTAAATAACAGAAGTTATTATAACAGTCACGACAAGGTAATTTCCCTAACAATGCATCATACTATGGTAGTTAAGCAGTAAGTTACGTCATTGACTCGTTGTACAGAAAAAAATGGACCCCAACTAGACACAGCAACACTGGCTCAAACAACAGAATGAGGTTGGGCTGTTTGTTTAGTCAACCAATGGCAGACTGAGGGAGTATTCAGTAAAAATAGTTAAATAATTATTATTTTTGTGATTATGTTTAATGAGGCAAGTGGGGAAGTGGCACACCTCACCATTAAACAGTCAGTCCTTTTTTCAACTGAATAGTGTATTTATCCATGTATGGTAAGTCTTCTCTTTCCCTGTGTGGTCTGTCAGTAGATCTTGAGTTCAGAGGAAATGACAACTCTATTACTCTCTTTGCACTATTATTTTGGCTCACTCTTGACACGCGACTCTGAAGATGACATTAACCTACTCTACTCATTGTGGAATGTGGTTATGCTGGCTGAAAGTGTCTTCACATCCTGATACCAATCACTAAGTTAAGAGGTCTAAATGTATTTATATGTCTATATATCTTCTGTGGAAGGCGTAAGACCATAACATGTTCGTCCAATCATTGAATTCGGTTTGAATGCAATGATACAATGTCCTATCTGCCTGTCAATGTATGCATTTCCATACCTCCACGCACCTTTTCGCGCAGATATCAAACATCATCAGCGTGTTTCATGCTACGCAGAGTTAGACAGACGTCAGTCACTGAGCAGCGCAACCGAAACAACAGCCCCGTTTTACAGTTTCTCCTGAACCAAAACAAAAGGGCTCATGCTGCGTTCATGCCATAACTACTGTAATTTCAAAGAAATGAATACCCGTGACTTGAATTTATGCGTTTCGATGGCAACACTATCAACTATCAATGAAACTGCAGCAGTCAGGTGGTACTGGTCAGTGCTATTTAAATTGTTTATGTTCATTATTATTGTAATGTTCTGTGCTTTGGGACATGAGGTAGTTTACCGCCGTGTCTCGTGATGCTTTTGTTTGCTCCCTGCTGTACACGTTCATGTGTTTTGAAGCTCGCTATTGCTAGCCTCTCTGAAAATCGCCAACCCTAGCTTTAACTGCATGTTATTTATAATGAAATGAAAATGTATAAAATACAATAAAATGTTTAAATCTGTATTAAATGCAATAAGTTGAACTAAAGAGAGCTTTTTTGAGCCACGAAGTAGGACTTAGGTATATTTTTGTATGTAATTTCATAGTTGAAGTACTTTTATTGTCTTTGAAATCTGGTTAATCTGGTGAACGTACTGGTTAAAACGCAAATTTTCGTATGCATTTTTTCGTATTCGTCATTCGGTGGCTCTGAATTGTCAAAACACCTCTCAAAATGCTTGCTACGGATGCGGAAAATGCAGAAAATCGAACAATTAAGTACACAAGTACGCAAATGTGAATGTCAAAGCTTAACCAGTGCATTGCAATCATAGCAGTTTCTGCTAATGCCATTATAGTGTCTCCTTTGGCTGAGAATGTAACATATACTTACACTGTGTTATGGAGGAGTTCTGACAAATTTTAGAACACAATTAGAACACATGTGTTCATGTACTTATGTAGAAAATATTTTGGGTATAAATGTCTACATTTATGTAAGGTAGCAATAATAAAACATTTAATAATGTCTGTTCTCTACCTTTGCATCTCTTCTGCATTTTTTTTTATAAGTCTTGTGCTGTACAAACGCTCTAAAATACAGCTTTTGGCCTTCATTCACCATAAAAGCTGCACAATATCTAAACTTGGAGAGCCTTTAAGTCACGGAAATGAATGAGTTTGAGATAAGGAGCTAAAAACGGCAACCAGCACATGGCAGCTGCACTAGATAATAGCTGAATTGTTTGGAGGTCGGCTCATGTACTCTGTGTGGAAAGCTGGAAATATGGGACAACAGCAAAGTTAAAATAAAAGATCAATCACTCACAGTTGCATGACAAGGTAGAGGTGGGATTTACACTCATAGATGTCCTCCAGGGAAACTATGTTGGCATGTTTAATCCTGAGAGAAAGAGAAAGGTGGGAGAAAAAAACATGTCAACCCAGAGATAAGGCAAAATATCTAGGCTTAGTACTTGGTGCTTATACTTCCAGAATAAAAAGTAGCATCAGAGACCAAAATGAATGGCAAAAAGTTCTACGTAAGATTGTACGTAACTTTACACAGGAAAGGTTAGTTAAGTGACTTTATGACACTAAAATCATGCTGACATGCTGTTTCTGTCTTGTAGCATACCTTTGTGAGAACAGTGAGTATTTTTTGTGCAGTCGACTAAGCTGAACTTGTACTGAACATGAAATATTCCTTTAAGGCACGAAACCAAGAGCATTATATGCACATCTTTTTGGTTGGAGCTGAAAGTGTCAAATTAATGCTTTGTTTTAATTAGTGCTTTCACAGCGCATACTAACAGGTTTAATAAGTCTGTCTCCGTGAAAGCTGATCTGACCCCAGATCTCTCCTCGTCCAGACCAATCTCTGCCACAATGTTCTAGATTGTTAAACTGACCCAGAGACGCGTCATAAATATTTACCAAGGAGATCTGGAATCAGGTTTCTAGTTGTCTATAGCCTGAGATGCAATGTAAATATGAAACCAGGTCTGAGTGCATTGAATCCTGAAAAAGAGAGTGAGATGAAAACCAGACAGAGGGGGAGGGAGAGAGTTTCATCAAATGTCTCATGCCTATTACAAACATACTGTAGGACATGTTACTAACAACAACATAATGTGACATTTGCAGAGCAGCTGGCACAGTGAGACACTCGTAGCAAGAAGGCAACAGGCACATCTCACAAAAGCATGGACAAAAAGGGTTTCATCTTTAATTTGATCAGCGGCCTTCAGCGGTTCTAGAAGAATTCTTCCTATCCATTTTCTTCTCCACAGGGATTTCAAAACATTCTTCAAAAAGAGTTACAATCGACCAAAGCTACAAGACTGATCACAATATCACAAACTTTCATTTTGAGCAAAAAAAGTGTATTTGAAAATTGGATAACTAAACGTATTATTATTAAGGAATTAACTACTAAATTACTCATTGGGAATTATGGAATTGAATCAGAAACGACAAAATATTTAAACTTTAAATTTATATTTTTGATTAAAACATTATTTAGTTTGGGACTGCAAGATTCATTATATTACATTAGACATTAGATTCAAGTCTGATTTTTAAGTTTTATTCAGCATAAAAGTTAAAAATGAATGAGTCAAAAGTGATAGTAAAGGTATTTATAATGTTACAAAACATTTATATTTCAAATAAATGCTGTTCTTTTGAACTTTCAAGCTTTTAAAGAATCCTGGAAAAAAATGTATCATGGTTTCCACAAAAAATATCAAGCAGCACAACTGTTTTAAACATTGATAATAATAATACATGTTTCTTGAGCACCAAATCAGCACATTAGAATGATTTATAAAATAGATCATGTGACACTGAAGACTGGAGTAATTATGCTGAAAAATCAGCTTTGCTATCACAGCAATAAATTAGATTTTGAAAATATATTAAAACAAAAAAGAGTTAATATTGTTTACTGTATTTTATCAAATAAATGCAGCCTTGCTGGGCATAAGAGACTTGATCTTACCAACGCCAAACTTTTGAATGGTAGTGTATATTTTTATATAAATGAATAAAGGCAGGGCTTGACATGAACTGTTTTCCAAAGTTACAAGCCACTCATCATTTTCACTGGCCACATTTTTGACATTGATACCATGGTGAAAAACTGCCATATTGATATTTTTAATATTATCTCATAATTTAGCAGCAGGTGTATTAAATGAGGCGAGTGAGTGAGGAGAGGAGGGTTTTTGTGTCACTTGCGAGAGGGTGAGAAAGCGCAGCGAAAAATCTATATTTTTGACAACACTACTTGATTGCACTTATTTTATTATAAAAGATCCTGTTTTAAAAGACTACAGTTGAAAAATGTATATACATCATTATATATAAAATTCAACCCACCAAAGTGGCTAGTAGGAATGACTGCGTTACACACCAAATCTGTCTGACACAAGTTTCATCTTTGTTTGATGGCAATTCGGGGAAGTCCAAATGCATAATATGAAGTAAACTCTTACAGAAACCGCCTGATCAGTGCAGGCAGCAGTGAACACTGCGTAGGAACCCTGAGAATCAGAACGCAGCTTGTGACATATTGAACAGACTGTACTTCCCTCCCACACAGCCTTGAGTTCATTCAAATTAAATATGCCGTCTAATCTGACTAAAGTCTACGAGGGGGTGGATTTTGTGTTAGTCTAGGGGATAATAATGAAGAGTTAAAGAAAAATCTATCAACTAATGTCACGCATCTTCCCCCGTGACCCCTGACTCTCAGTCGTCACTGCCCCCACAACAGCCAACAGTCCAGCGGATTTTCATTGACTTACAGAAGGACTGCGTGAGTGTGTGTGACGTGGGGGCTCTAATTGAGCCGAACGGTGGAATCCCACACACCTCCCCAATGGTAATACGACACGACAGAGGCACCTGAATGAGTCACTGAGGATCTCTTCCACTCATTCTCATTCTTTCTCTCCCTTCAGCAACATGTACACTCACCCACTCCCCTTCTCGCCTTCTCTCCTTTCAGGCATTCTGGTGGCCTCGTCTTTGCCTCCTTCAGAAACCACACACCACGCCGACCCACACAACTGTGGGCAGGCACGATTCCACAACAAGAGTATTATTGTTAATGAAAACTATTGCTATTATAAATGATTAACTATTTCATTCTCATAAATTATATAAAATAAAAAAGCATAAATGTGAGCAACAATGACAACAAAAACTAAATTAAATTAAAGACAAAATTATTTATTGTATTTTCGATTAATGCTGGATGGTCTGATTTAATTTGACTTGAATGCATGTGACTGGCATCCGGTTATCATCTTGGAAATCAAATTATTTTGTTTTATTTTTATTTTGTGTAATAATGCTATTATTACATGTTATTATTACTATTATGTATTATTACTATTATGTAATAATATTAGTCCAATTAACACCAAGGACGATAACTATACCGATAATGATAAAGATTTAATTTTAAAAATCATTCTAAATGTAAATGAATAGCAGAGTCCACACCACAGCTATAACAATAACGGCACAGACAAACAATATAATTTGTATCACTTACAGGCAATCAGAATCTATCCTGCTTTAACGAACTGAGTGTTTAAAGGTGCAGTGTGTAATATTAACAGCTAGTGGTTGAAATGGGAACTGCAGTCCAAATTCAAAATATTGGAGAGAGTTGTTTCCCCCGCCCTGTCCTCCTCAGACTTGACGCTCACACCGGTTGCCAAATTGAGAACAAGCAACATGAACAAGCGCAATTGACAATGGAAGGCGACAAGCCTTACACTGTAAGTTGATGAGATGATTTATCCGTGTTTAATAACTCTCTGGACCGATGGATGCTGAGGTTTTTTAGGTTGGGTAGAATATGCAATCTCTGACCCAGTTCGTTTGCTTGCGTCCATGGCTGCAATAAGCTTTGTTTTCTGCCAACTGGCAACCCAGGGGTGTCAAAATTATTACTATTGGGTAAATTGTCAGTGGGCGGGATCACACAGACCAAAACAAAAACAGACAATCCGACATGGAACGCGCATTTCGAAATAGAATCACAGGCTGTAGCGTTTTTTTTTTTTCGAAGAAACAAGCATTTGAACTTAGCATGTTTCCGAAATATCTGCAAAAATTATGGTATTTTTATGTATGGTATATGATAAGTAGAGTCGAAAAAATTACATACAGCACCTTTAAAGTGGCAGATGACATAACTGCAGTGCACATTTATAATAAACAACTTTATTGTTATAGATTTCATTATAGTTATTGTTTTTGGTGTGAACGGGCCTTTAACATTTGGGAGTCTGATCAAATAATGAGTCAAGAAACATGTTATAAATCATGGCTAATTACTCTCATTGTCATGCTGGAATAGAAGGTCATGTTGAGTACACTGTATTGTTGGATACAATATTCTTCGCAGTGTACTCTGTTGTACAGGCCATTTAATGGCATTTTATGCATACAAGAAATATGCACACTGAGCACAGTATACATACTGTGTGAACTATAATGATAATAAGTGTAGTTATTCTCTGTCTCCATAAAATGCTCTATAATATGCCATAAATTTAAGTATATTTATTTGGTAACACTTTATTGTACAGTGTCATTGTTAAACATTACATGTAGGTACAATAGTAATTACTATAAATTGTGTATAATTACATACAACTAACCCTATAACACACCATAATCCTAACCATATAGTAAGTACATGTAGTTAATTATTATTACTCAGGACTTAAATGTATAATTACACTGTGACACAGACACCATAAAATAAAGTGTAACCCGGGTTTGTTACAGTGTAATTACACATATTAATTAACATGTATTTTAACTCTTTGAAATTAGGACTAATTTACTATTACTATTATAAACACAAGTAATACATGTAACAAGGGCACTGTAAAGTAAAGTGTTACAGAGAAACTATTGTTTAGTTTATCCAAACAGAACTCAAAATAAATGTCAAAGATTCCACACTTCACTAACTTTGGCAAATTCAGACTAGTTGTTTTCCAGTTTGGCTACCTGACAGAAGATCTGAGCAGATCCAGTCTGTGCTGATGAATCACAAATTCCCCAGAGATTCCAGAATTGTGTTAGTCACAATTACCTTATGAATGTAGAAGCCATGGAGTATTTATAGCATATACCTGCAATATGGAATGCTGTATAACGCTGAACTTAAATGTAATGGTAATATTTTCAGTATAGTGCTTTTTCAGTGCAACTGCAACTAACCCTCAACCAAACCCTAATCCTACCCTAACCCAGTAGTAAGTACATGTTGTTAATTCATATTACTCAGAATTCAAATATAGCCTATAATTACATTCTAACAATGACACTTTAAAATAAAATGTAACTGAAACGTTTTCTAAACTATAATAACCCTGCTTGAAAAGTACAAAGACAGCAGATATGAGTGAGACCCTCAATCTGTCCCAGGGTGCCCTGCGTTCTGGTGTGCATAGCAAGGTCACTGAGCATGTCTTCCCTTGAGGATGCCCAGTCGGATTCACAGTGACATAATCTGGACATTTTACATAACGCTGACATCACAATCCTGTCCCTGCAGTAGATTACTGTGAATTGCTTTGAACAAAAAAACATTTGTTCAAAAAAAATGACAGCTAATCTGTTCAGTTAAGATATAAAGTTGTGCCACAAGGGCATTTGAGACAATAAAGCTGTTCAAAAACCTAGAGCTGCCTCACTGTCTATGCACTTCATGGGCAGCTTTCTCAGCCTTCTCAGGCAGCGCACTGACTGAAACCGAACCTCATACATGACGATTTTAAATGAGCACCATAAGACTCAACTCATAATTGACACCAGTAGAGTTTGACGTTAGTATGTTGCTATGCTAATGACACAACATGGTAATAAGCACATTGAGATGGAAATTCACCCTCTATTTGTCCATGCCGTATGTATCTATTTTCGAAACGATTCAACAATGTATGATTTTCAGGGTTTTTTGTCAAAATGTCATAACTTCTTTAATTATTTAGTCAGTAAATAAACTCCACCCCCTTTTCACAATTGACTGCAAGATGTTCAGATCAGACTCCATCCAATTCCCTGCCCTACAATCTTTTTCTTTTCCGATAATCCGTTTCATTCGGGATATCCCTTAAACGCATTGGGACGTCATTCACTACCCTCCTCTTCATTCAGGTTTTAAAGTTAGACCACAACCTCCTTAGTCTTTCTTGATCAATTCATTATAAACAATATAAAAAAAAATATATAAATATATTTCCCCCAAAAATTGTATAGGGTTGCTAACGACCCTGAGGTGTGTAACAGTGTAAGTATATTTTTTTCTGCACAACAATAATTGGCTTTATGCACAGCTTCACTACTTCCTGAACTTCAGCCAGCCCTTTGTTTCCTGTCTGTCATTATTGGACAAACTGATTAATTCAGGTGTGCCTGGCCTCAGTAACAATAATCAGGCACACCTGGACTAATCAGTTTGTCCAATAATGACAGACAGGAAACAAAGGACTGGCTGAAGTTCAGGAAGTAGTGAAGCTGTGCATAAAGCCTATTGAATCTTTGATGACTGAATAAGTGAAAGGTGGCAATGTCTGATACACAATGATGAAGTGACGTTTCACTCATAATTACCGCAGGCAGAAAACAAAAGAATAGGAAGAATCATCAGCAAAACTTGAAATGGCTCAGCGATTTACTGCAGAGCAAGTACTGAACAAAATTAAATATTAGTGTCAGTGTCATTTGATGATTTATCTGGTGAAGAAGCTGTCAGTGGTGAAAATACTGATTTTGAAGATGTTGAAAATGAAAGTTTTGAGAATATGGTTGAGAGAGTGAATGCTGAATGTACTGGGGAAACGAGCTCTGTTGAGGACAGTGATGATGGTATAAACATCTGCTCAAATCTCGTGACAGGTAGAGATCCATCTGTGTTAGATATAGATCCGGGTCACTAAAGACCCATAAATTAAATACCGTATTTTCCGCACTATAAGGCGCACCTAAAAGCCTTTAATTTTCTCAAAAAACGACAGTGCGCCTTATAATCCGGAGCGCCTTATATATGGATCAATTGGTTAATAACGTCAAATAAATCAGGTTATGTGTGTAATTCACGTGCCCGCTCACGAGCGCTCACTCTTACTAACAGATATACGAACAGACACACTGTCCCCGGTGCTGCTTGCGCGTCACAGAATGTTCATAAAGCGTTCCCCGTTCACAGTAGACGGGTGGTCTCATTCAAAACAGCCAGCTGTTGCTGTCAGCGAGCCGCCGCACATGAATACTCATACGAGTCAGGCTGCGAATGTAAGTTACGTGCCCGCCCCAGCGCGCTCACGCTTACTAATAAACGCCTCGCTTCCGGCGCCGCGCACTCACTACATTCCCTTTTAGCACATCTAGTGGATGCATAACGCAAAGCCAGTCAAATGTTTGACTGCAGTATCTTATGCGGCTTATAATCCGGTGCGCCCTATATACAGTAAATGTTCTAAAATAGGTCATTCATTGAAGGTGCGCCTTATAATCCGATGCGCCTTATAGTGCGGAAAATACGGTAATGATTGGCGAAACATTCATATACGTCACAGTATGGAAGATAATATCTTTCAATACTTCTGTAATATTGTGACTATAAAAATAAATGGCACACAAATATTGTATAAAATGTTTAAATTGTTTTAGCTTTTATTTGGTGTTGACTGAAAAGTACATTATATTTAATTAATTCGCCATCTTGGATGGATTTTCTTGACTGATGTAGTTGATGTAGCAGCAGTGCATTCTGTTCTTCTGTTAATGTGATTTTTCACCAAAAAATGAGGTACCTTACAAGGCAACAAAATGTTGCAGCCTACCTTTTGCAACAGTCATCACATTAAAACTTATCATGCATTAAATTGCTGTCTAGGGCAGCTCATTACGTAGTCAAATAAAAGAATGAGGACGCATGTGATTCTTTAATACCTAGTTTAAATCTAAGGCCATTTCACTGTTGCCAGCAGCATTTTTGAGAAATGTGACGTTCCAGCAGCTGTGAGTGCTTCCTCATTCACACGTTGCCTCAAATATCTCTGTGAACGCTGTGCCTCTTTGCCTGTGGTAACCCAGGCAACCCAGCCACTAAAAATAGTGTCGGCTGCTCCGGCTTCAGTCATTCCCACAGAGCTTTATGATTACAGCGGTTTAAACATCAGATTCTTAACACACACACACACACACACACACACACACACACACACACACACACACACACACACACACACACACACACACACACACACACACACACACACACACAAACACACACACAAATCCCTTGCTCTCCACTCTCCCTGAGATAACATAGCTGTTACATATAGATGAAGACCTTCATGGACTTTACAACTCTGGGCCACAGTGTTCATACAGCTAGGGTGTGATATTTAATGTGTGTGTTTGTGTGTGTGTGTCATATACATCTGTAAGTGAACTAAACCAGCTTTTTAAATGACTCACTTGTGGAGCACAGCGATCTCATTTTCAATGCTGTTTTCTTTCCCCTCCAGAGCTTTTTTTGGGATGCACTTAATCGCCACTAGTTTTCTCGTCCTCTTCTCCTCTGCGAGCACCACCTCAGAGAAAGCCCCTCTGTAAGACAAAATCCATATAACCAATCAGAATACAGTAAAACCAAGGATCAACAGAACATCAGGGGTTCATCAAGGTCCTACAGGGACAGATATACAAAATATTTAGACTATAAATAGCATATACATTTCATAGCATTTCTAACTACATAAATGAGCGTTCAATAATGATCTAAGTATGTAATTCATTTAATAATGTTAGAATTTTTGAGAAAATTTTTGCTTTTTTATATTGGGTTGTTTGGGTCTGGTTGGGGGTTCCTGGCCACATTGTTATTGTAAAAAAATAAAGAAAAAAAATATATACTTTGGTGACACTTTACAATAAGGTTCATAAGTTAACCTCAGTTAACTATTTTAGTTAGCATGACCTAATAATAAACTGCCCTTATAAAGCATTTGTTAATCTTTGTTAATGTTATTTTCAACATTTACTAATACTTTATTAAAATCCTGTTAACATTAGTTAATGCACTGTGAACTAACATTAACAAACAATGAATGACTGTATTTTTATTAACTAATGTTAACAAAGATTAACAAAAACAGTAACAAATGTATTGCTCATGGTTAGTTCATGTTAGTTAATACACAAATAATAAATTAACCTTACTGTAAAGTGTTACCAAGGTTCTTGATAATTGAAATATAAATTAAATTAAATATCCATATTGCATTACATTTAAAAACGTTAAAAAACATTAAACTTAAAAATATTAAATGTTTTAGTGACAACTAACTCAAATAGATAAGTTAAAGTACCAACATTTTATAGTGTCTTTAATTACTATGTAATAAAATTGAAATTAATAATTTGATACAATTCATTTATTGTGTACATACATAGTTTTATATTACACTTTAACCCACCCTTAAACTTAAGCATACCACCAAACTTGTCCCTAACCTTACCCGTATTACACCTAAATAGCAGCACAAGTGTTTTTCAATACAACACAATAAGTACATTGTACCTAATTATTATTTTGTTTTTGATGTAAGTGCATATAGTTAAAGACACCTAATATAAAGTGTGACAACTAAAACTGAAATATAATATTATATATATATATATATATATATATATATATATATATATATATATATATATATAATATTATATAAATAGTACTAAAATATCATTAGTCCCTGAGTTGGCAGCCACCAACTAAAACAACAGCAAAATTCCTAACATTTTTGGCAGGAGTAACATCATGCTGGGACAGCGCTCCTGTCATTTCACTTGTAATTTGAACAACAAATACAGTGCAAGTCACAGATGGGTCGAATGTTGACATGTTCTCAAACAGACTTGTCTTAACAAGAGCTATCCACACACAACAAGGTATATAATGGCAAGCAATAAAAGCTCTTAAATGTAAATTTGAGTTCTTATCTCCAACTGTGAATGTGACATCAATATTTAGTTTCTGAGGCCCTGCCCACAGAGAAATCTCATTGGTTCAAATGAGCACTGCACATAGCTGTACATTAAGCATTCACTATAGTGTATCAGTGAAAGCAGGGAAACAGGAAGCAGATGTTAACAGACTTCCTCTGAAAGGATAACAGCACAGGCAGCGAGCTCTCTAGAAGAGATTAAAGGGGTAGTTCACCCAAAAAAGAAAACTTTGTCATAATTTAATCATCCTCATGTTATTCCAAACCTGTACGAGTTTGGTTAATCTTCGAGACAGTAATTTTAAATGAAACTTGAGAGGTTTATGTCCACGTAATCAAACCTAAGAAGGTCCAAACAGGTCATAAGGCGTCATAAAGCGAATCCATATAAATCAAGTGTTTTAACCGTGAAGAGATACACTCACTTTATATGATGAATAGATTTTATTTAGGCTTTTATTCACATGTATAACTTTGCAACTACATGTCCACTAGCAGTCATTAGAGTATTAGTAGAATGTTAGGTGTTAGGGTCAATAGATGTAGTTGCAGAGTTACTTATAGTCAGTTAAATGTCAGTTGGGAATATCAAAATAAAGTGTTAGTAGATATTAAGCAGACAGTCTACTAATACTCTAATGACTCCTAGTTGACATGAACTGCGTTGCAAAGTTACTTATAGTCAGTAGAATGTCGAAAGTGGACCATTGAAATTGAAAGTGTTACCCAATAGTGTCAATATTCAATTCAGTGTTGATTCAATTAAGTTCAATAACTGTGTAAAGTTCATCAATTATGAATTTAGATCAATTCATCTATAAGAAGCTCTACAGAAGACAACTGTGCCGTTATTCATCTTGGGAAAAATATGAAACAAATCTGATTCAGCTATAAAGCAGCTCTACAGAAGACAGTAATGTCATCATCCAGCTTAATTCAGTTCAAGTTCAAGGTATGAACATTTATTTACTGAGTGTCGATTCAACTTCAGTTGTTTCAGTTGGCTTTAGTCAGTGCACACAGAGATCCAGTCACAAGACATAATGAACACAGGATCTGTGATCGGGCCTAAAAGCTCTGATATCATCAGCAAACCACCCAGCCTGTTCAATATTTGAGAATGGAATGAAGATTAAGAGCAAACTCATTTGTTAAACAGGATGTGATTATCCCTCCTCAGCGGCACAGATCCGGCCAGGCAACCTTATCCCAGAGAGCTCATGGAGGACAAACACTGATATGATGCATAGTTAAGCCTGTACACGTACGTGTGTCCTCGGCGCATGACCAGAGGACAGGGGAAGACTGTGGGCTAAACCGCTGACGCTGACCCTGAGAGGACACACAGTATCCAAACAGCCCATGCACTCGCTCGAGTACAGCAATGCCACACTAGTGCTCACACACAACTGAACATGGCACACAGATATTGGCATGACAAGCGTAAAACAGCAAACAGTGCATATGTCGGACATCTTTATTGTGACCTCATCAAACTCAATGTGGTTCGACAACTGGAATCAGTCGCTATTAGGGATGTCCCGATACCACTTTTTCACTTCCGATACCGATACCGATGCCGCAGCTTTGGCTATTTGCGATACCGATATTAATCCGATATTTTTATTTTATTCTATTTTATTCTTGAACTAAAACTAGGCCTAATAAAATATATGGAAGCACTTTGCTCAAATAGCAACCTAAACACATCTCACTCAAATGGAGAACAAATACTTCTCCGGTATATAGTCCACAACCACAGTTGATTATGAAAGACTGTCACCGTTTATTCAAACACTACATAAAAATAAAATAAAATACAGGCAGGCAGGCTACTTCAGTAGGCTACTTAAAGCTACCAACAGGTTTAAAGTTAATCATTAACAAGCTTTAAAACTACCCATTGATCCGTGTACTTTTGCGTTCATTCGTTTTTCCTTTTTAACCCGTAAAATGAAAAATTAACAGTTGTTGTATTTTTAAAACGCAAAGTTGAACACCAACATTTTAATTTGAACTGTATGCACACCAAAAGCTGCGCAAAAAAAATAAATATTGACGTAAGTTATATATAAAGAAGTTATTTTCTGTATGACCAGAAATGATAGAGTATTTTAAGTTGTTTCCACTGTTGAAAGGAAACCGTAAGCGTTCGCGCCCGCGCTCCGTGCCATCCAGTGCGCGCTCCACACTCTGCACAAACCCTTGCTTGGATATGCGTCAAAATCCTGTGTAGCATACAGTTTGCAGCCTACGGTTTATAAACTGAGGAGACGGATTGCAAAACCGTGTTTATATAGTACACCGAAGGTAGTAGGATGGAGTGTCTGTTGTGAGTTTAGGGGGCACGTCAGCCAGAGTGTGTGTGTGTGAGAGAGAGAGTGAGTGAGTGAGACAGACCTACTGCCTGCTGAATAGAGGGTCGCCAAAAGAAGGATCTGAAGTGCCGGTGTTTCGGCTACAAAAACCCTCCGAACTGATCCGAAACCAACCCAAATTTTATCCACACACCCAAACCCATTTTTTTCCCGCAAAATAGATTTCAAAACCGCCCAATATGCAGGCTGCGCCGCTTAACTGGATGTCACAGCAAGGGAAATGCTATTCAAGCATTGTTGGATAGGTATCGGATCATATTTTTTTCTCCCCTCCGAACTCCAATCTAGCGTTCTGGGCCAGTATCGGCACGATACCGATGCTGTGGATCGTCTCGGGACATCCCTAGTCGCTGTACTGTAAGGAAAATGCACACGACTAACACATGCAGACAGGGCCTAAAATTAACACTTGCCAAGCGCCAAATGAGAGTTAAAATCTGTGTTGGTGAGTATATGAGTCAATTTCCAATTTTATGAATTCTAACAATACAAAATTGTGAGAACATGAAAGTGAACAAATGTGAACGACGCTCGGATGTTATCAGTTTTAATGGCCATAACTAGGGCTGGGCGATTTTTACCTTTTTTTAGATTAATTCGAATTTAATGTTTTGCCACAAGTTTATTATTTTTAAATCGAGAAATTGCGGTTTTCAATAAAATTTTTAGCAAATGTTAAGATTAGATGACGACATGTTGACGATTCAGCTATGATAACAGTTAAGACAAGAAAATGATCCGACCACATGATGAACACATCGCTAGTCTTAAGCGGCTGTTCACTGAGAAATGCGTTATTGCTTTGAAAAAAATAAGAACCGGCCAGTGGAATGGGAAAAAAGTTACGTTATTAGACGCGAGTTGAACTTTTTTTAACTTGAGTGCCACGCTTTTAGAATGCAGTTTCATGGGTGAGACACTGGAAAAGACGCGAGACACAAATGCAACAGCCAAACACTTCCGCCAAACATAAAAACAATAGGTAAAATATAGGGATGCACGATATATTGGCCTTCATATTGGTATCGGTTATCGGTCTCGGCCAAAGTTTCATATCAGTGCATCCATGGTAAAATAGTGCAATGGAACGCAAAAACCTGCAAAGAACCACTACTGTATGTTTGATATCTCATGTTTGCATGATGGTGACAGGCTGAAAGGTGCTGTTATTTTTTGCAAAGCATTTGCAGTTAATAATAGCCTATTACTGCTGTTATTTATTGCTATTACTTTTTTGCTAAGAAATATATAGCTTTTTATTTAGTGAGTATATAGGATATGTTTGTACAATATTTGCCTTGGTATTTCATGCATATTTTATACATTTGATCACTTCAGGTGTGGTACACTTGGAATAATCATATTGTAGTTACGTTTTTAAATTTACAAGTTAAACATTAAAAAAATCGAAATTGAGAATCAGTCGTTCTGAAAAAAAAAAAAAACGAGATTTGATTTTTTGGGCATATCACACAGCCCTAGACAAAACATGAACATAATTATCACCTTATCGGAATTATCAATTATTATTTAGTGTGTTGCCTGCTATACCGTTTCTAGAGTATTGCTAGATGGTTGTAAGGTGATCTGGGTTACTAGGAGGTTGCTTAGGCCGTGTGTCCACCAAAGCGTTTTTTCACGCACCTGGCGTAAAATTCTAATTGTTTTCAATGGGAGCGCCGCGTTTTTTAAACGCCATGAGCGTAACGAGGCACTGAGCGTGTATTTAACGCTCAAGCGCTGAGCGCCCGGCGTTTTTTACTGATCGCCAAGAGTTGAAAAATGTTCAACTTTGGGTAAAACGCTGCGCTCATCACTGTCACTTTTTACCCAGCCTTCCAATCACAGTGGAGGAGGGGCGGGACAAAAACCACACCGACCAACTGTCACAACATTCTTTATGTACAACGACGTCAACCAGCAGAGCTAACCGAACAAAATGGATGAAAAATTATTTTTTAGTATGAAACAAATTATCTACGAAATCAGTTACAATTAAACTGTGCTGCGGATATTCTGTATCATAGTAACGAATCGTCTCAACTGAAAAAACGCAGCGCTGCCAAAACGCTCTCAAGCGCCTACAGCTAGGCATTTCAGCAGAGCGCCTAGCGTTTTCAGCTGGCTAAAAACGCTTTGATGGACACACGGCCTTACTAGTCCAAGTCAAAAGAGCCTGGGAGTATGATTATTAGTATAAGTGATCCTTGCCTTTAGTAAGAGCAACAGTTCAGAGCTGGGGAACTGGGGCAAAGCAACACATTCCTCTCCGGTCAGAGACACAAGAGGACGGCCATCTGCTGGAACCAGGGGATGTGGGGAACTAGATTACAACTGTTGAGGCTTCCTCATTATACTTCCCGGAATACAAAGAGGACAGAGAGAGGGACGCTGGGGGCAGAGATGGACTCCAGAAACATGATCTGGAATTATAACGTTATGCCTTAAAGAATGTCATTTTGATTAACGCTAAACCCGTTTCGTGGCTGACTCTCAGCTGCACTTTTCATTATTGGAAAAATAAGGCCAGTTTATTTTAGTCATTTGTTCACCAAGCTTGTCACAATGCACTCTTGAATTGAACTATGTTTCTGAGTACCATTAGGAACAATCATTGACATAGTGATAATGTCAATAACACTGTCACATTCTCTATCCTTTATCTTTTCTTTCCCCCCCATTAAGCACTCTTTCCCATTAGCATACATTCTATTTCTCTCTCCTTCTTTCTCATGCACCATTAAAAACACACTTCTGCTTGGTTTGGCCGCTGGAGAAATTGTGGTTTCCCTGAGAGGAAACAAGAGGTCAGGAGCGATGCAGAGGGGAGAGCGACTTCCAGTCTGTTACATGACTCTCACATGCCTTCTCGGAAAGACATTTTAAAGGAATAGTTCAATAACCACTGCAACCAGATCATGGAGTCAGAACTGTATCAGTCCAATTCATAAACCAATCGTTCAGATCATTTTTTTAACCAATTCTTGAAAAAGATCATCACAAAGTTATCATATGGCTAATTGTATGATACATTTATAGTGCTTTTGTGTCCTTCTGGAAATGTAATGGCCCTTCATGTTCTTCACTTAGGGGTAAAGAGAAAGACCTAAGCAGTGGTGTACTGTTAGCAAACATCCTGTTTAGATGAATATGCAAATATATGTGATTTCCTCTCAATAACAAAATAAACCACAGTTAAGATCACAGTGATGTGGGTGTTTTCACCAGTTCTGCAATGAGGCACTCCAGTGAAGTCACATCATATTTATTTTTTTAATACTTTATACAACAAATTGCTTTAAAGCAAGCAGCTTTACAGTATTAAACATGAAAAAACAGTGTCAGTGTCACTTTCATTTAGAATTCTAACTTACATTTTTACTCTAAAGCAGCTTTTCAGTGTGTTCATGTTTTTGCTCATGCCTGACCTCAATGGACTGAACAGAAGAAAGAAAACGGAGAAGATTTTCATGTAGGCAGAGCCACAGAGCATATCTACCAATTACGAAATCCCCATAGACCAATGGTAGTTTGAAAGTGTTTACTAGAGAGAGCAAAATATTCCTCAAGTTCGCTTCGGAAAGCTCCAAATGAACAATGTCTTGGCCTTATTTTTTTCAAAATTACATCATACAACTTTGTTCTTTGATTTGGCTTGAAGTATATCAGGGTATTATGGGCCAGATTTAGCTTGAGCCAGCGCCAAAACTCTTTTGGCATTAAAAAATTAATGTCAAGATTTACTAAAGACACGCATTAAAAAATGAGCACTGAAAATGCGTGGACAGGGTTACTTTTGCGGCTGAACTTATTGCATATGCATTTGTAGGAGTTTCCCTTTTAGACACAAAATGTATGGGAGGAGAGTATTTAAATTAATCATGTAATGTGATTTACTAAGGTTTGCACTAGCCAATTTACTGGTGTTTACGCCATTATTTGTGCGCTGCTCTTGGTAGATTGTGTTGGTCATTATGTAAATGATCCGGTTGCATCTGTGTTCTTTAATTTGCGTGTCGTCAGTAGATCTCCGCTTATACTACGGTTACCACACCTCAAAACATTGTTCAGATGATGTATTTCCAGAAGTTTGTCAGTTTTTGTCCATAAAACGCTCTTGTGTGTAGGACAAATTTCTTATGCATTACATCCCAAGCCTCCGTTGCTAATTAAAAAACATAATTTTAGAGCAAGCAATGGAGGTTTGAGCCACTGATAAAAGATTAATGCAGTTATTACGTAGAGAGAGAGAGAGAGAGAGAGAGAGAGAGAGAGAGAGAGAGAGAGAGAGAGAGAGAGAGAGAGAGAGAGAGAGAGAGAGAGAGAGAGAGAATTAAGCTTGTTTGAATTACTCAAGTCAGAGCGTCTCTCAACAGTGTTCGGCAGCAGCGTCTCTACTAATAGCGAATGCTTATTTTCTCCAAGAACACAGACGTTTTTACATCGCTAGTGAGAAATGTCTTGTAGCTTTTAAGTTGTTAAACTCTTTTACTGATAAAATTGCTTTGACAACACATTTCTGTGCGAGTGTGCTTCTGCACCGTATGTGTGGGCATTTAAGTGGAATAGACAGCTGGAGAAAGAGATTATGTGCTTTTCCATAATAAATTATAAATACATAATACATAATAAAACGAAATTTTGTATCCTATTATTTACTATATTTATTTGCTTGGTCAGTGTCGTTGTGGGCTTTGGTTCTTTCGCTGTTGTCGACCTTTAAAATCATTTGGCGAAGTGATATGGACATGTAATGCGGTCAAGACCTGCCTGGAACTACTTTAGCCGTGCGTTTCCATGAAAATAATCATACACCCTAGAACGTTCATCAACCAATCAGATTCAAGCATTCAACAGCACCGTAATATAATTTAAATTAGAGCACTGAGGCAAACAAATCACACAGGGGTGTGACATTCTTTAGAAAACTATTAATTCAATCAAATTAAATACCAATTAAACAATTTAATAATTTATCTCTCAAGAGACCGACGCCAAATGCCATCTTGCTTCCTGGGGCAGTGCTCAGCCTAAATTCAGTTTAGTGCAGGTCCCACAGACTCGACACGGAACCGCCATCTCTGCGGATTGCATTATGTAACGTTCCCTAAAATAAACAAAAAGCAGGTGCAGCTCACATGCTGGAGGCCAGACTGTGAATCGAGTAAGACGGCCCAGTGTCTCTGGACGGATGCAATATATCTCAGTTTAACTCAGGCTACCCTTAATAGCTGCTCCAGAGCGCCTTATCAGCTGATCTGAGAACAGCATTGTGTATTATACATTTTAACATCATAATCTGGATTTGGACTAGGCAGGCTGATCCAAAACATGCCATATTGGTTTTTGGGAGAACAGTACAAGTAGGGACATTCCTGCATAAACAAGTTTGCTTGTAAAATGCATTGATTCTTAACCATGTTAACTGATGAACTAGAGGTCAACTGATATTTTTAAATGTATGATTACAATACCATATATATATATTTTTTTCATTAAATGGTCAATTTTCTTTTTATTTAAAAAATGTATGTTTTTGTATTTTATGTTACTGTAGTATTTATTAACATTTTTAATGATCTTTTATGTTTATATTTTCAGTTTAAAACTGAAAATAAGCCGGCTTGACAAGCGCCGGAAAGCCCCGGAAGTGATCTCTCGTGCGAGTACGTCACTCATTGTTTACACAGAACAGAGATTCAAATAAATATGGTTGTGAAAAAAATTCAACGTTGTCTGTTGATATACCGAAATCGTCTTCCATTGCGATTTCCTGTATATCTAAATATGTTTAGATCTTCACAGTGAAAGGTAAAACCTCCGAAATCTCTGTGTGAACAATGAGTGTCATACACGGGCGAGAGATCACTTACGGGGCTTTTCCGGCGCTTGTCGGCGCTTGCGCAGACAGAAGCGCTCGCGCCCTCAGAGTACTTGGACGTGGCTGTGGTTACAAGAGGTAAAAACGATATAAATACTAGGGATGGGAATCGAAAACCGGTTCCACTCGAGAACCGGTTCTAAATTTTACGATCCATCGATATTGTATGCCCTCGACGTTAACGAGTCCTCTTATCGATGCTCCTGCTCTGAGTCAGCCATAGTATGTACAGACCGTGAACTCACAACTGTCCCGTTTGTCCTTTATCAAGCACCATAGCACCGCGTCCAAAGATAATCTTTGTCCTGCAAAGTCTTATTTGATCAGTGAGTAAAATTGTCTCTCTCTGGTAATGTAGATGAACCGCTGCGCTTGTGACAGGGCGCATGTTAAACTGATCGAGCAGAGAGAGAGAGAGAGAGAGAGAGAGAGAGAGCGAGCCCCGGTCGCGCGCACGCACTCTCTCTCTTCGGAGCAAGGCGAAAGTAGGCTTCACCGTCTCAAAACTAAGCGCTGTTTTCCTCTCTCCCTCGCACATATTAATCAAAATAAACGACACGATGGTAAGGTAGGGAGACTAAAGTTTTATGTGGAGCATTCGGAGATTTGTTTTTCCTGAATTGCCGCTGGGTGTGAATTGTGCTAAAATACGTTGTCTTATCTTCTCTGAAAAGTCTTCCGCACATTCAGCTGACATAATCACACTTCAAATAAACGAAAAAAAAACGATCCAGTGATGAAATGTTTTCTGTGATGACACACATCTTGTGGGATGTCCCAACTGGCGGGATAATCACACAACGCGCACACGTCCGATAATGACACGTCCAATTCGCGAACTAATGACTCATTTGAACCGATTCGTTTTAATGAATGGTTAAAACAACTGATCTTTCCAACACTGAACTCACGGGACGTTTAATCGGTGTATAACTAATCGGTAACACTTTACGGTTCCATTTATTACAGAAATTACATAAAAAGTACAGTTTGCTTAGTCAAGTGTAAGCATTAAAACGACTTGTTTTTCCCCCCGAAAAAGACTACTTTTTCCCACACAGTGCTATCAGGAATCGATAAGAGAATCGTTAAAGAATCGGATCGATAAGCAGAATCGTTAGTGGCATTGATATTGATAAAATCTTATCAATTCCCATCCCTAATAAATACTGTTTGTTTTCTCACACAAACCGCTCGTTTCGTGTCTTAGGCCATCAATGTATACTTACATTTACGAGTCATTAAATCATGTTTAATTTGGACTTCTCTGTGCATGCTCTTTGAGGTGGACCCAATATACCTGCATTATACACACACACACACACACACACACACACACACACACACACACACACACACACACACACACACACACACACACACACACACACACACACACAAGCACACACACACACACACACACAAGCACACACAAATATATATATATATATATATATATGAGTTAGCATAGAGGTGCTATGGGATTGGGAACTTCTAAGCTTAAGTTTTGTCTCTATCAAAGACTCTTCGAAAACTTGAAACTTAAAAGTGGTTAACCCAGAGGAACGATGCAATGAAATGCTATAGACGTCTATCTTATTCCCTTAAGTTATTGTGATAGTGTCGCTATACGTTTCTGGCACACAGATGATGAGAACAGTTCCACTCGGCGTGTGATTCAGAGAAGAGCACTTATAATGTGGTCGATCAGGGTCGCACACAAACATGCACAAACAGCAGCACTGATTGATCTCCTGGGATATTTCAGTTTCCAAAACAGGAGTTGCGACCTCACACCTGGCCGTCGGCCGAGCCCGGAGGATAGCCTGCAGACATTACCAATCAACATGAACAGACAATATCTGTGATGATGACTAGACTACAAGACTAGATATGTGACACACTAACAGCCAATTGCAAATGTTATTTATACACTGTGGAAAGAGAACACTATTTGTTTAGGGACCCTTCACAGAAGTTCACTTCCACATGGCCTTTAATGAAGTGATCATCCGAATTTCATTATTTGAGATAGCATTACCTATTTGATATTGGATATTTTTTTGCCACGAAATTTAATTTTATTATAACATGAGGGGAGTAGTGATACCTTGGAAAGGTTTTGGCTTTCAAAACCCACAAAAATATTTCGAATTTTTGACATTTTCAGGTTTTTGTAAACCACATTAGTTTTATTTACAACAGTCAATAAAAAAAGTAACTTTACTATTCAAAATAAATTCGTAATGACCTATAGGTACAGACATGTACATTTATTCTGTTCCAAAAACTAGCGAGCTACCTTTCACTGTAAACAATTATTTTCATGATTTGTTATCACAACTTTTTTATCTTTTGTCAATTCAACTTATAAGATATAATGTGGTTCAGATAACATAATATTTTCGAGCTAAACCAATCTCCTTAATAGTAATAACTCAAATGTTTTTATTTCAATGAACTAAAAATTTTAAGGCAGCCAGGAAACTTACTTTTTTAATTAAAAAGCAGTTTAAGTTTAAGGCAGTTGCCTTTCAAGCCAATGCGTTTTTGCATTGCATTACAGTGCTTTTCTATTGTTTTCCCATGTAACAATGCGATAGATTGACGTGTTTGAACACTGTGCGTTCATTTTTCGTCTTTTGCGGCACCTAGTGCATGTGTTCTAAGAATTTTTTTTTTAAGTGTCTCTAGACCTTGTTTTTTCACAGTTCTTAAAATAGGGGCCTAAAAAACAAGAACAGTGTGTGGGATGTGCATGGCTGATATGAAGAACACACTCTATAGTCTCTGCAAATTATCACTTGCAGTGAGAAAAACAAAAGTAGAAACATCTTTCCTGTGAAAGTCTGACTTCATCAACAGCTCATCACCTTCACGAATTCATCAGCTTGTGCAAGCGACAGCAATCAGGAGATTAACCTTTCATTCAAGGCATAAACGCGGCAGAAGACACACCTCGATTGTGTTTGTGGGTGTATATCCGTGCAAATGTGTGTGTGTGTGTGTGTGTGTGTGTGTGTGTGTGTGTGTGTGTGTGTGTGTGTGTGTGTGTGTGTGTGTGTGCAAAAGGATTGGTGATTGAATAATAAATGCACAGGGGACACCTCATGGTGTTTACCAGCCTGGTAGAAACACCTGCTCTCCCACACACACACACACACACACACACACACACACACACACACACACACACACACACACACACACACACAGTAACTGCTCTCTCACACACACACACACACACACACACACACTTTCAGTTACCATTCACACCTCCACTAGCACATAACAAATAATTAAAACCCAGAGAGTACAATCTGTTTTTGAAAAAAGGTAAACAACAAAGTGTTCATGCGACATAACTGAAGACTTAAAGTGACAGTTCACCCAAAAATGAAAATTAGCGCGTGATTTACTCAACCTTAAGTTATCATAGGTGTATATGCCTTCCTTCTTTCAGACGAATACAATCGGAGTTATATTAAAAAATGTCCTGGTTCTTCCAAGCTTTATAATGGCAATGAATGGTCCATCAAAAACCATATCCTTCAAAAAAAATACTCCACAAGGCTCTGGGGGGTTTATAAAGGCATTCTGAAGTGATGTGCTTGTTTTAAAAAAATATTCTTATTTACGTTAAAAAGTGAAATTCTAGCTTACGCACAAATGGCCATATGCAGTTTAATTACATATAAAGCACAACCCGGAAGTGCGTCATGGCGTAGCGTAAATATCAGCAGTACGTCACATTGCTCACATAAGTTGCGCTTAGACTTAAGTGAAATCCGTATGTTTGTTGGCCGGAGGCTAGTTGTTTTACTTTATAAAGTTTTAAATATGGATATTTTTCTAACACAATTGCATCACGTTGCTTCAGAAGGCATTTTTTAACCCCCGGAGCTGTGTGGAATATTTTTATGATGGATGGATGCACTTTTATGGACTTCAAAACAGAAACGGCCATTCACTGCCATTATTAAGCTTGGAAGAGCCAGGAGATCTTTTAATATAACTCTGATTGTATTCGTCTGGAAGAAGAATCTCATATACACCTAGGAAGGCTTGATGGTGAGTAAATCATGGGCTAATTTTCATTTTTGGGTGAACTATCCCTTTAATTTTTCTCTCTTTACAGAGAAAAACAAACATCAAACGTCAATGTCAAATTACCGTTAATACCAAGCATGTGGCTTTCACTTTAAATATTTGTGCTGCCACCTAAACTGCTCTGACAACACTCTGGATGACACGCCATGCTCATCTCGTCGTGGGTTAAACCAACACTCACAACAGCCTGTAACTGCATCTGCTAATAAGCAGCTAATGGAAATTCAACATGCCCTAGTGTGCTTCACATCAATGAAAGGGAAACCATTAAATCGCTATGGCAACTCAGCAATGATTTGGTTCAGCTCAGTGCCTATTCTGAGGGATTATGGGTTCTTCGTAATCAAATCAAGTATACCTGGAGGAAACGGTGCCTCATAGCTGGGTATCCCAGAACCGAAACATTCTGCTTTTAAACAGGATAATGTTACTGTATAGCAAAACAGAGCGAAACCAAGCATCATTATTATTGCTCATACTTAGTAAAAAGAATTTGAACAATCCCATAACTTAAGTAGATTGTGTAGATCTTATTGAGTGATCTTTAAATTTGATGTTTATGTGGCTATTCAAAAGTAGACTTTGATTCTGATAACATTAATCACAGAAAATTGTTGTATAATTATATTATATAGATCAGCATTGTTATTGGTAACTAAAAAAAAAATATATATATATAGTGTTATAAAAATATAAAATATAATTGAACAACTTAAATGAAAATGAGAAATGTTGCCAAGGTCAATTAACTGAAATGAAATAAGTTGAAGAACTAAAATTGTTAAAACTAAAACTGAAATACATATAAATTAAAGCTAATTATAAAAATTAAATAAAAACTAATAAAGTAAGTAAGCACATAACAAATTTGCTAAAACTTAAACAAAAATGAAACTAAAGCTGAATATATAAAAAAGCAGCTAATTCAAAATATTAATAACCATACAGTATAAATAATACTAAAACAACAGGTCTACAGTGTTCAGAATCGATTTTTTTTTACTCTTAAAAGCATTATAGTGCTTCTTTCTTGTGCAGACCATAAAATTGTTAATAATAATAATAATAATAATATAATAATAAAATCTTATATCACGATATGAGTATTTATATTTCATGATAACGATATATATCACAATATAGTTATTTTTGCTTTAAATAAGGTCAAGATTTTTGATACCACTGAAATTTCATAATTCGTATAACCCTTTTCAATATCATTTAAAAAACTAATACTAGACTAAAATAACACTCAAACTTACTGAAGAAAAATAAACAGTGATAAAGAAAGAGCAAAGAATACAAACGTAAGTTATGAATATAACTATGGATCTGTGAGACCGAAGAATGACCGTCACTACGGTCTAATAGGATGATAACCTTCGTTCCGCCTTCTCTCTCTCTCTTTCGAGACCTTATGTAACAAAGTCATCCCCATGACCCCAGAAGCGGAACATCACGCGCTATACAAGGCTCGTTCTCTTACCTTGAACGCCCTATTGTTCTGAGCGACAAGGATAGTGATGGACTTAAAATCTGTTTTGACCTCACACTGACTGCCACTACGGTCTAATAGGATTACTCATGTCAACAGGGTCGCGAGGAACTACAGAATCCGAACTATTCGAACCTTGCTGGGCAACAGACATCAAAACTGCAGTGCTGACAGGCGTTGTGCCAGTTACGTCAACTCTGTAAAATTTTGCAAATGTACATGGTGTAGACCATAATGCTGCAACACAAATCTCCCCCACCGGAACTCCTTTTAGTGCGGCCCATTAAGTAGCTACACTTCTGGTTGAGTGGGCCCGTATTCCCATAGGAACTGGTAACCCTCTTTCCGTATAAGCCTGGGAAATAACCTCAACCAAACAATGTGATAAACGTTGCTTAGAAAGTGGCAACCCCAGTCTGGCCTTTCCATAGCAAACAAAAAGCTGAGAATGAGACTTCATCAAGGTCTGAGTAAAATGTACATAGGTGCGTAATGCCCTTACTTAGCATAGGGTGAGCAAACTCTGCTGATCTGCCTGTGTAGAAGGGGGTTGAACTACCTCCAGAACTTAATTTCTGAACTGAGGATTAAGCACTTTTGGTAAAAAGGCAGGGTTGGGCCAGAGCGTCACCCCTGTGCCACCCGGCCTCCAACCCAAACAATCTTCAGTAATGGATAGCGCACACAATTCTCCTACCCTTTTAGCAGAGCATATAGCCAAGAGAAAAGCTCTCTTGAGAGACAAAGTTTTTAAATCTGCATCAGCCATAGGCTCGTATGGGGGTTAAGTGAGAGAGTATAGTACAAAAGGCAAATCCCAATTGGGTACCCGCAAAGTGCGATTTGGACATAAGCGACGAGCTCCCTTCAGGAACTGACATACCAAGGGATGTTGGCCTAATGGCTGGCCATCCACTCCCCCATGAAATGCTGAAATAGCTGAAGCATAAACCCTGATTGTACTGGCTGCTTTGCCCTGATCCAGTTGAGCCTGCAGGAATCTAAGGATAAATGTTACCGAAAAGGTTATTGAGGGAAGGGGGGGAAAGCATATAATTAGCCTGTCGGCCACTCTTGTGACAGAGCATCCAGGCCTAAACTGCCTTCTTGTACCGTGAGGGAGTACCATCCCAGGCAATGGATCGTCTCCCTGGAATCAAAGAGATCTACATGAGCTGTCCCGTATCGGGTCCAAATTTGGCCTTTTGCCTCCGTGTGCAACCGCCACTATTCTGGGACAGGCCCTGTTCTGGACAAAATGTCTGTTGCTCTGTTTGTCACACCTGGGATGTAGATAGCTCTCTTAGTGAGAACAGCCGTGGCCATGTCCACGTCAGCAGTTTTGCTGCTACCTGGAGACACCATAGCGACTTTGTCCCTCCTTGGTGATCTATGTGGTAAACTGCTGAGGTACTGTCTGTTCTCATGAAAATGGTAACAGACCCTTGAGAGCACATTAATGTGTTCTGATGACCAAGGGGGATCCCATTTGCCCCTTACTGACCTGCCTTCCCAAATGGCTCCCCAGCTTGTCAGTGATGCGTCTGTTGTTATCACTGATTTTCTGTGAGGAAGAATGCCCAGTGGGGTTCCCCTGCTGAGAAAGTCCTTGTCCCTCCAATGGAGTAAGGCCCGCATGCAGGCCTTTGTCACCAACTTTGTTCTTCTGTCTTTTTTTGGATGAAGACGAAAATAATTGAACCATCTTTGTATCTGCCGTGTCCTCAGTAGGCCTAAGGGAATCACCATTGATGCTGCCGCCATCAGTCCTACCAGCTTCTGAACCCTGTGGGCTGTCACAAGCTTCCCTTTCTGGAAATGACCTAACGCCTTCTCCAGGCCTTCTATTCTCTGGTGAGTGAGGTATGCTTCCATTGTAATGGAACTAGAATATTTTATGGCTAAAATATAGACCCAGGAATTTCACCTGCTGTTGAGGCTGAATACTGCTCTTCTTCCAGTTCACCGTGAACCCCAGGGACTGAATGTGAGATAGTACCTCCTCTGTGTTCCTGATCACCTGCTCTAGAGAAGGCTTTAGCACAAATTAACCAATACCGGTACTATACCTCACAACTGAAGGGGAGCTAGGGCGGCTGAGTTCACCCATAGTAAAAACTCTTTGTGCCAAAAACAGGCTGAACAGTAGAACCTGGAACTGAAAGGCTTGGCCTTGAAAAGCAAATCGGAGAAAAGGCCTGTGCTCTGGACTAATTGAAATATGGAAATATGCGTCCTTTAAATCCAGAGACGTGAACCATTCTCCTGCACGTATGGACTGCATTACCATCTTTGTATGAATCATTTTGAATGAAAGAATTTTTAAGTACTGGTTGAGGTGCCTGAGATCTAGAATGGGACAATGACCACCATCTGTTTTTGGAATTATGAAATAGGTTGAATAAAACCCAAGTCTGCTGTGTGTTGAAAGGAACCTTTGCGATTGCTCCTTTTTGTAATAGAGCTTGCACCTCTTCCCTCAATACGGGGTCCAAAAGTGGGTCCTTGACAATAGTCATTCTAACCCTTGATTAAAAGGGGGGCGCCGTCGAAACTGTAGCCGATACCCGTGACTTATTGTGGATAAAACCCAATGGTCTGAGACCACTCTCTCCCAACTGGCCCGTGAAAGTTGGGAGGGACTGTTAACGGCCAGCCCCTGACCCCTATACAGGTCCGCCATAGCCCTGCACCCCGTCTTGAAAGTCTCTGTTGGCTTCCACCACGGGACTGAGATGTGTGGCAGGATTTTTTCTTTGGGCACAAAAGCTCTGCCCTTCAACACTAACAGGATTGCCACTCATGTGTCTAGACCAGTGGTTCTCAACCTCTCCTGCAGGGACCCCTTGACTGGACATGTTTTTGTTTTAACCCTAAAAATGGCACACCTGATTCAATTAATTAAAGGCTCAAAGGTTAATGTGTAGCTGACTAATTGAATCAAGTGTGCCATTTCAGGGTGAAAACAAAAAAAATTCCTGTTGGGGGTCCCTGCAGTGGAAGGTTGAGAACCACTGTTCTAGACCAAGCAGGTTGATGCAGCCTTTGTTTTGCTCGAGACCTCTGTCTGAAGACTGGAGTTGGTTTATGACAAGCCCGCTGGACAGCTTCTCTCGTTGTAATGGAGCGCTTAGCCCTATCAGCACCTCCTGAGAATCTGAATTAAAAATGTGACTGGGAATTACTGGCGAATTCATTAGTTCTTCTTTTGGTCTCTGGCAAAGAGGTTTGTACCAGTCATACCTGTCTACGACATAACACAGCCGAAGACATAGCCTGTCCCACATCACGTGTCAATTTTGAGAATCAAAAAAGCAGAATCAACAAGGTTCCTAGAATCCTGGTCATCCGGACTTACTGTTTTCCGTAAGGCTGCAGAGAAGATAGCCAAAGCATTGCCTGTACGAGCTTCACGTGCAGTGGCATTAAATGATTGTGAGATCAGACGGTCAGTTTTTTTGGCACACTCTTTCTTGGGAGAGCGAGGGTTAGCAGATGCATAGGCTGGTCTGAGAGTTGTCCATGATGCTATTTCTTGTTCTACCTGTGGCATGTGCCCCAGTCCTGTTTCTTTTGGGTAATGGGCATTGGCCAACCGTCTGCAGCCTGCATTGAATTGAGGCTTCTGAGATGGTTTCTTCCATGCTGTCCTTAACATTGAGGTATAATCATCTGCCACTGGAATGCAAGATGGAGAATTAGTCTAAGGTATGCCTTCCCAGACAACCCCGACAGGAGCTGGGTCAGGCACAGAAGGCTGCAAACAAAGAATTTTTGCTAAACTAAATACTAGCAACAAGAATATTCGCTGGAACATCATCCCTTCCTGTTGATTCACCATCCACTTCGGCAGAATCTGAATGGGGTACCTCTCCTTGGCTCTCTCCTTCTGCCTGCTGTGCATTATCAATCAGCAAGTCGGGAGCAAGAAGAGATAATATATCAGCATCTTCTGCGTCAGTGTCAGGATTACCCTACTGCGCAGGTGAAGGAATGCATTCTTGACAAGGAGGTAGTGATGGTGAAAATGAGTGACGAGCTTCAGCTCTATCCATCCTCTGTGCTAAACTATGAATAGCAGCCAGGATCTGTAGTTGAGTGTCTGTGTTGCCACCCTCCACTGGTGGAGCAAGACTTTGGTGTTTAGCCACTTCCACCACCCTCTCATGGCTTGATCTGTGTGGTTCATGGCGACTAGTGAGTGCTTGCTACCCTCACACCAGGTAAGGCCACACACAATCCCACTGACTGCGAACAGCAGTGAAGGGTATATCATGTCAAATAATAACAAAAGCAAAAAAGGCCTGCACTAGTATGCTAATGTACTTAGCAGGCCTATATCAAACCCCAACAGCTGCGAATAGTGATATAGGGCTCCAAAAGGCAACAATACTCACCAAAATTTTGTAACGAAGTATATTCAATAGGTTACTGATGGATACTCTGAAAGAAAACAGAAATAATCCATAATATTGAATGGCTAGTATGTAGAAACTAGCCTCAAATATCAAATAATAAACTTATCACAATTCAAGCACATACAGCATGAATTTAGTGATTGGAACAGATAAATACAAAAATAAAACACCACAATTCACAGGGGCACAAGGCAGCTGCACCACTTGGGTGATGAATGGACCTGTACCAGGTCTCTAAGGCGAGAAAGGTAAAGAGAACGAGCCGGAAGTTTAACCCCCTATTTATAGCGCATGATGTTCCGCTTCTGGGGTCATGGGGATGACTTTGTTACATAAGGTCTTGAGAGAAGGCGGAATGAAGGTTATTATCCTATTAGACCGTAGTGACGGTCAGAGTGAGGTCGAAACAGATCTACAATAGAACAAAGACAAGTGAAATAGACCTACCGGAAAAACTTCAAGGACTAGAAATAAGAAAAACTACACAAATTGTATAAAGTAATGAAATTAATAAAAACAAAACAAATTCATAGTCTTTACTGCATAAATTAAATATACATTTATTCTTATTAAAGTTGCAAAAGTTATTCAGTCAAGAGTAGTGAGAGATTTTCTCTTTTTTTGATGTTGTTGTTTGATTAACATCAATAACGACAGCAGGTATATTAGGCTCCTGTCCCTTTAAGAACGAATACACGGATCCAATATATTCGTGGGCAAATACATGGTCACTTTGACATATAGTTATGTGTATTTAACCGTTTAACCGGCTGACAAATTTCTCCGGTTTAATCATGTCTACATCACCCACCCCTATTGTATACAAGTAATACTAAAATAACACTGACTTGTGAGTGGGACATTGCATTTGCACCAACATTTCCTGTAGCTAAGACAATACAGATGGTACTAGTAATCCCAAGAACATGGGTTTAATTTTCAAAGCAAGCATAAAATTGGTTTTGACCATCTACATTGATGTTACATTTAAATTGAATATTTATACGACTCTTTCATTGAACGATCAGTTTTCACAAGGGTTTAATGGTTTTAACTTCTGACATTGGACAGCAGCTGAATGGACCTCCATGCCCGTTTGTAAGACATCTGAGCACACTTCACTGTGTGCTGTAGACCTGGTGATAAACAGGCTACCTCCTGCTGTGCCCCGGTGTGACTCTTTCAGGCTGGGAGAACGAGTGCTAGTCATGTTATTGGAAACAGGGCCATATGTCTTCCTGAGAAACCCCAAATGCAGTCTTGCTTGTCCAGAGGCGCATAAAGCTAAGCAGATCTCGCACAACTATGCTGACCTGACAAAAGTTAGTCAAACTGCTGACCGTTCTGTGCTCTTACTGTCTGTCAATCACTGAAATGAGAGTATGAGAGAGTACGGGGTCAGCAGCAACAGCAGAAGCGGGCACAGGCGATCCATACTCCCAATTGATTTTAGATTATTCCAGTGCTTTTAAACCGCCCACAAACCGCCAGCCCTCGCAAAGAACGCTGGGAAGTGCCGTAGTTCATACAGTGCCACTAATAAGGTTGGGCATGTGATCTGTTGTGGAGCAGAATGAAATGCAAAAAAAAAAAAAACACACAAACAGAGTCAAAAACATTAGGCTAACTTGGTAACTTAATGTAGACAATAAAGCAGGTGAAAAAAATCATTTATAGATTACTGCTCAAAAGTTTGGGGTCATATATATTTATATATATGTAGTGGAAACCATGATATATATTTTTTTCTCAGTTGAATATATATATATATATATATATATATATATATATATATATATATATATATATATATAATATTAAGTTGTTTTCAACTGTGATATTAACAAATGTTTCTTATTGATTTTCTTAAGGATCATGTGACACAGAAGACTGGAGTAATGATGCTTAACATTCAGTTTTGCAACATAGGAATAAATGGCATTTAAATGACATAGAAAACAGCCATTTTAAATTGTAATAATATTTTACAACAGTACTGTATTTTGTATCAAATAAATGCAGCCTTGGTGACAAAAAGAGATTTAACAGTTAAAAAAAGTACAGACCCCAAACTATTGAAGAGTAGTATTCATTTAAGTACTTTCCACCCGTTTTATTGTCAAAAGTCATAGCTAGGGATCTGAATATCATAGAGACTCTTGGGCTCTTTTTGGCCCAGAAGACCCTACAGTAACCACCCAAAGCATTTGCTCCCACCACCTATTCTATTTTAGGCTGTTATATAAATATGTCCTGCACAGCATCATTTCACATAAAAATGCTGTGTAAATAAATATTTTGATTAGTGGTACAAAAACTGCCAACCCTACTCTATTAACCAAAAATAGCTCTGGCTACTGGCCAGCGGCTCTCTCTTAGTTAATGGAAAACTGCTTCAGTCACAGTTTTACTTCTTAGTTACACCATTATATTTTTGGAACATTGTTTTAAAATCTTTAGGTTTAGGTTTTTCAGGTTTTCAAACTAGGAACAAATCATGCAAAAGAAAAGAAAGCCAAATGTACAAGAAACAATGTACAAAGATACAAATGTAAAATAATGATCACTTTTCATTCTAATTAGCCTAAACTGCCTAAAAAACTATTCTTATTATTTATAAGAAAATAGATTAATACATGTATTCAGCAAAGACACATTAAATTGATAAAAAAGTGCATAATCTTACAAAACATTTCTATTCGAAATAAATGCTCTTTTTCATTTTTTTTCATTAAATAATTCTGAAAAGACATATATATATATATATATATCATGATTTCCATAAATTTATTAGGCAACAAAAACTCTTTTCAACAGATAATATAAGAACCATTGATAATAATAAGAACCATTCAGTAGGACTACAAATAATAACTGATAAAGCAAATCATCATATTAGAATGATTTCTGAAGGATCATGTGACTAAAGACTGGAGTAATGATGCTGAAAATTCAATTTTGACCACAGGAATAAAAAACATTTTAAAATATAACTGAATAGAAAACAGTTCTTTTAAATTGTAATAATATTTCACAAAATTAATATTTTTACTTAATTTTTAATCAAATAAATACAGCCTTGTAACTGTAATTGTAACTGAAACTGTATTCAGGAACTTTGAATAACACACATGCACACTGACACCGCCGTGACAAAAATGTAAGTCTAATGTACATTTGCTAAGCATTGCAATTATGTGTACTTATCGAGGATTACCCAACCCTCTAAATGACATCCTCAGAAAACAGTCTGTTTAATCTGAACGAGTGTCCACAGGAGTCACTTTGTCAAACATTTACTAAAGGAAGTTATTATGGTGTTGATAAACGGAGTTTGTAGAATAACTACATGAGAGCAGGGACACGAGGGATTGGGTGGGGGTGAAGAGGCATGACAGTTTTTTAGCACTGAGTACATCAACAACTGTTAAAACAACATGGAACAAACAGCCTCCACCCAAAAGCTAAATACAGTCTGTTGCTCTTGGATACAAGCAGATCTAACAACAAACATCGCTTTCATGAGAATCGGAATACATCAGGAATATATCTGTAACGTGCTGAAATATATCTGTAACGTATTGTATAACAACGTAAGCATGTGAAATGCGTCCAGATCCTGTTTGATCAGAATCAACTCCTCAAATAAAAGCACAACAGATGTGGAGAAGAAACCACAAAGATATCAGAACTAGGGTTTCTAGCATATTTCTATGCCTTTGTTAAGGTGTTATGGGTAGTTGATAGGGTATTCTTTGTGTTTGCTTACTAACCCACTAGTATCTTACTGTGCTTAAGCAGTCAAATACACAAATAATAATGTCAAAATGCCGGTCTTGGCGAGAGTATTCACATAAACAATTATATTTAAAGTGAACGTAAACAGTTGAGAAAGAAATTGCATGGTCACAGTATAATGGATATGTACGTCAGGTCTTAAAGTGACAGCAGCCTAATACACCTGCAGCCAAATTATGAGATAATATTAAAAATATCTATATGGCAGGTTTTCCCCATGGTATCGATGTCAAAATTGTGGCCAGTGAAAATGCTGAGTAGCTAGTCACTAGTAAAACAACTAGCAACAGTGGCTAGTGAGCAAAAAAGGAGGTTTATGTTTATCTACATGCTTGTTTATCTACAGGCATGCTAAATATGGTTCTGTGTTTGATTTGGCAGCCGATGTTTAGTGTTTGTTTTGGGTTAAAAGTTCTGTCGACAGACATTTGGCTACAATCGTTCTAAAAATACAAAAGTAACGGTGGCATACAGTCAGTAACGATCACTATAGATCCGCAGTCTTTACTTAAAAAAATCCCTCTGAGGACTGTAGTATAATTTCTTAGAACGATTATATGAAATTCTTGTTTATGAAGCTTATTTTTTTGTAATTCTATAATAATTAGTACAATTAAATAACAGCATATCTAAAAAGTACTGAGAGAACAACAAAAAACAAACCTTTCTGAAACGTCGTTTAACAGCCGTTCTTGAACAGGTTCTGCTCGATCATCTTCACTAACGTTTCCCCGGGTCCGATTGGTTTTATTCACGCCATTGTTTATAATACAACAAAGCACAAAGTACCGGTAAAGGTACGGGGCGTGACGTTTCCGGAAAACGTGCACTAGACGGTTAGCGAATCACAACACACTGGGCCAGCTAACCAATCTGAGCCCATTGCGTAGTTTTGAGGGACTGGCTTCATTATTACCCGGAAACCATCGGACCGTTTTTACAAGGAGGGGAAGAGCAGTGTAGAATAAAGGTAAAATATATGAAAATAATGCAATTTTTAAAAAACGAAGCATGAACACATGTTACAGTGCACCCCACAAACACAATCAAGCCTTTGGAAAAATGCATTTAACCACCTTGGTTTATTGCTTGTCCAAAATGGCCTTCCAGCTTGATCCAGATGGTCATAAATTGTATTTTACAGTGGGCTTATTTGACTCCACGCAAAAGGAAATGGTTTTGGTTTTTCAAAGATGCATCAACTTACATTTCCAGAGTCTCTCACTTACTCAATTAATCAATAGCGGTTTTGGTGAAGCACATTAACAGTTTGACATTGTATCGACATGTTCTCCAGTTTATGAACTACATTTTATGAGGCTGGCTAAGTGTATGTTTAAAGAGTTTGTTTAGGTTGATGAGGTTTTATGAGGATCAGTGTAACATCCCTCAGAGCACTGAGCCACCGTCCACCGCAGCACAAAGTCAAACATGCATGGGAAAGCCTAAGGAAATTCAGCAGAGCATCACGACCGGACAAAATGCCCCCAAAAATCTTTTCCACTAGACTGAACATTGAGGCTCTCGATCCTTACACATTTACTCTGCAGATTATTAATAGAAAATAAAAACTTTGTTTCCATAGCAACAGTTATAGTCCATATGGAAAGTGTCTCCTCCTGTTGCCAAGACAACCAACCCACGATGAGCTCGCAGTTGAACGATGTAGAGAGCTGTTGATCTTTCCCCAAACAAGCCTGGACAACATACACAACTGACCTTAAGAATAGAGTTTAGCCAATATTGAAATCTTAAGAAAGAGAATCTTGTTGAGATTTCCAGTACTAAAAAAGACAGACTTATTTTAACATTTGTTCCAATTGGATTCTGGGACTGTTTAATGTCTTTCTGCATTCTCATTAAACCTACAGAGAAAACCAGACCATCCTAAAACTCTAGTTATATAAATGAAAGCACAATTTCCCCTTCTCTCTGTCCCACACCGTTCCTGCAGACATGATGTCACTGAAGATTCCATTAACACTGAATCCAGGCCTAGGATATGGGCCCTGAGTATTCCCACTCTCGCACTGTGTGAGCAGAGGCCAAAGGTCATCTCACACACCCAAAATCTAAGCAAGCCCCCGCTATAGCCCTAACAATAGCCGCCTTTAAACTGGCTCTGAGTGAAGCATGTGGAACTGTTTAATGAGGGTCTAGAGTTTGGAATTTAGAATGGTTCCTGTTCAGATCTAGCCTGGCTCCGCCCTCCTACGCACTTCTGCTCAATTTCATTTTCCTTCAGTACTACGTCTGGGATTGCACTGTAGACTTTGGTTTTCTCCGATCAATTTTTTACCGGGCCAATCAGCGAACAGAGGGAGTGGCTGAGAACGATGACGTTGATGTCGACTCGTGCGTTATTTTGAGTTGTAGTTCAAAATAAGAAAGATGCGAGCGAAGCCATTCGGTCCGTTGTGGCAACGCTGCCGAATATCAAGAAGTTAAAGCCGGAGCAAGAACAATCTTTGCTTAGTTTTGTGTTTATGGCCATCCTCCCACGGGGTTCGGGAAAAGACATATGTCACGACCAAACGTCAGCGATTGGTTATGGCAGATAGAGTGACTCTGGGCAGATCCAATAGTTTTAGACTTCAATAGAATACCCGCCTACAAGGAAGTTAACGCTTGTCAATGGAGCGGTGCCAGACTCTCTGTACAAATGAAATGTACGAGAGTCTGGTAGAACCAGGCTAGTTCAGATCTGGTTTGGACGCTAAAAAATGGTTAATGGTTAATGTTTTGGGGCCAGTGCTGCACCGCTACTGAATCTACAGTGCTACAGAAAAACAAATAACGTACAGTTTGCATGTGGTGTAGTTTGAACAAATTACTCCTGTGAGCCGCATCAAATGGTTCTAATCTTGCCTCACTTAAAAGCAATCTTTTATTTCATCAAGTCCAAAACAAAATGGACGAAGAATTTGAATGTGTTATATGTCTGCGCTTCAAAAGATTGTAATAACTGACTTGTTGTTTGTAGTTAAAAATACAAATAGAAAATAGCATTTATTTTGTTCAGTAGATAGCACCATGTATGTAGGATGGGTTTCTTCAAAGGGGGCTAAACAAATTTATTAAAGGGATAGTTAACCCAAAAATGAAAATTCTATCATTTACTCGCCCTCACATCACTTTCGTTCATCTTCAAAACACAAATGAAGATCTTTTTGTTGAAATCTGAGAGATTTCTGTCCCTCAATTGACAGCTACTCAACTACCACTTTGACGTTTCAAAAAGTTCATAAAGAGATCGTAAAACTAATATGAATGACACATGTGTGAAGTTGTTGGAACTGTTGTTGACCCTGTTGAAATCTGAATATCTGGTTTGTTTAAAATAGCTATATTCTACATATTTTAGTAGTGGTGTGTATCTTTGGGTAGACAGGATTCGATGCCATCTAATTGATTCATGATTCACAGGTTTTCAATTCAGGAATGATTTTTGTAAATTCAGGAAGATTCAATCCAATTCACAATGAGATTTGAATTGATTTGATTTTGATTAATGAGTCAGTAAACTAAACTTTACTGTAAACTTTACAATTCCTTTGATTTTCAAATCCAAACCCTAATCCTAACCCGATAGTAAGTACATGTAGTTAATTAACATTACTCAGTTAAATTTTTAGTATTTTGAATCGATTCTTGACCTAAACAAACTATTCACGATTTAAAAAATCCATGTTTCGATGAATATGCATCGGCAAGATTTGTAATCGATTGGTAAAAAAACGTATATCGTTACACCCCTAATTTACAGCATTTTCTCTTCATCTCTGAAATAATGTTCGTCAAGGTTTCTTACACCAAAACCTTTGAAATAAAAAGCCTGCATTCGCTACTGTACCTTTAAGACTTCTATTCGTAAATGATCTGTTATGACAGCTAATTTCCACATACAGTATACTCTGATTCGTCAGGGTGGCCAAGTCACTAAACACTGAATTTTCCCTATTAAAAATCCATTAAAAGCTTGACTTTCTAAACAAACATCATGAACATGCACTTGGAATCAAAGGGAAGTGCCACGCCCACATAGGTCAACACAAAAAGATCCTCAGCCCAAAATTGTAGCATAATTGACTACAGATAAATATGATTAATGTCAGGAAGAAACGACTGCCATCAGCAGAAATGCAAACATCAGCGGTATATTTGTAGCTGCTGAGTCGGAAGTAAAATGTTGTTATACTTACGTTCCCAAAACATCTTTAAAGTCATAGATTTCCTTGATGTGTGATGTTTTCTTTTTCCAAGAGTGTCCATCCTCTCCCAGTGGCATTTTGCTGCGGTCAATGATGGAAAAACTGAGAGAGGAAGAGGAAACCATTCAATTACTATACAATAAAGGTTATGCAAAACATCCCAAAAGATTTTTAGGGAAACTACCCGGAAACCAATCTTCAGCTGAATCCTTTAAACCTTTGACGTATAGGGCTATTCACTTGGACCTTGACCTCACCATGAGGAAATCTTCAGGCTTAAATGACTATAGTATAATTTATAAGTCACATGAAGACACATGATGTGCCTTTTATGAATTAAGACCTTTTACTATGTGTCAGTTGTGATTACTATTAAGACACCATGATGTCACAGCAAGTTCTCCCCAGCTGTCAGTTTTTCCTTGAGCATTTCAAAGAAAGGGGTCTGAAAACACACTAACAATATCTGAACTATCAGCCAGGCCAGTTTCTTTTGACTCAGGCTTCAATAAGACATGAGAATGTAAATTGAGTCAGCCGCAGTTACTTAAAGAATCTTGCAACACCTGTTTGTCCACATGGGTATATCTTGACAGAGAAAGTGCTTTTTATTGGTTGTTCATTTGTACAAAGACAAATATTAAAGTTTGTCCCTTAGTTGCTTAAGCATGGTGGAAATGTAATGAATTATTAGGTCTAACATATTCTCACCATGTCTTTATTTAAGACTTAACATAAGTTTTTTAACTTACCTGTTCTATACCTGATCAAAGCTTCCACCAGAACAAAAAAGGCTCTTTCCATGTCAGTATGGTGTTGAGCGAATCAATCGGGTGAACCAATGATTCAATGGTCCACTCATTAAGAGAGACATTTATTTAATTCCTGAATGAATCAGCTGTATGAACGAATCGAATGAATGAGTGAAAAGTCAATGGGCCAGGCACGACGCAAGTGTTTTTTGCTAGTTTCAGCCTGACGTAGTTATCATTTTCAAGTTTCGCGCCACGTTGTTTAAATAACAAATGCATTTGCGCCCATTTGTGCGCCCATGAGCGTGCTTGGTCTGAGAATGAGGTTTGGTAAGGCGCGTTGCTATTTTGAGGCAACTAAAATATTTTTTTTTGTTATTTAAAGAGCGCGTTAGTAATGTGCGCCTATAGGCGGGTCCACAACGCGTGTACACTGTCCCGTGGATGGTCTGCTCGAAGCGTTCAGTTTTTCCGCTGGCAAATGTAAATAGCGATCTGCCATGGCGCGAGCGCAACTGGCTTTTAAAGAGAATGGGAGATGAGACTCTGATTGATTTATTGCACGTTACGCCCAAACCACACCCATTACTCATTAAGAGAATCGGGACAACCCTTTTAGATAGGGCTGCACGATTAATCGCAATTTAGGCTACATGAAATCACGCTTAAACCGGTTTGGCTTATCTCGATTATGAAATCGCAAAGGCTGCGATTATTTTTTATGCGCAGTTTGTCATTGATGTGACCATGCGCAGATCGTTAAAATAGGACCCGATGACTAACTCATTTAGACATTTACCGCCACCTATTTGCAGTTTTAATTTCTTTTTTAGAGTATTGTTTCATTCTTTTTTTTTTCATATTTCCACATTAATAAAAAAACACATTAAAGGAATAGTTTACCAAATTTTTTGTATTCTGTCATCATTTACTTTCATGGCTGTTGAAGCTTAAAAGTTTTTGTGTAATAAATTCTATGTTGAATCAAATAAAATATATTTTTTCTAATACTACTTTTTATTGTCTATTATGCTTTTCTCATTTAACAACACTGATAACTTTAATGATCTTTTGGGGGTAATTACTCAGCCAAGCTCGATGTGTGATTTATTTGTGATTAATTATATTAATTAATCACCAAATTGTGTAATTAATTAGATTAAAATGTTTAAATCTAAATTTACTTGTAACAACTGATTTTAGTTTTTTCTATTGTTTTATAATTTTACATTTTTATAATTCATGTAGACAAAATAGGCTAGAGTACATATTTGTATCGCATTAGGGCTGTGCGATTAATCGAAATCGTAATAAAATCGCGATTTGAGCATGCGCGATTTCTAAATCGCTTCATAGCACGTTTTTTTTCCTGCGCTCCCGGCTCCAACCTCCCAGTATGCAATCCAAACCAATCAGAATGCAGCGCGCCTAAACTGAGCTCGAGAACGGAACAGACCGGGCGGGTACCAGAGATTCAGTGAACTGCGAACAGTTGCGTGCCAGAAGGGAGCGCGAGTGCATGGAAATATTAGTGCAAAGGGGCTTGCCTCACCAAGTTTCTCTCTCTGGGAAGGTAAGGGAATACCATTACCTGATTGGTTTACAAGAAGTTCCCTCTGCTGCGGCAGTCAGTCATTCTCCATTCAGCGTTCAAACAGCGCGTCGCGTTTTATTACGACAGTCAACGATGAAACTCTCTCCAAGATGATTCAATGTTAATATTATTATACTTGATCTGTAGATAAAGCTCTATGGTTTCGCATTAAATGACTATGTTGCTGGACTGTACCTTAATCATATTCGTTTCTACCATGTGTCTCTTAGATCACAACACTGGAGAACACTATAATTGTTCTTCACGCGCACAGTAACTGAAATTTAAAACTGTTAAAGAAAAGGCTCAATAAACTATTGCATAGATATATACTGTATAATACACTATGCATCGATATGTCTTTCATTTATGCTCTGAACTTTTCAATGCGGACTCGAAGAGCTGGGCGCTGTGACTCTGTGTTGCTTCAAACGCATCATTCTGCGCTCTGGATGCGCATAAGCGCTTTGTGCCGCACTGTATTGGAGTCTTTCCTAATCATATCATAATACTTTTGCGCAATGAAAGATTATTAATAGCCTTTTTTGCCTCTTTCATAAAACAAATGTGTGACTTTGTAAATCTTTAAATACCGCTTTGTTTTGCCATTTGATTTTCAACGGTATACTTTACAAGTCACCAAACAGCTTTGGTGAATGTTACTCTAACTCCAAACAGCCTTAGGGATATTCGAAGATCAATACCAAAATAACTTATATGCAGCTTTGCAAATACGGTAAGTCTTCAGCAATCACTTTCAGGGTAAACTCTGTTGTGTGGGGGTTTGTTGTGTCTAATTTAGAGAGTCAGTACACAAGCATTTCTTCATGCTAAGAGTTGTTAATCCAAACCACTATACATGCCTCTCATAGACAACAATCAAGGCTTCATGGACTGAAACAACCAGTTTACTAGTGTCCTATATCTAAGGAACGTGATGGTTCATGCCAAAACTTGTTACCTAATGTCAATCATAACCATCTACTGCGCTGTTTTTAGCTACGTGGTCTACTGTATTCTTTTTTATGTGATGACAATGTTTCCATGGGAACCCGGTGATCCACGGTGTGTCTGGATCCAAATGGCAAGCTAACAGAGCAGCTGCGTTGGGATCTCGGGTGGTTTAGGCGTTCAGTTTGGGTAAACACTCTAAACTGTTTGAATGTTTGTGTTTAGGGAAAGCTGTCTCACCAGTAAACCTCTGTGTTAATTGATTCTTAATCGGGAGACAGTACATTTCCTCTTTCCTAAAACAGAAGTTGTGCAAAACTGTAGCAATATATTAAGCAATGTCACAGCCGTGTTACACCGATCAGAGATCTGAACATTTAAAGTTTTCTGCTATCAAATGTAAAGTCATAGCTAAATCTGTCCTACATAAAAGAATGTTCCGGGTTCAGTAAGCTTGCTGTGAGTTACCGCAGAAAATAGACCAGCACCTTATACAAATGTCAATGACATGAAGCTAATTTTTTATCCTGATCCATTATTATATTCAAAAATACATTAACATGCAATTCATACATTCAACAAATTGTAGACACCTCTTATATGATGCAAATGTTTTTCATTTCTGAATTCAAATTTTGAAGAGGCATGAAGAGTGGTACTATCACTATCCTGACATGAAGATGAAGAAAATAAGCCTTGTTAAAAGAAAGAAATACTTGAAAAGAAAATGTTTGGTCTGTTATTTTTATAGTGAAGCAAATATTTATCATGCAATGGGAAATGTGGTCTGACCAACAAAGTCATGTGATGCAACCAATGTGCAAAAACATGCAGGAAGTAAAACAATAAAAGAGAAAATTATGTAATAGAGACGAGGACACCCTATGGCCCTCATGGACAATAGTTCTCCTAAATATCTGATCATTTGATCTTTATATGACAGTGCAAAATAAGTTCAGGTTTGCATATTGTATTGGCTACAACCCCTCAAAAAACAATGATATTTATGAAATAATAATTCATGATAAAAAATAATGATTAAGATGTGTACAGTACACTCTAAAAAATGTTGGGTTGTTTCAACCCATCTTTGGGTCAAATATGGACAAACCCAGTCGTTTTTTAAATGTTTAACCCAATGGTTGGGTTTGTACATATTTTACCCAAATTTGAGTTAAAACAACCCAGCATTCACATGTATTCAAAATGTGAGGATATGTTATTTTGTAAATCTTTTATTTTTACATAAAATATTTTTTATACTCTACATTTAGACTGAAAAACCACCTTACATAATACACCATGTATTTTTGGTGTATTACTCAAAAACAAACAAAACAAATGAAAAGAGATTTCCTTACAAATAAAGTTTATAGGATAGCAATACTTGTATGTTGCACCATAGCTTTCCATGGAAGGCTCTGTTTTAGTTCACTGGGCTGGATCTGGATCTTCACAGACTGAACATTCATACTTCAATAAACCGCAGGATGTGGTATATTAGGAAATACCACAAGTCAATTGCATAACTAAACAGACTCAATAAATATTGATTTCATAAAAGTACATTACCGTAATAATTGAAATCCGAATTGGTTTATAAATGGTGCAATCACACTTTTGCTTCAACATTCATCATATAAATGAATTATTTTATCATGGAAGACTTTGTTGGTCTAATCAAAACCAAGAAATCCGATTAGCTACCAACATTTAAATGGGCTACATAGTGTATAAAAACAGATATAAATTAATGTAGTCGTACAATGATCGCCCCAAAGACGTACTCAAACAAAGGTACACTGTAAACCCTAACGCTCAAAAGAATTAATTGGTTTGAGTAGGACAAACTTAAATTAAACAATTAGTTCAGTCAAACTAACTTTTATGAGTATTTAGCACTTTCTTTTTCTTTCAAGTTCACAGAATGGATATATTTTAAGTAAACTGAACTGTTTCATTGTTTTGAGTTTTATGAAATAATTTCTTTTAATTTAGACGAACTTAAGCTTAACTGAAACGGCTGGGATGTCTATTTCCCAGCATGCTTTGCCGATGGCACTCGAAAGGGAGAGTAAATGCTAAAATTAAGTTTAATATAATGTTTTTTGTGCAAGATTAATGTTAAGTGGGTGATTTAGTAATTATTAATGTGTTATTATGCTAATTTAGAAGAATTTCTGTTAATGTTGGTTTTAGGATAGTTACCATCATGCTGACAAGTGGTGCATGCAGCTTGATTTGAGAGCAAATGAAACCTTTATATTGCTGCAAGTGCTACTGTATAACATACTAATATTAACATGTTAACAAATTAGTATTTTAGCAAACTAGCTTGTTAATGCTAGCTAGGTTTATACTAATAAAAGTGTTCACATTGAGATTACATGAAATTTTAAGTTAAATGTATGAATTAGTGTACTCAAACATTTCAAGTTAAGAACAATTAAATTGTATAAGTATAAAATAAAAATCTGCCAGTTCTGCTTACTTAAATTGCTTTTTGAGACAAATGATTGCCTTAAATTTTTTGTGTTTTGCCAACTTATTCAGGTTTACAGTGTATGAGTACGTCTGTAATCAAAAGCATATCACAAAAGTTGTCAATAGAATTTAACCAAGAATGTTCATTTAAGTAAATGCTGGAAAATTAAATTTCTTTTTAAAACCGGACTGGTATACTTCCTTAAAACTTCTGCATTACAGACAGATGGCAAGCTTAAAACAGCAAAGAAGGAGTGCAGGAATTAAACGTGATAACCGGGCCGACATCTAACATGGACACATGCAAAGGAGATAAGAGACATTCAATTCCCTCTATTGACGAACTTATTTTCTCGTTGAGAATCACCGAAGCATCCAGACACATCACTGAGTTAGACTAAACTTCATCCAATGCTCTCCAGGCAAGCAAAACATGAACATACACCAAAGATTCAAATGCATCCAAAATCTCGGGCAAGAAGTTTTAAGAGTCGTATACATAGGCACCTTATATCATAACAAAGGCCCGGTAGGTATTTTGGATCACTACACATGCAGGTCCAGCAGTAGAAAGGGGTTTCAATTCATCGTTTGTTAGTGAGGAACCACATAGAGGTCAGGAAATAGATTGTAGAAAAGCTATAAACTAACCCACGGTCCCACGTACAAAAGAGGAGAATCATAAGGCAAGCTTGAAGTATTGAAAACAGACACATCCATACAACGCTACCATCTAGATCATCATGCAGCATTCATAATGTTTTGAGTTCATCAGACAGACGATGGAGATACTCACTGGTTTCCCATGGCTGCTCAGAAGAGGACAAAAGAGATACAGAGTGACACCTAAACCTTCAGTCGGTCAGAACAGTGTCACATCACACTCAGAACGATTCATGATTCGTGCTGAAAAGAGTCTGTCATGGGCGTTCATAACCACAAAGTGTGCTTCCCCTTTTAAGGTGAGCTATCTAACCACACCATAACTCAAACTCAGGAAGTATAGAGCTTATATTCACACATAGAGGTAACCGAAACGAGTTTTTTCGAGCCCTGAAAGAGGCCTCCACTACAGGATGTGCAAAATCAGGCTACAGGAATGACTCAGTCTTTCTGTTTATAAGGTTTCAAAACCTACAATGATCAGTGATCATTAAAATTAAACCAATTAGCATACTCTTGAAAATTGGGGAAGATTATCTGTGATTAATAACTCAAGTTTTGGTCTGTTCCCTTACGCGAATGTCCTAAGTCGTATGGAGCTTAATAGACATGGTAACAATGAAGCTGAATAATTTTAATCAAACTACATTTTGACACAATTTGATATAATTATTTAATCCCAATAATCAATCAATCAGTTTCAAAACTTCACTAAACATTACTTGTAGCGCCTGTCATCCAATAATCACAATAACCTTTGTGCTTTGCACTTCCGATATGGAACAAAGTGTCAGCTTTCAAATTATGTAAATTTTACCATGACATGTAAACAGTAAATGCCGTTTTGTGGCGTTTCTTGTGTTGTGACAGATCGATGTAGCAATCTGAGATCAAGCGGCAGAACTGATCATCTCTTCCTCTTTAACAGCACGAAATAAACATGAATGAACATCAGAATGTATGTTGAAAGAAACTGAAATGTACTATGTCTCATGTAATCGTTCAATCAGTCTTTCAACTGCAGAAGGACGTCATTAAAAAGCTTGTAAACGATGTCACATAATATTACATTTACCTCAGGAAAGCCATCTTTCCAACGTTTTTATGACAGTGTTTAAATGTTCATATTAATGGAGTAGAAAATGCACATTTAGAAACTGCCTTATGTGCCATTTGAATTAGTATCAGTTGAATTAGTAGTTTGGACTAATTTGAACCAATATTAATGTACCAACTGACAGGGTTCCCTGTATAAATACTGATTCAGTTGAGAAAGATTTTTTCCTTAAGGAACTATCCAAATGAATCAAATTGAGATCAGAATCAAATTGAGTTTGTGAATCGAACTCAAATTGTGTAATCTGAATCAATACCCAGCACAGCTGCACCTGATTATTTGGAATAAATGATATTTAATAAATTTTTTAACTGTTTTTGCCCATACATTGAATGTCAATGGGGTCCGAAACTCTTTGGATCTCACTGATTTAACATTGTATGGAGAACAAAACTGAGACAGTTTCTCTTCCACAGAAGAAAGTCATTCAGGTTTGGAAAGACATGAAAATTGTGTAATTGTGTAAATCACACTCAGTTTTGGTGCACTCTCTTTAAGCATGGCTGAGATGCTTACGGATACACAAATGTTTTTCTTGGGATAGTTAACCCATCAAGTGTGTGATCCACGAGCTGTTTGCAGACAGGTTTAAAGTTCAGCTCTTAATTACAGCACCATCACGACTAGCCATATACAGGTTTTCCCTCCCAGAGGCTTCCACTGAAGCGCGGCACCCTCAACACGACACTAAAGGGAAGTGAATGCAATGTGAAAGCACAGGGAAGTTCAGCTGCCACTTTGTTACTGTTTATGAACACTTAAAATGCATGACTTTATTTCCTTCTACAGCCTAGTACAGAACTGCACAGATGACAATGCAAACTAAGGCTTTGCAAAGAGGAAGACGTCCCTTCTAACCGGCCCTGACATTAAAGCGTCTATCTGCACATCACAATCACATTCTGACTGTCAGAGCAGCTCACAACAGCTGATAAAGACTGCATCTATTCTAGTACAGCAACTGGTCAAACAATAGACTGTTATTGACTACATGTGATATAATTAATTGCTAAAACCGACGGGATGTCTGATCCCTAAAAATGTGCAAGTGAGGGAATCAAACAGCCAAAGTGCTTTAAATGATGCCAGCATTGGCTGTGCTGTGATGCAAAGAGGAAGAAATAGCACAAGAAGCAGGAAAGAAATGCTAAGAGGCTGAAAGAGAAAGAGCACACATGTGGAACCACTTGAATGACTGGTTAAAAGAAACAGATGCTATGCTGAGATAAGATAAAAGTAATGAAACCAAAATATTACACCGTTTCAGACTATTAGAAGTTAAGTTAGTCCTTTTATGGTCAGAAACTGTGCAGTATGGTGGGTTCATATATTTTAAAGAAGTCATGTAATATAGTTTTATTTCCCTTTTCTTCTAAATTCATTTTTTATTGGGATGAGCAATATATCGGTGGTCATATCGGTATTGGCTGATAAATATTGTATGTTTAATATTTTTATGTTATCTTTATCGAAAGTTAGGTTGATAATATATTAGAAGAGTTTTAAAAGTTAATAAATCTTTAACTGGTTCAAATAGACTACATTGGGTCAAATAGTTTTGGGGGTGAAAAAATGACTTTTTGTAAAAAGAAAATATATTTTTTGCTGTTCCAAATGTACACACTATATGTTTGATATAAGTCTTGGACATTATGGTGTATGTGAGCCTTTTGCTTTGTAATATTTGAATCAAAATTTGTATTTATCGGTGTACATATCGGTTATCGGCTTCCAGATGTAAAGAATGATTGGTTATCATATCAACCAAAAATTCCATACTGATGCATCCCTAATATTTTAGCATCTCTTCTGACCTTTAGAATGGAACAGTCCATTTTTTCTGCTTTGTCTTTAAGGTTTCTTTGTAAATGTGAAGAGATAAAGCACTGTGCTGTGAGTTTGTGGTCGAGTTAGATATCGTTTTTAACTGCGCCATTTTTGAAGAAAAAAACCCAGCCTGACAAGTTCAATAAACAATCCGTGCTGAAATGTGCCACTCAAACTGTTCAACTCTAAAAATAACTTCAATTGCTTATTTCTCCCATTGGGATTCTTCAAAAGGATGTGTGGTGCGAGAAACAGCACAAAATATGACCATGTTCCCATATTTTACTCTTATTGTTATTATTAGTTAGCCTATTCTGATATTAGGAACAAAGCATTGTTCACAAACCAGCAACTTTGACGTTGCATTGTGTACTACTGCAGGTGTTCACAGATTTAATTGTCATAATAACAGTTATGAAAACTATTACCGCTAAGATGTCAACATGGAATGACATGGACTGTCAGCGAATCAGTTTTTATGCTACTAATAACAAAGCTTGCTATCTGATAAAAGCAAAAGATAATTTGCTGAATCGTTCATTTGTCTGACGTCACAATGCTGCGGAAGTTCAAAAGAGCCATTTTTTTGCAACAAATGTTTTGTGTTTTAAACTCGTAGAGTATTCAATACAATAGTAACATCTTTTTTATCAGGAAAAAAAGAGCATTTGATGACTCATATGACAACTTAAAACAATTTATCGTTTCTGTTCTTCATCCTTTGGTTTTCTTTCAAGCAATCAGCTGTCAAAGTTTCAGTGCGTTCAAAGACATGACAGAGTGCTAAACCACATCCACCCTCTGAATGAGTGAGATAACTCATAAAGTCAACCAGCTCTAATACAAAACTGTAAGCTCTTAATCTGGTGGACCAGCCTGCATTTGCGAAGGGCAGAGTTACTATTAATGTGCATCATTATTAATAATATTAAAAGTTTAATGCACATTGTGTACATGCATGCATGCATACATTACATGACACCAATACATAAAACCAGCATTACAGACTACTAAAAAGACAGCGAAAAAAAACAGCAGCAGTTATCGATCATGCACGGATGTCCTGAAGATTTCGTGTGAAATACAAGATTAAATGTGGGTACCTGTGCTGTGAGTAGGTTTGAGGTGCAGAGACGCGTCTCGTGCTGTAATATGAACGCGTTTGCGCTCGCGCTAGACTCACTCGCAGAGAGATGTGACTGACTGCTGGTGCCTGGTTCCTCGCGCTGCTGACCCAGTCTCAGCGCGCGCCTGACGTCACTGGCACTCTACAGCTCTGCGCCAATCAAAGGACAGAGATCCCTGAATCAGGTAATAGAGGCGGGGTTATGTCTGTCTGACTGGTTGTTCCCAGAATTTGATCTAATAGCTGGAATTATCTGATATCCTTATTCCTTAGAGCTCAGGATGTGCTGGTGGGAACATTTGTTTAAGAAAATCTCTCTTGCTGTCCCTCGATGTCTTTGGTGATACAAGTGAATATGTACATTTGCATAATATGCAGTGTGTAGTAGTGCATTTCAAATTACTGTAATTTAATCACATTTCCCTTGAAAAAGTAAAGAAAGGGCTTACTCTTTATATTTCTAAAATGTAGTTACTTTTGAACCAATTGCATTAAATGCTGTTTATACTAGGCTTTAGAACAAAACAATAGTGGATTTAATATTAAAATGTAACGTCTATTGTTAAAATGTATGTTTTTCATGTAACCTTCTCCCTTTAAATACATTGGTCAGTTCAAATATCTATCTATCTATCTATCTATCTATCTATCTATCTATCTATCTATCTATCTATCTATCTATCTATCTATCTATCTCTCTCTCTCTCTCTCTCTCTCTCTCTCTCTCTCTCTCTCTCTCTCTCTCTCTATATATATATATATATATATATATATATATATAATTTGTAGATTATATCAAAGCTATGTAAAGACATGGATAGTGAATCCCTTACTAGGATATTCGAATATGGTACTTTACAATGACATGGCATGTTTTATATTTTGCGTTTCTTTAATTCACAGGTGGAATATTAAAATGTATAAATACATTTGATAATTTTGTTGTTTGTTCAACTAACAGATGGTTGTACTTGTCTTAACCTGACCCAACCAATGTGTACAGTAATACACGAATAAAAACATTACGCCACCTACTGGTGAAAATTATTTTTGCCTTTGCGTATACTCTACTTTTACTTCTTTAAACTTCATATTTGCAATGTGTGGAAGAAAAAATAAGTAGGCTATAGTATGAAATGTAATTACAAATATAGCCTATATATAACGATAAATATGCAATGCATTTAACTTATATTTTTAAATATTATTGTAAACTTAATGATTATGAAATTAAGCTTTTATTGGCAACATATATCTTATAAAACTCTAATCGTTTTAGTCACGTGTCGCTGAGCCTCTAGAGGGCGCTGTGTTGAAACTGAACACACATTAAACCGGAGTGTGTAGCGTTAACGCGGAGTGTGTTGCCTGGTGACGCCGAAGCTGAGCTTGCTGTTTCCTGCGCCCTCTGTGACCCAAAACAAAGTTTCAAACAGACAAATCACCGTCGTCGATGCGTTGAGAATAACGCGCTCACTTGTGTTCGAACTGCAGCGGAGGGGCTTAAAACCACTCGCTATGTGATACAGACAGCGTCTCCGGAAGAGCATCATGGACAGTTACGTGTTCGTTCGAGTTGTGGGGAAGGGGAGCTACGGGGAGGTGAACCTCGTCAGACACAAATCAGACCGTAAACAGGTAACGGTAACGTTACACATCACACTACACACACTGCTTTAGAGACTTCATGAACTTACTGGCCAAGCTGAACTAATGTCTTAGTTAATATCAGATTGTGTTATTGCTGTTTTTACTGCTGAGAGTTAGCCTTTTTCATCAGCATGTCTAATTATTGAATTTACATATTTTAGGAAAAGTGTAACGTTAGTAATTTTGTATTATTGTATAATGCATTCGTTAACATGAACTAAGAATTAACAGTACTTCTACAGCATTTATTAATCTTAGTTAATGTTAATTTGCTAATACATTATTAAAATCAAATGTTGTATTTTGTTAGCATTAGTTAATGCACTGTGAACTAACATTAACAAGCAGTGAACAGCTGGATTTTTATTAACTAACATTAACAAAGATTAATTAATGCTGTCACAATACTGTCATTTTTTTAACAAATGTATTGCTCATTGTTAATTCATGTTAAAAATTAATTAACTAATGGTAACAAATGAGACCTTATTGTAAATTGTTACCAATATTCCTTGTACATAACACTTAAATATATATAATAACTTAATTTAAGAGGCAAATTATGAGCCCATAGGATACTTCATATCAGACTGATCATGTATATTCAAATATGAATATGTATGAAAAATATGAATCAGATCAATCTGATTCATATTTTTCATACATATTCATATTTGCATATAAAGCAATGTTCTTATTATTTTACTGATTACTATAAAGGCAGTTGACATCCTACTGTGTATAATGCTCTAAAACTATTTGAAACAATTTTGAACATCTTTGTTTAAATTAAAATTTGAATTACTCTTTAATTCATTTTCATACATACCATTTTTGTGATTGTTATTTATTGTTGTTTGTCAAGCAGTCCATTTAAAGTCAGCATAAAACAAAAGTTCTCTTCCCTATTTCGACGTATATCTGAGTGAAAGAGCTTCTCGAACAAGAACAAAAGTAGGGCGGGGCTTGATTTTGTCCAATGGGAATTGATTGGGTGCTTGTGGTTTGCTATTGGTGGATCTCATGTGAGTGACAGGTTGTCACTGCAAGAGGGATGTGAAGTAATTTAGATTAAAGATTACAAGGGAACATATATTAAAAATATATATATTTTCTGCATGGATAAATAATTTATAATAAGTACTGCAATTTTCCTTAAAAAATAGGAATTGTCCATTTTGATTTCATGGTGACTTTAAATATACTGAAAAAAAATGATTAAAGTTTTGGAAAATCTTAAAAGAACTAGTTTGCCTCACTTAAAACATAAATTTTCCTTTATACAAATTGAAAATAATGGCCAATTGGATTTGGAACATATGATTGCTGATATGCTCCGTTCCTTCTTTGCGCAACAAACTTTAAATTGTCTTCTTAAAGGAATAGTTCACTTCAAAACGAAAATGCTGTCATCATTTACTCACGCTGAAGTTGTTTCAAACATTTATGAATTTCTTTCTTCTGCTGAACACGAAGGGAGATATTTTGAAGAATGTCAGTAACCAGACAGTTGATGGACACCATTGACTTCCGTAGTAGGAAAAAAAAATACTATGGAAGTCAATGGGGTCCATCAACTGTTTTTTTTACTGACATTCTACAAAATATCTTCCTTCGTGTTCAGCAAAAGAAAGAAATTCACACAGGTTTGAAACAACTTGAGGGTGAGTGCATGATAAATTTTCATTTTGAAGTGAACTATTCCTTTAAAATGCAGACATTTTCCACTAGGATTCATGTCTTATGTGCAAAGTTGTAGCTTGGTTTCTTGTATGGTTTTGGCAGTACGTGATCAAGAAGCTGAACCTGAGAACATCCTCCAGACGTGAACGGCGAGCCGCGGAGCAAGAAGCACAGCTCCTCTCTCAGCTCAAGCATCCCAACATAGTCACATACCGGGAATCATGGGAAGGCCAGGACTGCCAGCTCTACATTGTGATGGGTTTCTGTGAGGGAGGAGATCTATACCACAGACTCAAACTGCAGAAGGGAGAACTGCTGCACGAGAGACAGGTGGTGGAGTGGTTTGTTCAAATAGCCATGGCCCTTCAGGTGAGCCAATATCCATCAGTCTGTCCAATTGTCCTCTCCGAAGTTTCAGCTGTATAATAAAGCTGTTGCCTTTTTTTTTTTTATCCGTAGTATTTACATGAGAAGCACATTCTGCATCGAGATCTGAAAACACAGAATATTTTCTTGACCAAAACCAATATAATCAAAGTGGGTGACCTGGGCATCGCACGGGTCTTGGAGAATCAGAACGATATGGCCAGCACTCTGATCGGCACACCATACTACATGAGTCCAGAACTCTTCTCCAACAAACCTTACAACTACAAGGTACTGCATGCTCACAATGACAGTTAGTGCAGCGCTAGATTCAGTCTACGTCTATGATCATGTCTTTATACACTTTTGCTAAATAGGTGAATGTCACAAAACCATTATTATTATTTTTTTACCCCAAAGTCAAAAGATAAAAAATATATTTTATAGTGTTTGTTTTTGGCAATTAAAAAAAAGGTTAATCATATATATATATATATATATATATATATATATATATATATATATATATACTTCAACATAATAAATAAACGTAAATAAATAAAAATAGTGTTTGTTTTTATTTATTTACACTATACTTCAACAGTTTGGGTCAGTAAGATTTGTTTTAAAGAAGTTATTAATATTATTCTGCAAGGATGCATTACATTCATCAAAAGTTAGAGTAAATACTTTTACATTGTTACAAAACATTTCTATTTCAAATACGTTTAATGTTTTGTAAGATCTTTTCATTGTAGAATCCTGAAAATTGTTGATCACGGTTTCCATAAAAAAAAAAATGAAGCAGCACAACTGTTTTAAACATTGATAATAATAAGAAGTGCATCTTAAGCTCTAAATCAGCATATTAGAATGATTTCTGAAGGATCATGTGACACTGAAGACTGGAGTAGCGATGCTGAAAATTGAGCTTTGTATCACAGGAATAAATGACATTTTAAAATATAGAAATAGAAAACAGAACATATTTCACAATATTACAGTTTGCACTGAATTTTTGATCAAATGAATGCAGTCTTGGTGAGCATAAGAAACTTTTGTTTCATATAAAAAGCATATAAAATCTAACCAAACCCAAACTTTTGAACTTATGTAATATATTTTTTATAAAATATTATTTGAAATGTAAAAGGTTACATAATGTAATGATGGAGAATTGGCTTAAAAAAAAAAAACTCAAGTAAAATATCAAACATAAAATGTCTGAGGATTTCTTAATTTTTAAGACGGTCCTAAAATAGCTTTTTTTAAATTTATTTTAGGGTAAACTGGAGTTTTTTCACCCAAATGTTGTGTTTAAGATGAATAATTATTTATGTTTGTTCATTTCAGTTATGTTTGTTTGTGTTCGCAGTCGGACATATGGGCTCTGGGATGTTGCGTGTACGAGATGGCAACTCTAAAACATGCCTTCAACGCAAAAGACATGAACTCTCTTGTGTATCGGATCGTAGAGGGGAAGGTAGAGGATTAAATTCATCATCTGTTTCACTCCTGAACTGTGAATATTTGCATTTGTCAGATCTAAAGAGCTTTCCATTCTCATCAGAACTCATTTCATCCGTCCTCATATTATAGTTACAGTATTATTAATTATTCATTTTTAATATTCAGCTGCCCCAGATGCCGAGTAAGTACGACCCCCAGCTGGGAGAACTGATAAAGCGGATGCTGTGTAAGAAACCAGAGGACAGGCCGGACGTCAAACACATCCTCCGACAGCCGTACATTAAGCACCAGATCTCCATGTTCCTGGAGGCCACAAAAGAGTATGTGCTTATTCCTGCCTCTCCAATAAGATTCCACTAGATTTCAATAGGTTTGTAACTAGGGATTCGCCATTTTTAACAAACAAATATTGTCCGATACTGATATTCTTCTTTTGCTCTCTTATTTAATCTTTTGTTAGTTAAAATAGATTAGTGTTTTGTCCATGTTTTAAATAAGCAATGTTCAAAATATAGCTATAGTTCATTTAAGACATAACCTACTAAGTTTACAAGGAGACTCGCCAAGGCGTGCGTTTTTATATGAATTTGTGGGAATTAGAAGTGAAAGAGAACTCAATTCAGGTTTTGTGCCCTTTCAAGTGTGTACTTTGTATGTGTGCGCACACAAAACCTCTCACACAGTGAGTACATGATGCATCTCTAGTTGTAACGGTACACAAAGATGACGCTTCGACACATACCTTGGTTTTGAAGTCACAGTTCGGTGTGTTTTTGGTATAGGAGGGGGAAAAACTAACCATGTTTTTAAAAAAAAATTTAAACTATGTCTGTCTTTAAATACAAAAGTCTGTCAGTATTGTTGCATACACGGCAGTTTATGGTGCTGTTGTAATTGGGGGAAGAGATTTGAAGTGCTTTTACTTGTTGATGCAAATATTTTCGCCAAATATTTTAGCATAAGGTTAAGATTATTGGGCTCTCATTCTAATCCTCTCCATCTATTTGACACACGTGCTCTCCGGCACTTTGAAGTCTGCAAATTTAAAGTTAAATTCTGACTCGCTTTTTGTCAAAATAATCCTTTATGTGAAATTGAAAAACTTACTCTGTAAGATGTGAGTTGAGCGCTGACAGTAATTCATTTCATTACATAATTCAAAAAGCATTTCTCATGTTTAAGACCGGTTGGATTGTGCACTTATTCGGTAGCAACTCACTCTGTGTGCTTCATTATTTTTCAGATGTGTTTGCAACATCATAATATACTGATATAAACGATATAGCCCCACATAAGAAGAGTTTAAAATTACATTCTGCACACAGAGAAGTTCCACACATGTAGTGATTAAAACAATACTGTATTCCTTTGGAAAAAGTGTACGAAATTTTTCAGTACGGGTCTTTCGGTTCGGTACGTGCGGGACGTAATTATAATTGTACCTTTACACTCCTTGTTTACAATGGTCTGTCCTGTTACTGATCTAACAGGAAAACTGCCAAATCACGGAAAAATGCAGCGAACAGCAAACCGAGTGCCGGATCAGATGGCTCAACCAAACCAAATCATGAAGTGCAGCAACAGTGCTTTAACTCTGAGTCAAAGACCAGAAGAAAAAAGGTAGGATGAAGCTGCCAAGTTGCTGATTTTATGACCATGTGTGTGGACATGATCTCAGTTCATCTGTTTTGTTTTCCACATTTCATAGGTTGAAGAAAATCACTTGAACCGACAACAACTCTGTAACGGTGCAGTGGAAAATGTGGTTCCTAACCCTCCCTTGCCCCCCAAATCTCCAAATCGGGACATTCTTATCTCAACAGGCCAATCTATAGCCACTATTAACAATATAGACATTGAAATCCAATCCCAGAAAGAAACAAAAGCCAAGCCACCACAGCCAAATCCCAGCAGCCATCAAAACCACAAGCCTCCATCTGTGAGCATGAGGAAAGAAGATCCCAGTCCTCCTCAGACACACCCCCTGAAACAAGAGTTTGGTGTCAGCATGACGGAGGATAAGATGTCAGCGGGTGGATCGAGGTCAGAAAGCTCAAACACTCCCAAACGTGCAGATCGAACCAAGAACAAGGCTCTTGAAGCAAGTATGGATCTTAAAGACGACACTATGAAGCTCCTGCAGGAGGCAGGGGTGGAGGACCTCCCGTACGAGCCCCCTGAACAACATCACGATGCTGAGAGAAAGACCGAGAGCCAAAGAACTTACACAGCAGTTGACGATAATCACAGCAATGCTTGTGTCATAAAGGATGTTCCTGCTGGAAGTTCAGCTGAGGAGAGGGAGGTACGTTACTGTCAAAGCTTCTGATAGGTTTGCTTAATATAAAGTCGGTTGCACACTGTACGATTTATAATAGTTGTTCACGACTGTTGCTTGTCAGACTGTACGAGCATGATCCCCGCTGTAAGCCTTGTCACGCTGTAGGGTCTCAGTTGTCATTAATGTCAGACTGCTGTGTTAAAAAACTGGTCCGGAGTTTTACATCATCAGTCCTTCACACGTTCAGTGACTGAGCTGCATTACATGTGGAGAAAAAACGGTGTGGGGAAAGTGGTGGTTTGTTGTTGTCTCACAGATTGTGTCATCAGGTTCTGCGTTCTTATTGGCTTTTGACATGATGCTTGTCGTAGAAGTCACAATGCAGGACTGCGTCTCATAACTTCTGTTGATGCCACTTTTTTGTTGGAGGTCAAACTTGACTATCGGTGAGCAAGTCAAACTAGCGAATCAAAGACTTCATATTTCGGCCTAGGATCAGAGGAATCTTTAGGATTCATAAACGTTGTCTTCGCCAAAATCGTATAGTGTGAACCCGGCTTTAAACCGTAACTCTCTTAAAGTCCTTCTTATATTGATGGACTTTAATATGTTTTATGATCTGTGCTAAAAAGAAAGATTCACAAGGGGTAATGGACCAAAAGAAATTCAAATTCTGTCATTATTCACTCACTCTCATGTCATTCCAAACCTGTATGACTTTCTTCCTTGTGTGGAACATAAAAGGAGATATTTTGATAGGTTTGTTTTTGTCCGTACTATCAACGGTCACCAAAACTGTTTGTTTACCAATCATGTTCTTTGAAATGTCATATTTTGTGTTCCACACAAGAAAGAAAGTCGTACAGGGTGAATATATTATCAGGGTGAGTAAAAGATAACAGAACTATCAGTTTTGAGGAACTAACCCTTTAATTTATTTGAATTTATTTACAATGCAGGGAAGTTTAGACTCCACAGAGAAACTACTCAAGCCTGTTCCTGTCATGTTAATGGTAAAACACTGTTCCCTTTCTTTCTTTCTTTCTTTCTTTCTTTCTTTCTTTCTTTCTTTCTTTCTTTCTTGTTTTAAATAATTTTATTTAAAGATATTTATGAAAATATATATTGTTTTATATTGTAAAATGTAAACTATTTTTAGTAAATATTTATTTACTTAATTGTTTATATTATTATTAATGGCAACACTTTACAATAAGTTTCATTAGTTAACTACCTTAGTTAAGCGTTTAAATGCTTACAGCATTTATTGATCTTAGTTAATATTATATTCAACATTTACTAATACATTATTAAAACCAAACATTAGTTAACATTAACATTAGTTAATGCACTGTGAACTCATATAAATAAACAATGAACAGCTGTATTTTTATTAACTAACATTAACAAAGATTAATAATACTGTAACAAATGTATTGCTCATTGTTAGTTCATGTTAGTTAATACATTAACTAATGTTAACTAATGAATCTTATTGTAAAGTGTTACCTTATTAATAGTACAAATATTTACTTAATCCTTTAAAACCTGATAGTAAAACACAGGTGTTATTATTGCTTTTGTTTTTCAGATTGGTGATTGAAATACGATTTCTTTTTGTGCAAATCATTAATTAATTGTTGTTGCTGCTGCTGTGTATTACAAAAATATTTCTAATTTATATTTTTTATTATAAATGTTAAGATAATCCTTTAAATAATATTCAAACATGACTTATAATAACATTTAGGAGCCATGCAATTCAGAGTCCACAGCGCTCTCCGATGAAAGCAGAGCAGTTCTTCTTCCTTCTTCCTCTTCCTCCGAACCGTCCATGTCACGTCAGCGCAGGCAGAGGAAGAAGGACACATCTCTAGATGACCACAACACTCATCAAGTGAGGAGCTTGAGCATTGACATTATTGTATTTTATAACTTAATGAATAATTGATATCTTTTTATCAAAACTAAAAATTAGTACAAACCAGAATGAATTCACATTCTCCTTATATTGTCTGTCGCTGATCTTACTCACTAAAACATTTGTATGTTTAGGTCAAAGCAGTGCCCAGACCTCTGCCGCCTCTTCCTGAAGATATCCTGTCAATAAACAGTGCACAGGAAGCCCAGAGTAACTCCGAGAAGAACAGACCTACTGATCTCTCATCCAAGAACACTCCAGAACAGCAGGTGACGCATTGCTTTATACAGTATATCCATGGAAAGAATGCATGTGCACATGCAGTAAACTGATATTTCCCATGGCATCATGTTTCTTTTAAACAATATGTTTGAAGCTTTGCGCTTCATCTGTGAGTTTGTTGTTAATGAAAATCACTGTACATACAGAATCGCCCACTGTCTGCGAGGGAAAGGAGAAGACTGAAGCAATTACAGGAGAACTCCAGACAACAAGGTTTGTGAATTTCTTTGAATGTCGTGAAAATGTTTTAAAAACAATTACAATGTTACAGCATAAACATTACAGCAAAAATAGACCAAAACAAGATCTGAATACACTTTTTGTGTCGGGAGCAATGACCTTGTTCACATGCGCTCCATTTTCCCGTCTAGGGTCCATATTCTGTTTAATGCTTCATAGCTTCAGGGTTATTATCGTGAACTAAAACTAATGCTATTAAAAACAGTTATGTTAAATAAAGATTTATAAATGTTAGATGTTGAAGCACTAAATTACTGACTGGAAATAAATACATACTAAGACTAAACAATAACTAAAGCTAAGACTGAAATAAAAATAAATTAAACCTTTTTAAATGACAAAGCACAAAACAAAATTTATAAAAACAATTCAACTGAAATGAAAATATATAAATAAAAGCTAATTCAAATTATTAATAAAAACTATTAGTATGTAAATAATAATAAAATAATGCTGCACAGGTATTGGAATATAGACAGACATGCACATTTCTTTTTCTTGTATTATTTTCTATAAATGAAGATGAATATGACCATATTCTAACTACTCCCGGAATATTCTTTTGTATATAAATACAATCAATATGTATGCTAGATTATTTTTCAAACTGTTCCCTTTTTAGTACTGTTAAAGGGATAGTTCACCCAAAAATGAAAATTCTCAAGTTGTTCCAAACCTGTATGAGTTTCTTTCTCCTGCTGAACACAAAAGAAGATATTTTGAAGAATGTTCGTAACCAAACAATTGATGGACACCATTGACTTCCATGGTATTTTTTTTCCCTACTAAGGAAGTCAATGGGGTCCATAAACTGTCTGGTTACTAGGGGTGTAACGATACACAAAATTGACGGTTCGGTTTTCCCACGGTTTTGACGTCTCGGTTCGATTCGGTTCGGTTTAGAAAGCAAAAATTGCTTCTTTTTTTTTTACAGTGGTTTAATGAAAAAATTGTCTTTGTCTTTAAATTAATTCAATTACAATTAAACGTTTCACAAAGATTAAAAAAGAATCTGCTAAATCTGTAAATATAGGGATATAGGGAGCCGCACATTACTATAACATTAAAGGTTGTAGCCTAGACTTTTAACCTAAATTCAGATGCTATTTATTTTTTAGATATAATAATCAACACACAGCACATTGTATGAAAACATGTAAACTGAACATAAGGCAGTTTTTGCATTAACTTGTGTTTTTACTCTAATTTGTTATTGAAATATAATACTTTACAAAGTTATCATTTTCATGAAAGATATTTTAAACATACATTAAATAATCAAGATATCATTAACAGGTTAAGTAAAATATAATATATAGGCTAACATGGTGCATTTATTTAGTGCAAGAGTTCATTTATAGGAACCAAAGTTGTGGACACTGAATCACTTGCCTGCTGAGGTAAATATAATGCTAGTGACAAGCTATGCTGTTTTATTGATGTCTTTCCGCTGCTGAAACACTGATTGGGCGATTACACGAGTTATGATGCCTTTCAGTAAGTATACTGCATCTTTTAACATACCTTCAGGTGTCAATTCTGTAACTGAGGAAGAGATGATCGCGTTTACCCGCGCGCCGCGCTGCCGCTTGAAATGAGGAGCTTAGTAGGCCTACAGCGATCTGTCACGCCACAGCAAAGAGCGCCAAAACGCCATTTATTGTTTGAATTTCGTGATCAAATAGACAGAATTTGAAATTTTACAACTTGCTTATTATCGAAAGTAACAAAACACGGAGCTTGTTATTTGGTGTTAATGGTGGTTAGGCTACAAAACTGAATTCGTTGTGTACTGTACACATAAGACATGAGGTCCATTGAGCTGGGCTGGGCGGGGCCGGGGTAGCAGGGGCGGAGAGGGGCGTGTACGCAATGAGAGTATCGCGATTCGAATCGTGTGTTCTGTATCGCGGTTTTTCGGTTCGGTTCGAATATCGTTACACCCCTACTGGTTACCGATATTCTTTAAAGGTGCAGTGTGTGATTTTTAGCGGCATCTAGTGGTGAGGTTACGAATTGCAACCAACAAAATTTACGGTGGCTGACAGGAAAAGATGTCATCGTCTGAGACAGCAGAGAGTAGCACTTCAGCAATGAGGTTTCTTTACAAGGATAAATTAAGAAATTATGTTTACTTAATTATTCAGTAAAACTATATGTTATTGCGAATATTATTGTTACTTGTTCATCATTGTGTCGGTGTTTTATTCGCTGAACTAAGCTTGCTTCCTTGCACGAAGAGCAACATAGTAACGAAACGTGTTTGTCCGTTTAGGGCCACTGTAGAAACATGACGAGACAATATGTCGACCTCCATAGAAGGGGGTGCCCGCGGTTATGGAGATATAAATGTCACATTCTAAGGTAATACAAACATAACGGTTCATTATGCAAGGTCCTTATACACCACTGAAAACATAGTTATGCATCTTATATTGCATTTCTGTCAATAGATCCTCAGAAATATTACACATTGCACCTTTAAAATATCTTCTTTTGTGTTCAGCAAGAGAACAAAACTCATACAGGTTTGGAACAACTTGAGAATTTTCATTTTTGGGTGAACTGTCCCTTTAAAGAAGGGTCTGACTTCCATTCTGTTAAAGAGGCCTCACGAGCGATAATACCATTAAGAACAGTATTGCGGATCAAAGCGAGACTTTCTGCATGTGTGTCCATTAGAATGCATGAGGGGCTGTAGAGCCGCCCACTATGATCAAAGCCCACAGGTGCTGCATACATGAATTCAGATAAAAGGAGATTTAGTACAGTTTCAATCATTATGATTCCTTAGTTTCTTTTCTTTGAAGCAGTGTCTGCTGTCAAAAGGGCACCGTGTGATGTCCCCTCATTAGACAGTAAGCAGACAGATCAGCTACACTGCCCGAGACCTGCCAGCACAACCTTGGAAACAAAAAAGGTATGTTTAATTTTTCCTCCTCGACTCAGAATGGTCTTTCAAACAACATACACTTCATACTTGCTGTATAAAACCATTTAGACAGAATCTGAGTGCTTGCTTAAAGGCATAGTTCACCCAAAAATTAAAAATCCTGCCATTGCCACTCTTTCTTCTGTTGGACATTTCGATATTTTTCCATTCAATGGTTCTCAACATTCTTCATATGATCTTATATATTATTATGTCAGATCTTCTATATTAGAAATTCATACAGGTTTGGAACAAAATGAGGGAGAGTAAATGATGACAAAAACTTAATTTTGTGGTGAACGGTCCCTTTAAATTCCCCGTTTCATCTTGACTTTAAATAAATATACTTGTGTCGTACCCGCTGATGAATTTATCATCCTTCGGCGTAACCTCTCTCTTCCACTGCAGTCACACCTTTTCCATTAAGGGACAATAAGGAAATATGCAGTGATGGTAAAAATGAAGTGATTCGTGTGACATTTTTTTTTTGTGAAAAATGAAATTTTGTTGCAAATGATACTGTTTTAAAATGTTCATCACTTAATATTACTTTTTGTTTGTTGAACTATTGTATAAAATCAGTCACATTTGCAGTCGTGTTGAAATATGGGAAAAATTGCATTATTTTTCTTATAATGCATTATAAACATTAAAAACAAGAACTCACACACAGTATGTTTTTGTATTGAAGAGAGTTTGAGTCTCAATCGATCTCTATATGTAGAACCTGTGTCTATAATTTGCTCTCTGCTAAAAGTGCTAAATCCCCTCTTTTACAAACTGATACATTGTCGAGAACAGCAGTAATGTAGAGTTATTTGCTAAGGCCTCAATCTCTGCACGCAACCGTATGGAATCATACACTCGCTGCTTGTGTGGATGCAGTCAGTTTTGAACGCACCCCACTAGGTAATTTGATTGGATGGCAAGTATTTGACCGTTAAATCTATAAATACATGCTCAGTTTTAATGTTTCTTCACGTACCCCTCTGTCACCTTACGTACCCCAGTTTGGGAACCACTGCTCTATGACATCTACTCAGTGTTATGTATCATCACCTTAGAATCCAAGATCTAAGGTGGTCAAAAGGGATCTGAGCTGAACTGTCTTGTGTATCAGGAGAGGAAGTCCTCATGGAGACAGTCTGATGAAGACGAGTGTAGTTCCTCCACCAGCTCCACTGAACGCTCAGAGGGGGACTACAGAGAACGGTAAGACCTCATGTAAATGCGTCATGTAAACATATATGTGTTCTTCGCATTGTTCACGGCCAATAACAGTGACTAAAGGCCAATTTTTATTTTATTTATTTTTTATACAGAAAGTGTGAGACCAGTGAGATGCAAGACTTGGTTCAAATGATGACACAGACGTTACACATGGATGCCAGAGATGTATCACTGCCTGAGTTCAAACTAAACCGGAAGTACAGGGACACCCTGATGCTTCATGGGAAATCCAGAGAGGGACAGGGGGATTTCCAAATCACTGGCTTCCCGTTAGGTAACTCGCCTAACTCGGGTGTTTTTTTTTTCTCAGTAACATTCACCGTCAACACAAATCTACAAATTCCTTTAAAACAGAAAATTGCAAATGTTAAATATTTTTAGAACGATGAGTAATTCTTCACTTTTAGTACAGTACACTAGTCTGGCGACAGAATCCATCGTTATATTCCTAATTTTCTGTATTTAGATGACAGCACGGGTCCAGCAAAGGTCAGGAGAGTGATCGAGCACTTGCGTACAGATGTGGTTAAAGGACTCGGTGTGAAGCTGTTGGACAGAGTCCTGGTCATCATGCAGGAAGAGGATGAAGTTAAGAGAGAGGCAAGTTAGCTAAAGTCCTTAAGCTTGAGCAGACCTTTGACTCACTGCACTTTAGAAAGACATCAGAATCAATAGGGCAGTGATAATGATGTTCACAAACAAATCATGATTCATCATTAACTGTTGTTGTGTAAAATTGAATCTAAATTTATGATACAGTGCAGGAACAACTGAAACCACACGTACACAAAAATGGCATACTCTGTGGGGCCTTAAAATTACATTTTATACATCTTAAATATATTGAATCATATTTATAAAGGTGCATTATATCGCAAGGTTCCTCTGCTTAAAAATGAAGATTTGTTTATGTGTAATTGGTTTGGGGAATCCTTTACAATACTTCAAATTCATGAACATTAGAGGTTAAGAACACATTTATGTGAGAATGCACATATTGTGAATTAGACAAATTTCTTGTGCATATAAATCTAAATAATCCATGCAAATATTGCATGAGACCCATTGATTTTAGATTACTAGTTACCCTTTATTTTCCTGTTTATCTCTATAAAGCTGCTTTGAAACAATCTGTATTTTAGGTGACTTGACTAAAGGGTATGTATTTATAGAGAAAACAGTTTGCTAAAACTGATATTTCTATTCCTTTTTTCTATCCAGCATTTACTGCAGGAGCAAATGGGGGAGGAAAAATACAAGCGGTACGCAGTGAAAGTACGACAGCTGAAGTTCTTTGAGGACGTCGCATTCAAAGATTGAGCCAGATCAGATGCACATGAGGATCCCCTGTGAAACACTGATGTACCATTACTGCTGGTGGGCATTACTTGTGCTCTTCACAGAAAACACTTCACTGAAACCTCCTATCAACAATCACTGTTACTTTTTAATGCTTTTGTAAATGTATTGTGATATAACTGAGCTTAACACTAGATAAGCAATAAAGCTATGTTATTATGCACCTTTAAATTTCACAAAAGCATTATTTTCTATTGGAAATGTGAACCTATGCTATGTAGATATCTTGAATTTAATAGCAAGACGTTGAAAATAGTTGAATAGTTTTCCTATTTTCTGGACTGTATATTTATATGATGAATAATGTAAATCAATAAGAAATGATTTTTAATAAATTACATTTTCAGGAATGCTGTGTTTTCTTTTGCATTAATTGCATTTCCACAAAAAAAAAAAAATTCCACACAAATAAACCAAACACAGTTCTTTATTACACATATTGAATGTTGAAACGGTGACAAAAAAGGATGGGTTTTCATATAGATTGTTTGTTTCTACTGTATATCCAAATGGCTTTACTGTGCCAAATCTCAACTAAAATACTGCCGGGAATCACTTGTGCTTCTTCTTCTTCTGACTCTGATTCTCCTGAGGTTTGTCACGGTTTTCTCCAGATGTCTCGGGCACGGCCGGCTGCCAGCTCAGAGGGTTTTTTCTGTACATCGGCCAGGGAGGCAGGGTGAGCTGAAGAACAGGACACAGCCAGAATTACACAAGAGGATTTCTGACACTTAACATCAAGCAAACATAAGTCTTGTGACATACCAGACAGGACACTGTGAATCCAGCCAACATTATGTAAACCGTCCACCCAAACTGCTGAATAAATAATCCATAGACGAAGCCGATCACCTGCAAGACGAAAGACGTGAGGTAGGGAAGAAATGACAATGTTGTGAAGGCTTTCAAGGTGCTTCCAGTGTTACTTACCGCTGACACCAGAATGATTCCTTGGAAAATTTGCTCTGCAAGTTTCTGACCCTTATAGTCCTGCAAATAATCAGTGTGAATATATGAATACTCATGCACAAGCAAGCCATCAGGAATGTTTTCCAAGTTGTATTAGAAACGTTAGAACTATAGAACACCATGCATAAGACACACTTTCTCTTGGAATAGGTTATGCAATAAATAGGCTACTAATAACGTATTTCAAATATTGTAGTGTAAATAAATACTTGGGCACATTTCAACCACAAAATACACCGAATATATATTTAATGAATTGCGTCATAAATATGTGGATATCTGTGTGTCCCTGTCTAATTTTCATAAACGTTAACGCTACATCCACAATTACTCTCCATCACTTGACTCCCAAAACTGTTGAGTGCACACTAGATTTAAACATTTAATGGGTAGCTTTCGTTCTAATACCAGCACTAGCTAGTTGGTATCATCGTGCTGATTACAGCAGCAAAACCAAAGTTTTATTTTATATAATTTAATATTTACACAGGACCGTCGCTAATGCGTTAGCTGCTAACATATGTCAGTGTTTTAAAACAGCTCTAAACATCACTGAACTCACAATATAAACGCGTGCATGCTTACCATCACAGGAAGGCTTACCATGTGAGTCGGAATGGATTTAAACATTGAAAGCATTTTGAAATAACAAAATAAAGCTGCTAGATAATTTTATTCAGAAGAGATTGATGGTTTGGTTTGGTTTCCTGTTTGAAAGTGTGTACGTAGAGATCCGCAGGACCCCTTAAAAACATCGACCGGCTAAAATACTTCCATTCTGCACAGATCAGAGAAAAATACATCTTGTGATCTTTCGGTGCAGATATGGCTTAAATAATAGGATGATACGCTTTCAACGCTATCTCAGTGGAATTCTAAATTAAAAGAAAAATTCATGTTTTTAATCAGGCAGTATTCTAGACGCAAATTTCAGACCATTTATGGTCAAGGGCGTGTTGAAGTACGTCATCAGCCGCTGGAACGATCAGATCTGTAAGTTAATTCATATTAGAGAACGTAAGGATTTTGTTTCATCTGAGTGACTCGAATCTTTCGTATAATTTCATTTCATTCTGGTTTGGTCTTTGATTTTGTAAGTGGTCAAAAGAAGGTAAGTGATTTGTATTGAATTGTAAAGTCAATGACTTTTTAATTCATTCTTTACTTTTAATGCACAGATTCATGACCGAAACGAGTCTATAAAACGAGTGATGTTTTATTAAGATTTGCATTAACACATCTTATTATATTTGTATTCCATTTTTTCAACTACTGCCTATGACTTGTATTAATATCAGTTCATTCAGTTCCATGGAAGATGTCTAGTTCAGTGATTTAGATTCCGTTATAAGTAGCTTTAGTTTATTGGCATGGCAAAAAAAGTCTTTACGTTGCTGAAGCATTAATAACATTAAAATAAAGACATACACATTTACACATACAATTCAAAAAGGAAAAAAAGTTTGAGAAGGAAAACACTCAGTGGCGCTCTGATCAGATTCAAATCATCGACTCGTTTCTTCTGTGAACTGACGGGGGCGTGTTCGTTCAATGGGTCAAGCCAATGAAATGCTTCTTTGCAGACCGCACTCGAATGCTATTGGCTCTCGCTACAGCCTGTCTTGAGGAGTCAGTGCATCGAAGTGTGCGAGACTGATTCGTTCACTAAAAAGATTTGTTCAAAACTCCAGTCGATAAGGCTGTTGCGCTCTATCCTGATACTATATAACCAGTGAAAGGTCTTTTCTGCTCTGGCGTGTTCACTGCAGGACTGAAGGCTAACTGGACTTGTTGATGTTGAGTTGGCGTTTTGGATGAAGAGCCGAAGAGAGTCCAGACGATATAATAAGTAAGGTTTAATACACACCTGCAGTTTTCAAGGCTTTATGTTTGAGCAGTTTTGGACTTCTTTGCTAAAATGCATTTTGTTTGTAAATGCAGGTATTTCTTTACTTGTATGGTTTAATTTTTAACCTTCTTGTTAACCTTTTTAACCACTTCAACCTGATGTAAAATACATATTTCTGTCGTTTTCTTTTCTGCTCACTCATGCTAGTGTTTGTTTATATTCAGGATTTAAACTCAAGTGCTTTTGATCGAGTGCCATGACTGTACGCAGAGGTGAGTATATTCGTGTGTGTGTGTATATATATATATATATATATATATATATATATATATATATAATGACAATATATGAGGTTTTAAGCATTGCTTTCTTCAAACTTTATCATTTAACATATAACCTCTCTTTTCCAGTGAATGTGGTTATTCTTGTGCTGCTTGCCATCGCCTTTTTGATTATTTTGCATCGAAATCTGCTAAATCTCAATGATTTCCTGAAGCAAGAGAATCCAGGTATGAAGATGTTGGTGAAATTGAAACGTGATTGGCACCCTTAAATGCAGCACCTCACTGATCTTCCTTTGTGTTTGCAGACACCGTGCCCGGGATGGTCCTGCCCTTTGAGACTGACCTCCTGTCGGGTCATAAGGTCATCAGAACAGGAGATGAGATCCCAGTGCTCATCACCGCTCCAGAGGAGAGACTGGGAGCTGCTGTCACTGCCATGAACAGCATCTACCGCAACAGCAAAGCTAATGTAGTATTCAACATAGTGACTCTAAATGAATCTGTGGTTCATCTCAGGTACACCTTATATCGCATTACTACGGTTTATTAAACCAGGGGTTTTCAAACGGGTCTGCAAGGGAGTGCTTGGGGGTCCATGAAAACGTTTACAGAAAAATGATATATACAGTACCGGTCAAAAGTTTGGAAACATTACTATTTTATTGTTTTTGAAATAAGTCTCTTATGCTCAAAAAACGGTTATATTTGTGAAATATTTGTACGATTTAAAATACTGGTCTTCTTTTTTAATATACTTTAAAATATAATTTATTTCTGTGATGCAAAGCTGAATCGTCAGTTACACATGATAGATTGGAAATCATTCTAATATGCTGGTTTATTATCAATGTTGGAAATGCTGCTTAATATTGAATTTTTTAAAACTTTTTAACTGTTTATTCATCAATGAATCCTGAAAAAATGATCACCGGTTCCAATTTTTTTTTTTTTTCCAACATTGATAGTAACTGAGTATCAAATCAGAATCCTAGAAGGATTTCTGAAGGATCATGTAGCACTGAAGACTGGACCACGAAAGCAATCGGGTTAAATGCGTTTTTGACTACCTCTGAAAGTGGTCATTATGTTTTAGGCCCCGTTTACACCTGTATTTAGCATCATCCACTTGTGATCTGATTGACCAAAAGTCAAATCTTAATTCCAGGCGTAAAAAGATTGAAAACCCCTGTGTCAAACATGCCTTTCATTCCCTGTGCTGTGATCATTTAGTACACATAATTATTTCTCATTCCAGAACATGGTTGAGTAAGACTGACTTGAAACATAAAATTATCATTTTTGATCCGAAGATCCTGGCAGGGAAAATTTCGAATGATCCTCAGAAGGTGGAGGCAGTGAAGCCGGTAATCAAGTGCCAGTTCTTTTGTTTCAATAGAAGTGTAAATGCCAGTTATATATCATAACTGTATATGTGTTTTATTTTTCAGTTGACCTTCGCCAGATTCTACATGCCAGTTTTCTTGCCAGATGCAGAGAAAGCAATTTACCTAGATGATGATGTAATTGTACAAGGTGAAGTGGATGGTTTTTATAATTTTTAAAGACCCCAGAATTCAGTAAGAACATGTTTACTAATTACAAAATATATATATTAAATATTTTATACATATATATATACATATTATTAGTAATTAGTAAAATTAGTAATTATGTCCACAAAATAAATTTGAAGGCTCCATCCCTGCTAAATTTAATATATTGAATAGCGTATGAGTTTTTATCTTATTTTTATTTTATTTTATCTTCTGGATACTTGATTACACACACACACAATCCAAACATTCTCATCTAGTTACTTATGAGAAACTTTTTTTTCCCCCTTTTTTTATAAACATAGCTTCAAAAATTTCGTTCTCAATATGGGTGTGTGCAATTTATGATGTAGAACAAAACATCCAAATATAGTAAACCACAGACCTTATTTTACTTTGAAAAACCCTTAGGAAAATCTCGAGGGAACCATTGGTGAATGAGTCTTCCAGGTTTTGACCTCATCCCTGCACCACTCTGTAATATTAAATTTTTAATTCTAAATAACTTTAATTTAAAGTGGCATCCAGTTATATGGGGTATGAAAATGGTTATTTTGTTTTTTTGTTGTTCAAATTTATTCAAATCCGATTTTTTTTTTGTCACATTGGAAATGAAAGGTAAAGTTCATTGTATTGTGGAATACAGTTGTCTTTGGTTTTATACTGCACGTTCTCTTACATGTAGTACGCCATCTGCATATTTTACACATACAGGAAGTCTGCATTTTGTACAAGTATGCATAGTGTGTATATAAATATACTGCAGAGGTATGGTACCGTGTGATTTTGATTAAAATGCAGCAATAAGTGCTAATTGTATTTTGTATGGTTCAGGGGACATTCGGGAGCTTTTTGACACCAGTCTTAAGTTTGGACATGCAGCAGCTTTCTCAGAGGACTGTGACTCTTCCTCCTCTAAAGGCATGGTCAGAGGAGCTGGAAATCAGGTATGATTATTCTGTAATGATCTAAACTGCCTGGACTCCAGAATCCACACACAACTGTCAGAATATTAGCAGTGGGATGACAAAGACACACGGAGGAATATGAAACTAAAGGATGTTTTTTCAAAACCATAAACTTGTTTATCCAAATATAGACATGGTTTTTGAATATATAAACCATTTATATTTTATATTGTGGTATAAAATAATTCATACCATTCAGCCCCAATTCAAAAAAGGTTTGCAGAACACATATTCCATATATTTCCATATATTTGTTTTCCCTGCTACAGAACAGCTATATTGGTTTTCTGGATTTCAAAAAAGAGGCGATCAAGAAGCTCGGAATGAGAGCAAACACTTGCTCGTTCAATCCTGGAGTCTTTGTGGCCAATTTAACTGAGTGGAAGCAGCAGAATATCACCAGCCAGCTTGAGTTCTGGATGGAGCACAATGCAAAGTTAGTTTCATCATGTTTTATTACTTGTGTTGTGCTTTATTATATTATTCATTCATAAAATGTTCAGGACAGCTGTTGTATGTTACAAGGCAAAAATCTGTTCCCAGTGTTTAATCTGTTCAAATCATCTACGACATCTCGAGGTCCAGGGCCGTTAATGGTTTTGTCTGGTCGTTTTGCTTTAGAGAGGACCTTTACAGTAAGACTTTAGCGGACAGCATCACAACGCCACCTATGCTCATCGTGTTCTACAAGCACCACTCCAACATTGATCCCATGTGGCACGTCCGACATCTCGGTAAGGAAGTCATTGAGGCTCTGGTTCATAAATATTAAGCAGCTTTCTGAATCTCTTAGTGACCAATAGTTTTTCATTTTGATCTTTACATTTCTAGGGGCGACAGGAGCGGGGAATCGGTATTCAACTCAGTTTGTGAAGGCTGCTAAACTTCTCCATTGGAACGGACATTATAAACCGTGGGGAAGAACCTCCTCTTTTTCTGACATTTGGGACAAATGGTACATTCCAGATCCCACAGGTAAATTCCACACAATCCGGAGACACGCTGAGGAAAAATAGACTGTGGTTTGGACTACATACAAAAAAAAGTGCTTTGTGGAGGGACATTTGGCTTTGTTCAGTGGATTTCTGGATGCAAAACATGGGGCCGCCTTAATGTTCTAAGACTTTCAAGAAACCTAGTTACTGGGACCAACATTGGAATAGAGCAGCAGCAACACTCAACACCAATCAATGCACTACCTCAGAATCCATTGTCTAATTATAAAGTAATAACACTAAAACATTTATGGCAGAGCTTTTACATTTTCATTTTGTATACTACATCCATGCAAGTGTTTTATTTTTCTTTCTTAAATTTCAGAATCCTGAATATTGTGGTGGAAATGTGAACTCACTTGTTTTTTTGTTGCATTCCATTTCATTATCAATATTATAGTCTGTTTCAGGGCTTACAACACAAACCTGTGACAATTAACATTTCAGATTTTCTTTGACACTACACAAACCACTTTGCCAACTGTTACTCAGCATGTCATGTTTTGTCCTCAGACTAAAGGGAAAATCATGCTAATTTGTACAGAAAGGAAAAAGTGTTACAACAAAGTATTGAATAAAGCTCTGTATAAGTTCTGTATGCAATGTAAGAGTATTAACCCTTTATTTAGTCAAATAAGCTATAATGCACATTTTATTATGAATGAATACATACAAATGCACTCCAACCGAGTGCCATTTCACAATCTGATTCCTCTCAGTCCATGAAATTTTACACAAAATCTGTGTTGAAATCATAAGCATCATCGTCGTTGTTGTGCTGCATTGAAGTCAGGTCGACGTTGACAAACTTCACTTTAGTTTCTTTAGTTGGCTTGTCTACAGAAGATAAGACAAAACAACTGATAAACAGAAGACATCAACAAGAAGGAGGAAGTTTATTGGTGTAAATCACAAAACAACATACCTTCTCTCTTTTGTGTTGATTCCTGAATCGGTGTCTCCATCTTTGGAATGGGGATTTCAGCCTCAGGCTTAAATGTGGACACCAGCTGTGTAAAATAAAAAAAAAATAAACCATTGACTTGACAATTTGTAAAAAGAAAAAAGATCTTAAGATGCATTAAACTCAATACACTTCAATATGCATTCTGAGAAAAATAACATTTATCTCATATATGGTTTGTGAATATCGAATCTCCTGGAGTTGCAGTCAGAGAGAGAGATCAGAGTTGGATTAAAAGGTCATCAAGGACTTATGTGAAGAATAAACTCATCATTTCTCATGGTCTCTGATAACAGAAGTGCTCCAGAGGTGCGTCGCTCATATGAAGTACCTCGTCTGTGCTGGCGGTCATGTCTGTCTCTGCTTCTGTCGTTACTGTCGTCTCTTTAGGCAGCTCACTGACATTCAGCACACCAGCAGTGGGGCCTTTTGAGCTATAACTTATACTGCTCGCTAGATTCGGGGACCGCACACCTGAGGACAGGTACATTTCATTGATATTTTGCATCATAAAATATCAAGTGTTATATTTGTTCAATGAACTGATGTACCTTTGATGATGATCTGGTTGCCCTCCCTCACCATGTCCATATTCAGACCAGACTGCAGTTCAGTCACAATGGCATCAGAGAGGTATGAGGGGAGGGCCTGTCGCTCTGGAGCTCTGCTGTGGTAACTCAGTTTAGCGCTAAAACACACAGCATAATGTTTAGGAACAAGAAGTTAATAATTATGTACGATGATTAAACTCTGAAACTAACCCAGTCCAATCGTTGAGGAATGTCGTGGCTGCCAGCTCTGTGTTGGGAATGCCGCCTTTCTGCAGGAAACCTCGTTTCTTGGCTAAAGTGGTCAAGAACTCTAAGGAGTTTCTGTAGTTTGGGACATTATACTGTAGCATTATCTGAAAGAGACACATGAAGCAAAACGTTTGCAATGCTGTATGAGGTTAAAAAAAAAATGCAATAATTGACCCCCGCAAAAAGGATTTCCACTTAAAAGTTTAGCATTTGTCTGAAAAAATTTAATTCCTGTTGCAATTACGACCTAAATTCTATGAAAAAAAAACTTTTGTAAACAATGAAAGAATTAAAAAAATATATATATAAAAAATATATATATAATATATATACAGTTGCTGGACTGATCCAAAAATCTTAATTTTTTAGATTTTAATATGCAAACGACACATTTCTGAGCGCTTTATTAAACAGAAATTTGATGTTGGTGTATTAGCCTAAAACAACATGCTCGCAAGATTGTTTATCTAAATAGCCCTATGTTGTTAGAAATTACTGTTTACCAGGTTTTAGGTCATTTCCTCGATTTATTTATTTTAATTCTTTTTTCAAATTAAAACTAACATCATAAAGATTTTTTTTTTACTTTGAGCAATTCTGGAGCTATAATTGACTCTTCTTAGGAGCATATAAAACAAAACAGCTCCTTGGAAAAAATGAAATGTAATATTGTAGTAGTTATAAACAAAGGTTTATTTTAGTTCAGATTAGTTTGAGGGCAGCAATTGTATTCATAATGTCAAAATAAAACCGACGTAATGTTACTTGAAGGCATTATAGCCTACTATTCCTGCCAAACTTCCATGGTTGCAGTTAGTGTTACTACAGTAAATCCATGGTGAATGTTGCTGATCTGTGGACACTGGATAGTTCATTCATGGCACAATGTTTCTTCCTGGTTTCCACGTCAGTGCTGTTTGATCTGTTAATAACGGAGAAATGTGAATGTTTCTCACTAGATCTCACAGGAGTCGCAGCGATGTTATTACTTCTGTGGCAATTCAAATGCTTCCTTTACTGGATCTCTTATTAGCGCTGTGTAGCAACAGTGCCGCTTGATCAAGATCGGCTCGCGCTGCTTTGGTCCAAACTGATAAACGGTTCGTCAACCACACAATAACGAGCAGTTTCGTTCCGCTTGCATTACGTTTGACATTTGATGTTGGGCAATGTTGTGGTGGCTCCGGCGGATTATGAGCGCGCTTACCACGCGCAACGCGCCTACATTTGAAATAACGAAATTTTGGTCGGCAGGAAAAATGGCCGAAAAGCGAAAAGTTTGCAGGTGTGTAATATATTAATTCAGAATTCTGTTACTTTCTCAGACCTGCCAGCCTGTATGCATTTAGCAAAGCAGGTACGCATTTTGACCTTAAATTCTGGTACGAAACTACGCAAAAAGCTGGTGAAGCCTTTAGGGCACGATGCATCAGTGAACTTCTATCGTAAAAATAGCCTTTAGTTTACAGACAGACTGGAATACCAGATTGCTTATGTCTGTGGTACAAACTATGTAGATGCTTTTAAAATTAATTCCTGGTTCACGAAACCATTCAGGCTCAGAGTCAGCAAAGCGTGTACCATCGTATTTACACAGAGACATATCAAATTATAGGAAAGTTGCTAACCGCTAAAATAATTTCATCACGCCGCCAAGACTCCACTGTAGGATGTAGTGATGGATCACGTGCGCTCCACTGAATTCACTCCTATTGGTTGTCGCTCTTGAAAGTTGTTCTTCATTTGCATAAACTTGAACCTCTCAAATCACGTCGCTGGACACGCCTTCATCCTGTTGCCAATGGTCACAGTCACTCGTGCGGCCAGAAATTGCCAGCTCTCCATTGAAACGAAAGTGATTGTCGCTTTGTCAGTGTGAACACAGCTTAAAGGGTTAGTTCACCCAAAAATGAAAATTAAGTCATTAATTACTCACCCCCATGCTGTACCAACCCCGTAAGACCTTCGTTCATCTTCGGAACACAAATGAAGATATTTTTGATTAAATCTGAGAGGTGGATCACTGCTACATAGCTGCCAGAGGGAATGAAACTTGACGGCCCAGAAAGTCATTAAAGAACATGTTTAAATATTCCATGTGCCTACAGTGGCTCAACTATAAGTTTATCAAGCGACGAGACTACTTTTTTTCCGAAAAAACCCCCATAAATAACGACTTTATTCGACTATTCCTTTTCTTCCTTGTGGGCCTGAGACGAGAGTTCAAGAGATTTCCACGACGCATGCGCGAGAACTGAGAAGAGGACGTTCTTCTTCTAATACTTCTTGTTCAGTTCTCGCGCATGCGTCGTGGAAATCTCTTGAACTCTCGTCTCAAAAAAGCCAAAAAAGTAGTCTCGTCGCTTGATAAACTTATAGTTGAGCCACTGTAGGCACATGGAATATTTAAACATGTTCTTTAATGACTTTCTGGGCCGTCAAGTTTCATTCCCTCTGGCAGCCTATGTAGCAGTGATCCACCTCTCAGATTTAATCAAAAATATCTTCATTTGTGTTCCGAAGATGAACGAAGGTCTTACGGGGTTGGTACAGCATGGGGGTGAGTAATTAATGACTTAATTTTCATTTTTGGGTGAACTAACCCTTTAAGAGAGAGGATACATTCTCGTTCTGAAATTCTGTGCAAACCTGAATAATCAATATTTGATCTAAAAGCCACAAATCTCCTATTGTGATTTGTTAAGGTGCTCCTTACATGCTGCTGATTGCACTGTTTGAGTAAAGTCCTGACTGCTTCCAGGGGACTCTCCTCCTTCTCCTCCACCTGCAGGCTCCTGAGGGCCATCACATCTCCTGGGTTACTGGGGGCCGCCACAATCCCTGGACTGTCAATCATCTTCACAGTTTTAGTAATATGCACTTCTTGCATACATCTATATAGGACGGGAAGAATATCATTGAGGTTGGTATGTTATTGAGGCTCAATGGCTTGCAGCAGAAATGCATTTTGGGAAATGAAGCTCAGTGTTGGATTGATTGAAGACTTCATGTGGTGGTCAGTCCAATACAGTTCATCATGCTTCAAATTCTCATATACTAGGACACTAAAATAATGAAGCTTTACCTGGTCAATCCTCTCTGTAAGCCAACATGACAGGCTCGGATTTCTTTCAGACTATTGATGATGCTGCTCTTTCCCACGTTAGGGAAACCTGAAGTCAAGGCAACAGTAAAAAGTTCAATATCAAAAATTTTTTAAAGAAACACCAAGCAGTTGAGAAATTATTTCATGATAACGAAATGAGATCACCGTGGTGCATATACAAATGATAAGATGTCTTACCGACAACGCCAACCTTAAGCATGGTCTCGCCATCTTTCTTGTTAGCCAACTCAGTAAGCGTCTGTAGGAGACAGTCACGTCCAAAACATGAAGCTGCTCTGCTGTGATCCAGAACTGCATTAGTTCCTCTCTGCTTCTTCTGTGACTGTAAAATGGAGAATATAAAGTGACAATGAGTGTGCTTAAGCAAACAATGATGTGGTCATGTAAACGCGTTAACCCGTTTTCCTTTATCAGAGTAAGGTCATAAACAGCTTAAGCATAAACTAATGGCCACAGCTAGATTTTTGCCCCTTAATCCGATTTCACCCAGCATGCAAACACATAAACCTGATTTCAGTCAGCTCATTGAAGTGCGCATGTGTGATATGTGACAGGAACGCGTCCTTACTGTGGATTTAAACGCATCCAGACAGGAGTACGGTCATAAACAGCAGTAAGGTTTACGCATTAGATCAGTAAGTGAAAAGTAGACGGGTCTTTTGTGGCTGTTCAAAGTAGGAATGGGCATTTTTAAAAAATATTGTATTTGAATATTCCGGTTCATAAAAATCGAATATTCGTTTAGTTAAATGTCGTTTTTCAAGTTTAAAGGAGCTGTATGTAAGAAATGTATTTCGATAAATCATAAAATGGCCCTGATAAGTCACTAGACATTAAGAAATCATGTTCATTTCAAATACTTATATCACTGACAACAGTAGTCCGGCCAGGATAATTGTCATTTAAAAAGTAAAGTTGCAGCCCTCAACTAGATGTTGATATGTTGTGTTTTGGTCTGATGCGCCACCCGCCACCTATCTACCAATCACGAAGTCAGTAGTGTTGCGGCATCCGGATTGCCAGCTCTGCTCTAGTTACCACAGCTGCAGCTACAAACATGTCGGAATCGGATAAAAAAAGTCTAACGTTGCGAAACCAAAATAACCTTGTTATGAATCCGAAATACTTCGTGACAAAGTCCGAAATAAAACAAGGATCTATATAGGAGATGCCTTTTAAAGATGGAGATGGCTGAAAACGGAGAAGAATTTGACGCCAACGTTGCTAATTTTCTCCTGGACAGGTAAGATTCATATAGTTTGGCTAACTTGTACTTGATGTAAATGGACATTTCAAATATTCATGACAGTCGAACAAAGTTATGCATGTTCGTGCAAAGTAACGTTACTTATGGAGGAGGTGGGTCATCGAATTGAAAAGGTAAGGAATTGTTTGGGTAATAAAAACGGCGAGTCGTCATTGCTAACATTAGCAATGCATTATCAGAGCCCGTTTCTCTGTCATTATGCTGAGAAAAACAACATTAGCACGCCCATTATTGTTTATCATGCAAGTTCTACAGCAAAAACTATTAGAATGACATGTAACGTCTATCACATCGCATATTTTAGCATTATGGACGTGTTCTGCTGGTAGGGTTGCCACCCGTCCCGGTTTTCCTGGGATTGTCCCCTTTTTTAACAACCTGTCCTGGGACACTGAATGTCCCGGTTTTCAAATGGCTATGTGAATATGTCCAGGTTTTCTAAAGGCTACTATGAATAAGTCCCGGTTTTCGCAAGTCTACGTGAATATGTATGTTATAACAGGGCGCGCAAGACAGAGAGGTAGAGAGCGAGAGACCTTGCGTGTGTGTGCTAGTCTGCGTGTGTGCATCATGAAGCGCATGTAAGACAGCATTTCACTTTTAGCGTCAGCTAAATGAATAGCTGTATCTTTGATATCGGTTACACACAGTGACAGAGGCTTGTGCTTGTACTTGCGTTAATGACAGATACCTACCGTTACAAGTTAGACTAACAGCTAAGTCAGTGGTTCCCAAACCTGTCCTGGCGACCCACCAACACTGCACGTTTTCTCTGTCTCCCTAATCAAACACACCTGATTCAACTCATCAGCTCATTAACCCATGTGATTATGAGCTGATGAGTTGAATCAGGTGTGTTTGATTAGGGAGACAGAGAAAACGTGCAGTGTTGGTGGGTCGCTAGGACAGGTTTGGGAACCACTGAGCTAAGTTACTGTTCAAACAATGAACTGTCACATATTAGCGTTCATCTTTACAATTATATTTGGCTAATCGCCATTAGTAAAATTTTGCGATGTATAATTACTTAGCAAAACATCTCTGATTTGAAGCATAAACATAATTAACAGAAAAAGCTTCTTGTAGCAGCCTACGTTCCTGCAGTATCCTGCAGCCTATCTGGCAACCTCGAGTCAGGGAGGAGGGAGAGGGGATACACCGCTCTACAGTAATTTGAAAGTGATTGCAGTACCAGTTTTGGCCACAATCTTACATACGGCTCCTTTAAGGTTTTTTTTTTTGTCACCATTTCTGACCAAGCTTACATTAGGCAATATACCCAACAAGCTTACTATACATATTAAAGGGACATTGTGTAGGAATTTCTCCCATCTAGCGGTAATTTTTTTTATTTTGCGTTCAAACGAATTGTGCTCTCCAGCGCCTCGCTTTTTCAAATGTGTGTTGCATCTACGGTAGCTGTTATGTACCAAAAAGCTATGACAGGATGTCTTCTAATAGCACTTGGTCGAGTTTTCCTTCGGGTGAACGGGTTTGTTATTTCAAACAAACTGCAATTTGACACAACAAACAAACGAATGTTACAGTATGAATAATAACAGTGCAATGCAGCCTTTTAAATTTGCCGGGACAGTGACAAGCGCCTCTCACTGCTCTGCTCCTCCGTTTCTGCTGCTTTCAGTTACCTGACGCTGACTCTGAACGAAAACGCGTTGTGGAAACGTGTTGGCCTACTACTTTTTGATCCTCTCTGCTATTATAGTTTTTCAGGATGGCGGAACGACATGGAAGCCTCCATGGACCTACCCGTCACATGTACAGTGAGGAAAATAAGTATTTGAACACCCTGCTATTTTGCAAGTTCTCCCACTTAGAAATCATGGAGGGGTCTGAAATTGTCATCGTAGGTGCATGTCCACTGTGAGACATAATAAAAATAAAAAAATCCAGAAATCACAATGCATGATTTTTTAAAACTATTTATTTGTATGATACAGCTGCAAATAAGTATTTGAACACCTGAGAAAATCAATGTTAATATTTGGTACAGTAGCCTTTGTTTGCAATTACAGAGGTCAAACGTTTCCTGTAGTTTTTCACCAGGTTTGCACACACTGCAGGAGGGATTTTGGCCCACTCCTCCACACAGATCTTCTCTAGATCAGTCAGGTTTCTGGGCTGTCGCTGAGAAACACGGAGGTTGAGCTCCCTCCAAAGATTCTCTATTGGGTTTAGGTCTGGAGACTGGCTAGGCCACCCCAGAACATTGATATGCTTCTTACAGAGCCACTCCTTGGTTATCCTGGCTGTGTGCTTCGTGTCATTGTCATGTTGGAAGACCCAGCCTTGTTCTACTTGTCCAACCCAAAAAGTTCTATTTTGGTCTCATCTGACCACATGACTTTCTCCCATGACTCCTCTGGATCATCCAAATGGTCATTGGCAAAGACGGGACTTGACATGTGCTGGTTTAAGCAGGTGAACCTTCCGAGCCATGCATGATTTCAAACCATGACGTCTTAGTGTATTACCAACAGTAACCTTGGAAACGGTGGTCCCAGCTCTTTTCAGGCCATTGACCAGCTCCTCCAGTGTAGTTCTGGGCTTATTTCTCACCTTTCTTAGGATCATTGAGACCCCACAAGGTGAGATCTTGCATGGAGCCCCAGTCCGAGGGAGATTGACAGTCATGTTTAGCATCTTCCATTTTCTAATGATTGCTCCAACAGTGGACCTTTTTTCACCAAGCTGCTTGGCAATTTCCCCGTAGCCCTTTCCAGCCTTGTGGAGGTGTACAATTTTGTCTCTAGTGTCTTTGGACAGCTCTTTGGTCTTGGCCATGTTAGTAGTTGGATTCTTACTGATTGTATGGGGTGGACAGGTGTCTTTATGTAGCTAACGACCTCAAACAGGTGCATCTAATTTAGGATAATAAATGGAGTGGAGGTGGACATTTTAAAGGCAGACTAACAGGTCTTTGAGGGTAAGAATTCTAGCTGATAGACAGGTGTTCAAATACTTATTTGCAGCTGTATCATACGAATAAATAGTTATAATAAATATATTGTGATTTCTGGATATTTTTTTTTAGATTATGTCTCTCACAGTGGACATGCACCTACGATGACAATTTCAGACCCCTCCATGATTTCCAAGTGGGAGAACTTGCAAAATAGCAGGGTGTTCAAATACTTATTTTCCTCACTGTATATAAAGATAATAAATTCTTCGTTTACGAGGATTAGGGCTGGGTGATAAATCGATTTTATTGATTAACTCGAATGTGTAGTTTACGGCGTTTTTTTTTTTAATGAAAATCGGTTTTCTCTTTAACAACCGCCGACGCTCCCATCTGGGCTCCCGTGTTTCCGACCGGGCTCAGCGCTTGCCATGATAGAGATCCATAAACAACATGGCAAATGAGCAAGACCACGGCAGCAGAAGCACACCCGCCGAAAATATTTACAGGCTGAATCTGCAGGGCTCCCAACTCTCACAAGTTCACTGTGAGAGATGCAATTTTGTCACTTTTTACACGCAGTCACGCCACACATCCATTTGCTCACGCAGAGAAAAATCGCGAAGCAAAGAGGACACTGACAGACAAGACAGAGCAGGTCACTATCGATATGAAACAGATTCTCAGTTCTCAGATTCTGTCAATTTTATTAAGAAATTCAAACAATAAACACCGTTTTGGCGCTTGTAAATGTGACGTGAAAGAACGCTGACAGATCTCAGTTCAAGCGGCACGTGAACCGATCATCTGTTACTCTTTACTACTAACTTACCGAAATGAAATAAAATCGATCGATCAGTGTTTTTCAACCGCGGAAAGATGTCCATAAAACAGCTGGAGAACAACACGTAACATAACGTTACATTTACCTCAGGATGGCTTTTAATGAGTATTTTGCTAAATATGATAACTATATTACACATTTATTATATTTTTACCTATATCTTTAAAATAGTATAACGTTGTTATTATAAAAAATGCATTACATTTAATTTGAGTTAGTTTTAACCTTTAATAATACCAGCTGACAGGGCTCTCTGTATGTTTACAGCACTAGGTGATTTTTTTTTTTTTAAATTTTGGAGAACAATAAAACACATTAACATATCTACTGTACCTATTTATCCAAAGGAATTTATATTGAATCAAGATCAGAATCAAATTGAAGTTGAAATTGTGAAATTTGTGTTAAGCAATAATAAAAACAGTAGCATACCAGTAAACTTAATACAATTATGTTTAGTTACCAAATAATTTGATGCAAGTTTTTTGTTTTTTTACACATCCCCCCAATCCCAATCCACCCATTTTATTTTATGTTACATTCTCATTGTTTTCAAATACAGGGCCTGTCCTCTTGTCTTTTTGGCTTGTTGTTTCTGATTGCACTTTAATCGAGATCAAATCCCAGAAGGGAATATTAAAATAAAGTTAAAAACTTGTTTTGAACAATTTCTTTGTCAACTGTAGATTGATTTTAAGTAGAGAGAGAAAAAAAAAATCGATTTAAATCGTAAATCGGATTTTTTGTGAAAAAATCAGTGATTTTTTTTAGGCCATATCGCCCAGCCCTAACGAGGATAAGTCAGATAATTGATAATTGGCAGAGGTATATGTACACCATTGAGGACATATTTATGAATAAAAATATTGATTTTAGATAATACAATATCTAAAAAAATACACATTGTCCCTTTAAGGAATGTTTAGCATTATGGAACCACATACCACAGTTCTGTCCTTTAGTTGCATGGATGCTTTGAAGAGAAAAGTTGGACACTCAGCTTCAAGATACCCAACCCATTTCTCTAGGTTATCTTTAGGAACAAGATCTAAAAAGTAAAGAGACTTTAGTAACCAGTTTCCATCATGATAACTGGGTGACTTTAATGTGTATGGCAATACCGACTGCTCTCTACCTATTTTGTTCAATATGAAGAAGAGTTTTTTCTTTCCCTCGTGTTTCAGGACGGTTTCCTCCAGCTGAGGACAGCGGCAGCCCAGAGGATCTCTAGCATCCAAAACCTCCACGATCACGTCAGATGCCTCAATAACCTGCACCAGAATTCAATCTCATTTAAGTTCAACCTTGTGAATGACCATTTTTGTGGCCATGACCATCACACAGATTCAGGAATATATTATTGTCAGTTTGTTATGTTGGATATCAGTTTGTCAACTTGCCTTGTTCAGCTCGCAGCATTTGAATGTTTTAGCACTTTTCTCTTTAGCTACCGCAGCCCTTGCTTCTCTAACTTTTGTCCCCTGCAAACAATCAATAAAGTTAGAAGTGAAGCTCGGGTCAGTGATTTACTTCTTTAGTAAAAGTTTCTACACCTTTCTTACCTTTTTAGCTTTCTTGGCTGCAGGTTCGACTCCTGCACTGGGAGCCTCTTTCCCCTCTTTCCTCTTTGCAGCTCTTTCTTGCTTCTTTACAATCTTGTTTTGCTCTTTCAGAGCTTCAAGCTTCAAGAACAACATAATTAATAGGCTATACATCAGTTAAGTGCAAAGACATATGCTTCAGTAATTGATATGTACAAAACACTCTGACTATTAGTTTAGAAAAATTAAATTTGATTTCCAGTGGTTTTAGTAATGATCTTACCTCCTGTTTTCTCTGCTCAGCTTCTCGAAGCACTTCCTCTTTAAAAGGTGCACTGTTTGGTACTGCAACATCTTGCTTTGGCTTTCGGCTTATCCCTGTCTTCTTTGCCGCTTTCTTTAATTTACGGTTATGCTCCCGAACCTAGCAATGGAGATAGACAAAAAAGAAAAAATGGCAAGTGTCAAAATAGGTAATAATAACATCTAGAAAAATAATCATCAACATTAAGCCTTGTCATGTGTTTCTCCTTTGGACAAGTAAACCGGACATTCAATTGAATAAATAGGTTACTTGTCTGGAAAGAAAAAAGAACACTGATGAGAATTTATCCGCGTTTACTTGCTTAAACATTTTTGTGATATTTGCCCTCTGAAATTGATTTCCAGGGCATTTCTTTTCCAATCAGGCTCCTCTGGATGATGCATTAACATGTTTAGTCATTACTTGCCAATTCGTAATAAAAGAGCCATGTTTGCAGTTGTGCCACCCTGACATTTAAAAATATAAATTGCTGAACACAAGTTTTTCAATTATCTCTACAGCTTTAAACTACTGATATTTCTAAAATGTTTATATGAAAGATTTCAAACTTAAAATGATGCCAATGTATATATATATATGTGTGTGTGTTCTTTTTATTAAGACACCATTTTAAATAGTTTTCTTAGTCTGTTCATTTGTTGGGACAGTTGCACCACCATTTTGGGGGGTTTAAGATAACAAAACATAAAACAACAAGTATTATTAAATTTACTAAAAATTAATTAAAGCTAAATCGGTTTTTATAATTATTAAGCAGTGAATTTATCAAATTATTTCAAAAGGAAATAATGCATTTGGACACAAAAATTGGTACGTAATGTCATGGATATATATATATATATATATATATATATATATATATATATATATATATATATATGTGTGTGTGTGTAAAATGGGCTGTACCAAAGCCAATATTAACGTATGTAATCTACATGTACAGTTAAAGCATCTTACCTTCTTTTGTATTTTGAAGCGTTTGGCGCATGATACGCGTTTGCTTGCCTTCTTCAACTCTACAAATGACACGTGAGTTCCGTCAGTGTTTGACTACTTACTTCTGATATGTTTTTACATCTTTTTAGCAAACAACGGGTAAATATAATGATTTACGTTGCTTTGAGATACTTGAAGTACGTTAATTATAATATTTTTGAGAGTATATACTCACTCGGCCTCTTCATGTCTGTAGCTGCTCCAGCACGCGCTCCTTTCGTATACGACGCAGGCAGCAGCACGTGTCTACTCCTCACTTCCGTTTCCGCTCTCGAGCTGTAAAGGGTTAATTTTTTCCCTCAGTATCTTAATAAATCACTCAGCCTCCTTGTTGAATGTGTGTCAGTCCTCAGACAGCTCTCAGAGACAGCTGATCAGACACGGACGGTAAGGCCTGCACCTCGCGCGCTCTGTGTATTGTTTGCAATATCTCCGTTCGTGCTATAATAAAGCGCGAGCATCATCACGCAGAGTGTTGCATGGCCCAGTGCGTGCGTGCGTGCGTGTGTATGTATGTATGTGTGTCTCTTTGTTTTTATCCGCCTGTGCTGATGCATGTGTCACACAGCTTGTGTCTGCAGACACATAACGGTCCCACCATCATCATCATCTTCGTCGTCATCTTCATCATCATCATCATCGCACTGCTGAGGTGGCTGTGATCATCAGACGTGATAAAAAATGCATCTGATCACAGGTTCACGCATTGTCTCATAGCTGCACATCACTCATGTAGGAGATGTTAATGTAATAACTGCATAATAAAAATCCGGGATTGTGCAAAAGACGTGCTCAATTGATCTGCATCTTCTTGTGTTCTATATCTGCACACTTTCAAAAGTGTGGACATCTTTCCCTTAAATAGCACATGAATGTTTAGACGTATCAGCTGCCACTAATTCTGTTTGTAAGCTGGTTTTAACAAGCATTAATGTACTTTAGGATGACTGCTGATTGTCTACTACACCAACAATAATCAATTAATTGTATTAAATGCTTATTTAATTAGGGCTGTAAAATCGATTAATCACAATTAATAGCATCTTAACATAAAAGTCTGTGTTTACATAATATATTTACAATTTTACAGTATGTGTGTGTATATACACGCACAGAAATATATATAATATATATAAATATATTAATAATATATATACACGCACATACATTGATTTTACAGCCCAACTTGTAATACAAGTTGATTTGAAAACAATTTCCCGCATATATATTCAGTTATAAATATTAATGAAAATACTCTAAACAATTTATAAATAATTAAGGAATGTCCATAAATTAGTGTTAGAAGCTTTCAGAATATTTTTTATTTTATTTATTTATTTATTTGTGGTGGTGACTTTTTTAGCAATAATAACTTTTTTTTAAAACTATGTCTACCATTTTTAGAAACACAACACTTGTAAATGGATGCCTAGACATAACTCTGTTAGTAAATGGCACTAACTATTATTACTGTATTGGGGGATTACTGTTAATTCATGACGAAGCCAATGACAATACTTTATGGCTATTGTTAATAAATGCATTATTAAATTTGATTTGAAAATGTTCATTTACTGACCCTTTACCATGATAAGCATAGTTTCCACCAAAATATCAGTCACTACAATTATTGTTACTATTACGAAATATTTCTAAATGATCTCATTCTAACAGAGTTTTCAGAATCTTTTTCATTTTATTTATTTGTATTTTGATAGCAGTGTTGGTATATAGCAAATTACCACAGTTGTATCTTAGTATTAGTACCTGTGTGACTATAACGTTTTGGTTTTCTCTTAATCACATAATTCTGTTAGTACCCCGGTATTAAATTAGTAGTATTACTGTGCAACAACTTTACTTCAACAGCAGTAATTTATAAAAAAGTATATTTAAGGAGCATTCAGTTTGATCCTTGGTCAGCCTTGTGACTGTTTTAAATGTGCTTTATAAATAAATGAACTGATCTTAAATAAGCAATAGGCTAACTCTACATCTTTTTTGTAGCGTTTACAATGGGCTCAAAGCGACGGAGAGCCACGTCTCCATCCAGCAGTGTGAGCGGAGGAGATTTTGAGGACAGCCAGACAACATCCATACCTTCAACCAGTCGGAAGAGGAGAAGAACCACAAACATCCCAACTGTTGACCCTGTGAGTTCAATACACTTCCTGTCTTTAATATCTCTGACATCAGTAACTGCAGTGCATATTGATGAGCTGTCACATTTTATGCGATCCATCCCTCACAGATCAGGTGACTTCACAATATGCTTTAGGAATATTGCAGATGTTGTATGTTCTAGTGTATTTTGTCATTGTCTACCGTGTCATCTTACAGATTGCTGTGTGTCATGAGTTGTACAACACTATCAGAGACTATAAGGATGATCAGGGCAGGATGCTGTGTGAACTCTTCATCAGAGCACCAAAGAGAAGGTCAGTCACACACGCGAGATCATTATCCGAATATCTGAAACTTAAACCGTTTTAACATCACAATGGATGAGACATGCAATGCGTCAATGCTACAGGAACCAGCCGGATTACTATGATGTGGTGTCGCAGCCCATCGACATGATGAAGATCCAGCAGAAGCTGAAGATGGAGGAGTATGATGATGTTGAGCAGCTCACAGCCGACTTTCAGCTCTTATTCAACAACGCCAAGACTTACTACAAAGTGCGTATATATCTTACACTAGCAGTTTGAAATCATTTTGATTTTTTAAATGTTTTAAGTCTCTCATGCTCACCAAAGCTGCAACAGTATAGTAAAAACTATAATATTATTACAACTTTAATATATTTAAAAATGTAATTTATTCCTGTACGTTTTCAGCATCATTTCTTCAGTGTCACATGATGCTTCAGAAATCATTCTAATATGCTGATTTGCTGCCTAATTATTATTGGTGCATTATTATTATAACAGTTCTTAAAATCAATGTTGAAAACAGTTGTGCTGCTTCATATTTCTGTGATATATGTTTTAAGATTCTTTGTTGAATAGAAAGTTCAAAAGAACAGCATTTATTTGAAATAGAAAGATTTTTTAACATTATGAAAACTGTATCTTTACGGTCACTTTTGATCAATTTAACGCGTCCTTGCTGAATAAAAATATGAATTTCTTAAAAAAGAAAACTCAGAGCCCAAACTTACAGGTTTCCAGGAAAATATTGATAATAAGAAACATTGATAATTATAAAAATGTTTCTTGAGCAGCAAGTCATCATATTATACTGATTTCTGAAGGATCAAGTAATGATGCTGAAAATTCAGTGTTGATCACGGGAATAAATTACAGTTTACTATATATTAAAAAAGATAACCGTTTTTTAAAATTCGAATCATATTTTTGTACTTTTATCTAAATAAATGCAGGCGTGGTGAGTGTAAGTGACTTCTTTCAAAGACATCAAACAATCTTAATCATTCTAAACTTTTGACTGGTAATGTATATAAAATATATTTGTATATCGTTTTAATTATTGTGCCATGAATAGGTTTGAGAATGTGGGATTGAAATATTGATGTTCCTTGTATTATTGCTTTAGATCTACCAAATCATTTAAATAAGAAATTCACAAATGCCAAAAAAAAAAAAAAAACATATTACAAAATACAAATACGTTAAAGCTTCTTTTCCTGTGCAGCCAGAAACTCCGGAGTACAGAGCGGCCTGTAAACTGTGGGATCTGTACATTCGCACCAAAAACGAGTTTGTGCAGCGAGGAGACTATGATGAAGATGATGATGATGACGACACACAGGAAACCCCTGGAGGGGCCACAGAGGAGGAGGTCAGAGGTCGCAGATCTTGACGGTCATGTTGTATCTGTCACCAGGGATGATTTGGACCTATTCAGAGGAGTTGAATTCGTTATGCTTTGTTTTGTTTGTACAGTCTGTCTCAAGCCTTAAGGAAGTTCTTGGGCAGCTTCTGGATGCTGTGCTGACGTACACAGAACATGGGCGTCTCATCAGTGAACTTTTCCAGAGACTTCCCTCTAAAGTGGTAGTGTTCCCAGTTTCATTTTAGCACATACACAAACATATTATATTATTATTATTAATAATTAAACATTTAAACATTCTTTTTCAGCAATATCCAGATTATTATGCTATTATTAAAGAACCATTAGATCTGAAGATCGTTGCACACCGAATACAGGTATCTGATCCTATTCTGAATGATCCTATTCTATTACAGCTTATCACCATTTATTATCGATTTACACTGAAGTCTGTGTCTTTTTCCCCACAGATGTGCTACTATAAAAGTGTAAACCATATGGCTAAAGACATTGACTTGTTAGTCAAAAATGCCAAAACCTACAATGAACCCGGATCACAAGTGTTTAAAGTAATGTGTCACTGAAAATCTGTTTACATTTCTATACAATTTATATAATATCTTAAGACTTGCACTGATTAGCATTTTGTAATATTTTGATCTATTTAATCTATAATGGCATGCTGTGTGTGATATATACATGAATTTCCAGGATGCAAACACCATCAAAAAGATCTTTGCACAGAGAAAACTGGAGCTTGAACATGCAGAACCTGTTAAAAGTAGCATCAGGATCAGGTAAATTATGTTATGGATTAAATATTATCATAACACATTTTATTAGTTAGTTATTTTAGCTTAAGTATTTAAAATAGAATAGAATTATTTAATTAAATATATTAGTTTTCAGCATCAGGATGAGGTAAATTATGGATTACTTTTTATGGATTACAAATCATGGATTACATTTTAATATTATAATATAATTAAAAGTAGCATCAGGATCAGGTAAGTTGTGTTATGGGTTACATATTATCATAACACACTTTATATTAGTTAGTAAATTTAGCTTATGTGCATTATGTAATATTTAAGAGGATCTTTTGTCAGAAATGCAATATAAGATCCATAACTATGTTTTCAGTGGTGTATAAACACCTCAAATAATGAACCGTTATGTTTTTATTACCTTAGAATGAGACATTTATATCTACATACACCGCGGCTCCCCTTACATTGAAAGCCATTTTGCGCCGACATGTTTCTACAGGAGCCCTGAACGGACAAACTACTACATAGTGCGTTTCGTCACTATGTTGTTCTTCGTGCAAAGAAGCTAGCTAAAGTCAGCGAATAAAACACTGACACAATGATGAACATGTAACAATAATATTCACAATAACATATCTTTTTACTGAATAATAAAGTAAACGTAATTTCTTAATTTATCTTTATAAAGAAACCTCATTGCTGAACTGCTACTCTCTGCTGTCTCAGACGATGACATCTTTTCCTGTCCGCCACCGTAACTTTTGTTGGTTGCAAGTCGTAACCTCACCACTAGATGCTGCTAAAAATCACACACTGCACCTAGTATATAGAATAGAATTATAGAATTGTATTAAATATATTAGTTTTCAGCACCATGATGAGGTAAATTATGGATTACATTTTGTGGATTACAAGTCATGGATTACATTTTAATATTATAAAATACTAGAATATTAAATTGTAAGAAATGTGCTAGTTTTACAACATGCAGCATTTTTTTTTACTTTTGGCAATATAATATTTACATTTGTGTAATTTTATAATTGCACCTAATTTTAATAATGTAAAAATTATATAAAAACTATCATTGTGTTACCATGTTTTTTTAAGGTTTGTAACATGGTGTTATGGGCCCACACTAATGTGTTGGTTTTAATTGAATGTATACTTTTCTACAAACTAAAACATTTATATTCTGTGAAGTTTGACTTGTAGTATTGTTTTTGCACTGGTGTTTATGAACAGGAACAGAAGGTTTGCACAAGGAGACAGACTCTCCTCCATCACTACTGCTCTACAGTACGGCTCGGAGAGTGAAGAGGATGCCATACTAACTGGTAATAGCCCTGTTGAAGACAGAGATGTAACATCAATGTATTATGTCAGAATTTGTCTTATATACTATATACTAGGGATGCACCGAAATTTCGGCTGCCGAAAATTATCGGCCAGAAATGGCATTTTTATTTTTTGGCCGAAAGAGAAAAAAGTCCGCCCCTCCCCGCCCTGCATAGAAACTGAATGAAGAATAATACATTGATATTTAATATTTTTTTAATTTCTGTCCAATTTTTGTTACTTGAAATAAAAGTGGGGTTATTATTTTTTTGGCTTCAATCTTTTTTAATTCAAATTAAATTATTGAATTTAATTAAAAAGTTTAATAATAATATAATTATACAAAAAACGAATTTAAGATAAGAAATTCATTTCATTTCAATTAAAATAAGAATTTTCATTTCGGTGTATCCCTACTATATACTAATCAGAGGACTGTTTCCATGTCCTCAAGGCTCTGTTCGTTACGATGAAGGCGAGTCAGAGGCCGAGAGCCTGCACTCCAGCATGGACATGTGCAACCCCATCTTCCAGATGTACGAGGCTGTGCGGGGCGGCAGAAACAACCAGGGACAGCTCCTAGCCGAGCCCTTCTTTCAGCTGCCCTCCAGGAAAGACTTGCCCAACTACTTCCATCAGATCAGCCATCCAATCTCCCTCCAGCAGATAAGGTGCAGTAGGACAGCAGCGTCGCTGCACGGCCCTCGGTTTTGAACAGAGGATTAACATGTATTTGATCTCTCCTCAGGAGTAAGATGAAGAACAATGAGTATGAAAGTGTGGAACAGATAGATACAGACCTCAACCTGATGTTTGAGAACGCGAAACGCTACAACGCTCCCAACTCTCAAATCTACAAGCGCGTGCTGAAGTTGCAGCAAATATTGCAGGTAATTTAAATCCATTCCACGTGTTATTAATTACTGTGAATTACAGTGACTCAATAGGCAGTGCAGTTAGAAATGAATGATTTGTGCTTTGCCCCGCACATGACATGCAGAATAAAAAATTGATATTGTAGCCATTAATTAAGAATTCGCTCCCTTGAAATGACGACAATTTAACTAAAATCAGGAAATGAATTAGTATAATGTGGCCACAACAAATTCATTCGTTCTTAAACAATATCTTGTTTTTTCCCCATAATGTCATGTGTGGGATCTGTACATTTATACTGTGAAAAATATCTAAAAATAAAATATATACAAATATTTGATTATTAAATATATTAAAAATGTATAATGTAATAATATTTATTTGCATATAATATTTATTATTATTATTAATTGAACCTTCTCTGTGATAAACCGTAATAAATCTAAAATAAATCTTGGATATTGAGAGAAGCAAGTTTTCATAATGTAGAATGGGTTTATTTATATGATAGACTAAATATAATAAACCAGGAAACTAGATGAAGAAAATTAAGCCATGCATATGAGTTGACATTCTCCTAAACCGTGATTATCAGTTTAACCATTATCATGCAGCCTCAAATGAACCTACAGTTCGTCACATTAATTATTAAACATGTTCCACCAACGTGTGACATCCAGACAGAATCCGTTAATATGTTTTATGTATACGTGTGTCTTCAGATGAAGAGGAAAGAACTGATGAGGAGAGACGATGAAGATGGTGACAGTATGCTCTCATCCACGCTTTCTGATGGTGGCAGCATCAAGCGCAAAAGGTACATTTACAACATTAATAAACCACTGGTAGTGTATGTTTGGCACTTATGGCTCTAGATAGTGAGTACATAGTGTATAGGGCATCATTTGGGACATTCACGCTTTGCAAGAGTGGCGGTTGTTTTAGGCCCTAACGCAGCACCTCTTGCAGCCATAAGAAGAACACAAAGAAAAACCGCATGAAGGCTCTGTACGCTGCTGTGGCAGAGGCTCGGGAGATGGGCACAGGACGGAGACTCTGCGACCTCTTCATGGTCAAGCCCTCAAAAAAAGACTACCCAGACTACTACAAGATTATACTGGAACCAATGGACCTGAGGACCATAGACCACAACATCCGCTCTGACAGATACCCCAGTGAGGACTCCATGATGGAGGACATGAAGCTGATGTTCCGTAATGCACGTCACTACAATGAAGAAGGCTCTCAAGTGAGTTTAAGGGTCACTAATAAGCTTGGAAAGACCGTATAGAGCATGGGTGTCCAATCCTGTTCATGGAGATCTACCTTCCTGCAAATTTCAGCTCCAACCCTGATCAAACCAGAACCTGAAGATCTTCAGGAGCACTTGATAATTACAGACAGGTGTGTTGAGTAGGGCTGGAAGGTAGGTATGCTGGGAATATCCCAATTAAATGTCCCACTTCAGACCTCAGTGAGTTCCAGGCAATCAGGTTCACGTGTTGACCACATGATGTCGCCACAACACAACAAGAGCAAATTGTGTTTTCGTGTCAATTATGGCAAAAACAGAATAAAAACAACATAAAATTGCTTTCAAAAGCAAAAACAAAGGTATTATTACATAAACTTAATGTCTAATGTTAAAGTTTGTTTTTACGTTTATGCTCATTAGAAGCAGCACTTTCTGACATCTTAGAAGTGACGTCAAATGACGCATCTCGCTAAGGTTGGGGTTGATCGATGTACGCCGACTTTGAGTGGCGTTCCAGACATTGTATCTAAGAACGAGGTGGGGAAAATCTGGAACACAACAGTAGATCTCCAGGAACAGGATTGGGCACCACTGGTATCAAGTAAATGAGCAAGAAAATGAGCTTTCTGAAAAATGTCATTGTTGTAGGGTTTTATATAAAACTAACTGCTCAGTCGTTTCATGACTAGCTTGTTATTTGGTTTGACTCTAGGTTTACAATGACGCCAACGTTCTGGAGAAGATATTAAGAGAAAAACGAAGGGAACTTGGACCACCGCCGGATGACGAGGATATCGTTTCACCCAAGCTGAAAATTAGTATGTTTAGAAAGCAGTTATTTATCAGCAATATTTTATCAGAAAAATCGCAATTCGATTTCTTTCCCCCAAATCGTGCAGTCCTACTTTGGGGTTTGTTGTCCAGTTTTAAACTTACTTACATGTTTGTCAGACACTCTTTGTTGAAAAGTTTTTCATCAATTCTACCACAACAAGTCAGAAAATGCAGTATAATCCTATTTAAATTGGAAGTGTGTAATTTTTACACCACTTGGAATTGTAAAACTGTAATATTCCCAAAACTAAATTCTGCATCATGTGCAACTACATTTTTTTTTCATTTCCATTTATGTATTTAGCAGACTCTGTTATCCAAAGCGACCTACAGAAAAAGAACAAAGCATTCATCACAGAGCCAATAATCATTGTGATACACAGTGCCATGTCATTTCAAAGCCCCCCTCTAGTCAATAATGATCACCAAAATGACATTTAAAAAAAAATCTTAAAAATAATTAAAAAATGATTCATGCCTTAAAATATTTTGAATGTAACTCTACACCCTTGCCTCATTTAGTATACGTGGTTCTATGAATATGCAAATTAGCCCCGCCTCCACTCACTCACAGCAGCTCGGAGATTCACTCGTTGACGATCACACGTTGACCTGATTGGTTACAAGGTAGTTTGTGACATCAGAAACACCAGCGTTTTCAAACCGCAAAACACCACATAGGCACATAAACAACATTTAAAGCTTGATTTTCACCACAGGGGGACTTAAACATTAAAAAACTTCTGAATTGAAGCTCTTATTTTTGGAGTGAAGTCTCAGGAGTTATGGATTTCACCAGTCCTCCTAAGAGAAGCTGTGACTGACCGTGTGCCACTGTCTTTCCAGGGAAGAGTGGCATCTCTCCTAAAAAGTCCAAGTACCTGACCCCTCTCCAACAGAAACTCAATGAGCTCTATGAAGCCGTGAAGAACTACACTGACAAGCGTGGACGGCGCCTCAGCACAATCTTCCTCCGTCTCCCGTCGCGCTCTGAGCTTCCAGACTACTATGTGGCCATTAAGAAACCCATAGACATGGAGAAGGTCAAGAGCCACATGCTGGCCAACAAGTACCAGGATGTTGATGCTCTGGTGGAAGACTTAGTCTTGATGTTCAACAACGCTTGCACTTATAACGAACCTGAATCGCTGATCTACAAAGATGCATTAGTGCTTCACAAAGTGCTTTTGGAGACTAGGAGAGACTTGGAGGGCGGCGACGACGCGCATGTCCCAGATGTTGCACGGCTCATCCAGGAGCTCATCCGCAATCTTTTCGTCTCAGTGCTTGGCCACCAGGATGACGAGGGGCGCTGCTATAGTGACTCACTGGCGGAGATTCCAGCTGTTGATCCTAACAATTCCGATAAGACTCCACTGAACTTTGAGATCATCAGAGCTAACGTGGATAAGGGCCGTTATAGGAGGCTAGATGTGTTCCAGGACCATATGTTTGAAGTCTTGGAGAAAGCCAGACGTCTGCACAGGTAATGCTCTTCATGTACTCGTTTTGTTTAGGGGTTTTTGTACCTGGAGAGGTAAAGAGTTGTTTTGCACGATACGAAATGTTGAAATTGTGTCGTAGGACGGACTCTGAGATCTTCGAGGACTCTGTGGAGCTCCAGCAGTTCTTCATACGGATCAGAGATGAGCTTTGTAAGAACGGAGAGATTCTGCTGACACCCGCTCTCAGTTACACCACTAAACACCTGCACAGCGACGTGGAGAAAGAGAAGAAAGAGAAGCTGCCGAAAGAATATGAAGAGGATAAACTCAAGAGAGAAGAAGAGAAAAAAGGTACTGTTCCCGTAGTATTCAGTTGTTTTTCAATCGGTTTATGTATTCAGAAATACATCATAAAATGCAATTCATACATACCATTACTTGAATGTACCTCTTCTGTGATAAACATGTTTTTAATTTCTGATTTCAAGTTCATTTTTTGAATTAAGTGAAATAGTTTTTGCTAGTATATAGTGCTAACATTTATATAAATAAGTACTTATACAGTATATATATATATATATATATATATATATATATATACATACAGTATACAAACATTTACATTTATATATATTGGTCTGCCAAATCAAGGTCAATAAAATATTAGACAAAAATTATCCCACCTTTTTTTATCATATCTTTAAATTCAGAAATATTAATGAATTAATATTTATTTTTTGGAAAATAATTACCTTGAAAAAATAAGCAGGTTTTTATTTTTTGAATTCAAGTGAAATCCTTCAATTCATGTGAAATATTTATGAATTAGTATTTTATGATATAAAAAAAAACATTTTACCTTGAAAAAGGTATTTTTTTATAATAATGACGTGTACACTCACATGTTTTAAGGAAAATATGTAATTCATTTATACTTGATGTTTACATCACATTTTTAGTCATTTTGATTAAAATTTTTTTACTTGGCACAGTTAAAAATGGCATAAATGTTTTTCAGAACCATGTGACCTACATGTAAAAAAGTGCATTTCTAAGAGCTTTTATTAAAATGGATTTTAAAAAAAGAAAATAATTTTCTTTATCTTAGAACCCCTTATTTACCATTGACCCATTTACAGAAGTGACAAACGTTCAAACAGGATATATACTTAGCCTTTATTAACCATCACAATTTTGGTAGTGACTTCATACACACAAAACAATCATTTAGGGGAGTTCTTTCCTGTGTTCAAACACAGTTTTTGCTCCCTAAACGTTGCACTGTGGTGCAGATGGCTGTTATGACTGTTTGGACATTGATCTCCAGAGGCTGAGAAGAGTGAGGACACAGCAGGTGGCGGATGGCAGGGAGTCCTTCAGCGCAACTACAGCCAGGACTGCAGCTTCAAGGACAACATGTACCATGTGGGAGACTATGTTTATGTAGAGCCCACAGAACCAAACCTGCAGCCGCACATCGTCTGCATAGAGCGCCTGTGGCAGGATGATGCAGGTATTACATCCACAAATCATTAGATAGATCCTGTCAACATGTGCTATGCATATCTGTTGTTTCATAACACTATTGATTGAGAACATACATTACTGTTAAGATTTGGGGAACAGTAAGATTTTTTGTTTTGTTTTTTGAAAAATGAAAGAAATTCATACTTTTATTCAGCAAGGATACATCAAAAGTGACCGTAAAATACCATGTTTCGAAAAAATGCTGTTCTTTTTTAACTTTCTATTCATCAATGAATCTTAAAAGAAAATGTATCATGGTTTCTAGAAAAATAAAAAAGCTGATAATGATAATAATAAGAAATGATTCTTAAGCAGCACATCAGCATATTAGAAGGATTTCTGAAGGATCATGTGACACTGAAGACTGGAGTAATGATGCTTCAGCTTTGTCATTACATGAATACATTTAATTAAAAAAATTATTGTGAAAAAGAAAAGTGTTATTTGAAGTTGTAATAATTCACAATATTATTGTTTTTAAATGCAGCCTTCAAAAACTTAAAAAAATGTTACCAACCCCAAACTTTTGAACGTTAGTGTAGCTAAACTATGTGTATGTATCTTTTCATGAAGGAGAGAACTGGCTTTATGGCTGCTGGTTCTACAGACCCAACGAAACATTTCATCTTGCAACACGCAAATTTCTTGAGAAAGAAGTTTTCAAAAGCGACTATTACAACAAAATTCCTGTCAATAAAATAATGGGCAAATGTGTTGTCATGTTTGTGAAGGTAATATCATTCAGCGATGAGTCCAAAACATTTTACATTAATACTACGTTTTAAAAAACATTATAAATATGCTCTGATAAAACCCCTTATTTCAGGAGTATTTCAAGCTTCAGCCTGACAGCTTCCGACCTGAAGACGTTTTTGTCTGCGAGTCTCGTTATTCTGCTAAAACCAAGTCCTTCAAAAAGATCAAGATGTGGACGATGCCCCTGAGCTCAGTGAAGTTTGTCATTCGTGAAGTGACCTTGCCTGTGGTTCGGGTGGCCTCCATGTTTGCACCCAAACAGGACAGTGAAAAGCCTCCTGAGGTGGTAGAGGATGGTAAAGCTGTACCATCTATCATTGATAAGGTAAGACATACAATGCCCAACCAAAAAAAACACATTCATTGAATGAAATACAAGATCTTGACCAAAAATGAATGCACCTCTTGATGGAAATAAATGTGCATCAATTTTTGGTCAAGATCTTGTATTGACAATGCAAGAGTCCAGCACTCTGTAAAGTCTCCTCCAGCACATCCCAAAGACTTTCAATGAATTTAAGCTCTGGACGGAAAATGATTCTTCATGCTCCCTCACAACTATTCTTTCACAATTTGAGCCTAATGAATCTTGACATTGTCATCTTGGAATATGGCCATAATGTGTTGTTTAAGAAATGAAAAGCTACACACTCCATCAATTAGGGTTACAAGAACTGTCAATTTGCCTATTTAAAGGGTTAGTTCACCCAAAAATGTAAATTCTGTCAGTATTTACTCGCCCTCATGTTGTTCAACCCCGTCAGACCTTCGTTCATCTTCGGAACACGAATTAAGATATTTTTGATTAAATCTGAGAGCTGGATAACTCCTCCATAGGCTTCTAAGGGATTGAAAGTTGCCGGCCCCGAAAAGTTATTAAAGACATCGTTAAAATAGTCCAAGTGACTACAGTGACTCAATCTTAAGTTTATCAAACGACGAGAATACTTTTTGTGCGCAAAAACAAACAAAAATAACTAATTTATTTCAACTATTCATTTCCTTCTCTGTGGGCCTCTAGTCAGTTAACGTAGTGTGATTGCGTAAAGCTACGTCACACGTAGGCTCACTATTGGCCGACGCTGGTCATGTGTGTGATGCTTGTGCACAGCTAAAGTAGTTCCAGGCCGGTTCGGACCGCATCACATGACCATATCACTTGGCCAAATGATTTCAGCCATTTCAGAGCAAAAGAACCAAAACTCCCCAAGCAAATAAATATGTGACCCTGGACCACATTTTTCTACATTGAGATGTACGCATCATCTGAAAGCTGACTACATATGCTTTCCATTGATGTATGGTCTGTTAGGATAGGACAAAATTTGGCCGATATACAATTATTTGTAAATCTGGAATCTGAGGGTGCAAAAAAAATACAAACATTGAGAAAATCTCCTTTAAAGTTGTCAGTTAACGTAGTGTGATTGCGTAGAGCTACGTCACACGTAGGCTCACTATTGGCCGACGCTGGTCATGTGTGTGACGAGTGTGACGTATAACACAGAAGCGCTGTGCTGTTACACTACGTTAACTGACTCGAGGCCCACAGAGAAGGAAACGAATTGTTGAAATAAATTAGTTATTTTTGTTTGTTTTTGCGCACAAAAAGTATTCTCGTCGTTTGATAAACTTAAGATTGAGCCACTGTAGTCACTTGGACTATTTTAACGATGTCTTTAATAACTTTTCGGGGCCGGCAAGTGTCAATCCCTTAGAAGCCTATGGAGGGGTGATCCAGCTCTCAGATTTCATCAAAAATATCTCAATTCGTGTTCTGAAGATGAACGAAGGTCTTATGGGGTTGAACAACATGAGGGTGAGTAAATACTGACAGAATTTTCATTTTTGGGTGAACTATCCCTTTAAATCCAAACAACAACTTTTTTAGTAGTGGCAGTGTATATTGACTGATATTGAATATCTTTGACACATGCTGCCTGACCATCAATCTTGTGTCCTCAGGAGAGGGAGGATGTTACCATGGAGGTCAGTAACGGCGAGCCAGGCTGCCAGTACTACGAGCAGCTCTGCTACAACGACATGTGGCTGAAAGTGGGAGACTGCGTCTACATCCGCTCTCATGGGCTCGTTCGCAACCGTGTGGGCAGGTAGGGTACCAATGACGAGACGCAGTGTTGCTCATGTTCTTCCAAACTATATGCCGTCATTTCTTTTGTGGAACAAAAATTTCGATATTTAGCAGAATATTTATGCTGCTCTTTTCCATACAATGAAATCAAATGGGAACAGACAATGCAGAGCTTCGAATAGAACAAAAAGGAACTATAAAAGGGTTCGGTCAACAAGTACTCACAGTCATATCATTCCAAGCTCAGAAGACTTCTGTTGTTCTTTGAAACACAAATGAAGATATTTTTAATGAAACCTGAGATATTTCTGTCCCTCCATTGAAAGTCCTTTGATCAAAACTTTGACACTTCAGAAAGTTCATAAAGACAAAAGTAATTCATATAAATTGATTGATTTAATCTAAGTCTTCTGAAGACACACTATGGATTCATATGATCAACAGATTAATTTAGGCTTGTATTATTATATAAATATTGATCAACACAGAAGACTTGGATTAAACTGCTTCATGTCTTTATAAACTTTTTGAAATGTGAAAGATTTGGTGGAATGGACAGAAATCTCTCTGGTTTCATTAAAAATATCTTCAATTGTTTTGAAGATGAACGAAAGTCTTTGGAAAGGATTTGGAACGACTTAACGATGAGTAATTAATTGATGACAGAACTATCCCTCTGATATGACTTTCAAAGGGAGTTTCCAATTCAGACGCAAAATTTATGGGAGGAGAGTATTTAAATGAATCATGCAAGGTGATTTACTAAGGTTTGCGCTAGTAAATTTACTGGTGTTTGTGCCATTATTTACCGCCCATAAAAAGCATGTCTTAAACCAGACACTAATGTGGGCTGCTCTTGGTAGATTGTGCTGGTCATTATGGAAATGATCCGGCTGCATCTGTGTTTATTAATTTGCACGTCGTCAGTTGATCACGCGCAGAACTTTCCATTACGATCTGTGCTTTTTTGGAATTGCCAGAGGTGTTTTGGGTAAATTGACTGTTTAATTTTGCATAGCAATCCTTCTTGGTTATTTTACTTTTGTTTGTACTTATTGTAGCTATAGATTATAAATCCCAACTGCCACTTCTTAAGATGTCAATAACAACAAGACCAGCAAACTTGGATTCACGACAGTGTCTCCTGATATATAAATGATTTTGTCTTGTAATAGGATAGAGAAGATGTGGGTGCGAGATGGAGCTGCCTATTTTTTCGGGCCCATCTTCATCCATCCCGAGGAGACTGAGCATGAACCTACTAAGATGTTCTACAAGAAGGAAGTATTCCTCAGTAACCTGGAAGAATCCTGCCCTATGACCTGTATTGGAGGTAACAGTATTTTGGCTGGCCCCGAAGTTAAGTTCCATCATTACAGTTGCATTACTGAGTGGTTTCAAGAACATTGACTGAAATACATTGAGTTATTTACATTGAAAGGACTAATATTACCAGAAATGATGTTATTTTCCCTGATTAAATCTTATCACCATGTCTTCTCCCTCATCTGGAGTGTTTTTTGTCCTCAGGGAAGTGTACAGTGTCTTCTTTCAAAGATTTCCTGTCATGCCGGCCAACTGAAATGCCGGAGGAGAATGTGTTGCTGTGTGAGAGCCGCTACATAGAGAGTGAGAAGCAAATGAAGAAGTTTAAAGGGCTGAAGCGTTTCTCTCTGTCTGCCAAAGTAGTCGAGGATGAAATCTATTACTTTCGGTCAGTTGCTTCAGTAATCCAAAGAAAAATAAAACTTGATTTACTTAGAAAACAGACTGAAGTGTACAGCGGTGGGATTGCTCGTTTCTGTCCCAACATTGAAAATTGGACTCATGCTTTTGGTTATCTCTGTCAGAAAGCTCATAGTGCCTCAGAAGGAGCCGTCTCCACTGCTCAATAAGAAGATCGAAGAGTTGGAGGCCAAGTTTGCGGACATGACGGATGAAGAGCTGGAGGACTTGGGTGATGATGATGGAGACGGTTCTGATGCTCACGGCATGCCTCAGCTTCAGACTCAGCTGACCGGTGACATGGACATGCTGCATTATGCCCCCCCGCAGGTCTGCAGTCTCTGTTGTTGAATGAAAACCATTGTTTGTGCTTGTGCAAGAGCGATAGGAATAGCAGTAGGTGACCCTCAATGATTTAAACCACTGATCTCAGAAGGGCTTTTCATAGAAGTTGTCATTGTATTATTTACTGTATTGTCTCGAAGAGCGAGAGTATTCACTATTTAACTTATTCTGGTAAAAACTGCCAACTTGGGACATGTAAACTGATAATTATTAGATTTAGGGCCAGATTTACTAAACACAGCAGAAGTTCCGTAGAAAGTTTGCAAATTGCTATAAAGTTAAACTGTCCCGTTACATAGAATCCTGCCAATCATACTGAAGCGAGTGATTTTGTATTTTTGTATGTGGTTTGAATCTAAAGATGCATCCTGTCTAAGGCCGAGACTAGATTATCAGCATCTCATTTTCCCACAGTCCGCACCAAAGTCCATTAAGGGTTTGTCGAAGAAGGAGGGGGCAAAGAGGAAGATCAACATGAGTGGGTACATCCTCTTCAGCAGTGAAATGAGAGCTGTCATCAAGGCCCAGCACCCTGATTTCTCTTTTGGAGAACTCAGTCGACTGGTGGGCACAGAGTGGAGGAACCTTGAGGCCACTAAGAAAGCGGAGTACGAAGGTAAAGTGCCTGGAAATCATATATGGACACTTATGCATGGCATACAATGTCTTCAAGGGATACTCCACCGTGTTTTCATATTAAACTATGTTATTCCCTTAACTAAGACAATACATGATTGATACATACCTCCCTCGTCTCAGTGCGTGCACTTAATCGCTCTGTCTTGCTTGGGAGCACTTGGGAGGATCTTTCACGAGTGATGATATTACTGCGCCAAGTCGAAGTGCTCCCAACCACTTGCAATGGTACACGCTTAGAAAAGCGCAACGTTTTATTTTGTGTCACCATCCTAGGTCGAGTTACACTACTCGAGTAATAGTATTTAAAAAGGGAAAACGTGGAGGTGTTTGGTCGTTTCTCTGCTTGGCCCCTATTGAATGAACTGGGCTAAGCTAAGTGCTAACAAAGTTTCGCCGCAAGACAGAGCGATTTACGAGAAAGGTATGTATCAACTTGTCTTAGTTAAGGGAATAACATAGTTTAATATGAAAACACGGTGGAGTATCCCTTTCAGGTTTTCCATGAAACATCTAATTGTTTTTATCTTTTGTGGTCAATTTAGAGCGGGCAGCTAAAGTAGCGGAGCAGCAGGAGCGAGAAAGAGCAGCGCAGAACTCCCCGAGAGCAGGTACCCCAGTAGGGGCGCTCATGGGGGTAGTACCCCCCCCGACCCCCATGGGGATGCTTAGCCACAGCATGACGCCTATGGCAGGTAACCCCTCTCAGGTGTGGTGGACACACAGAGCTGCAATACGAAGCCTAACTGCTAACACACTCATCTCCAGTGCCATCTTCAGCCAGTTCATTCCTTTCGCAAAACTGCCATGTTTTGGTGTCTGTAATTTCAAAACTAACGTCTGTTATCTTCCATCAGAGTTACTGCATGAACTGTAACAATCATGAAACTTTACTACCCCTTTTTCATTGGAATGGTGCTCAGCCATGTGTTCAGAGGACTTTCCTCAGAAATGATCCGTTTTCACTGACTTGAGAGCTGAATAATGACGTTTATCCCAAAATATTTCCTAAATTCACTTGTAGCATTTAAAATTATTTTTTCAATTGAATTAATTTATATAGAGTAGTATAGAATTTTAATATCAGCCTAAATTAACATTTTGGTGCAATCCTAAAATTATCAGATGAATAACAAAAATAAAAAGGATAGTATTGTTTAAAGGCTAAAACTATTTAAAAAAGTGCTAGATAACCGAATTATAGCAGAAATAAATTAAAATATAAATATTAAATGAAAACCCTTTTAAACACCCATTTAAAAAATGTACATTAAAAACTGGAATAAAATATGTTTCAATTGGAGTAGTAAAATTAATTAAACTGAATCAAAAATAAAGTTAAATACAAATTATTTTTATTTTTAAAAATAACAATAAACATTTATGACTTTAACTTAAATGCGAAGTGAAAATATGAAAGTAAAAGATAATTCAAAATATTAATAAATACTAAAATTGCTGCTGGAGTAGCTTTGCAGCTCAACTTAATTGGAGAAGAACGCAATACCAGCAAAGAAGATTTTTCAGGCCTAGAACCACTTTTCTTCAGTGGAAAAGGGTGGATACGGGCCAGATTAAGCACAGCGCTGGTGCCCAGTTTGTGGAAAGGGTGTGTGTGTGTGTGTGTGTGTGTGTGTGTGTGTGTGTGTGTGTGTGTGTGTGTGTGTGTGTGTGTGTGTGTGTGTGTGTGTGTGTGTGTGTGTGTGTGTGTGTGTGTGTGTGTGTGTGTGTGTGTGTGTCTGTGTGTCTCTGTGTGTGTGTGTTGGGTTTCCCGTTTCATCATGAATGATAAATCAGCTTACATGCTCTAATTGTAGTTTTCATTTTCGTTTTACATGTAGTGCATGAATTCATTCTCATAACTGCATGATATACTGATGCATGCATATGTTGTCGCCACCTTCCTCTTCCAAGGAAAAGGCATGCTGGGTAGTTACAGGCCACCCATGCTGCCCTTTCAGGGGCCTGTCGATGGCATGATTAACATGGCCGGCATGCCTCTACATCCCATGGGGATGCCTGCCTTACCACTCCACTTCCCGTGGGGTATGCCTGGCATGCCGTATCTGGGTAAGGACCACTTCACAGCCACACGTCCCCACTCGCAGTTGCTTCCTGTCTGCCTCTCCAATCCTAACAAGAGGGGCTACCTGAACCATAGAGCAAACTGTCTGCCCGGACCAAGACAAAACCAAGAGACTCCCAATGTTCTGTTGAGGAATAGTTCATGCAAAACTGACATTTCTATCATCATTTACTCACCCACATGTCTTTCATTAGTACAACACCAAATTGTGGTAACACTTTACAGCAAGGTTTCATTTGTTAACATTAGTTAACTGCACCAGTTAACATGAACTAACAAAGAACAATACTTCTAAAGCATTTATTAATCTTTCAACTTTTAATAATACATTTTCAAAATAAAAAGTTGTTTATTAAGTTGTTATTTAATGGACCTGAGCTAACATTAACTAATAATGAACAGTTGTATTTTTATTACTAACGTTAACCAGATTAAATATAGCTGCAAGCATCAAATAATGGGGTTCAAGCGCTTTAAGGTATTATGTTTTCTTTAGCAAGCTTGTAACCACCATGATCATTGATGGAAAAAACATTTAAAGCCAAAACAGGCAATTTACTAAGGTAATATATGCTTTAAAGCTTTTTAACAGTTATGTCGAGGTTAAGCCAAAAACCTAGGACTAGTTTGCGAAACAGTTCGATTGACAGCAGCGGTCCTAGGGGCAAAGCTGCTCAGAAGGAGGAGTTCTACCATGCCGTGGGCATATGCAAAAAATCGCGTGATATACTGTACAATCCTTTATGCACGTGAAAAACGTGAAGGCGTCCCCAGGTGGCCGATTTCTTTTGAATTTCTCACAGGCCTCCAGGGCCGTGAGTCAAACAGGCCGAGCGAGTTTCCTTCCGATCGGCCTCCGTTAACCTTCTCTGACAGCCGCTCAAACTTCACTGGCGGACTTCACCTCACCGCCGCGGATGTGACTCAAAGTTTTGATCTTTTTTTGAATATAATTATTGACAATCAGATTCCAGAGAATCTTTCTGCACTGGTTTGGTTCTGATCGGGCAAAAACCTAGGACTATTTTGCAAAAGTAGGTTTTTCGAAAAATGCAAAATACCCAAACATTTCGAAAACGTTTGAATGTTTTGTTCATCGTGAGTCAAGGATTTCAATTATATAAGATAGTGAAATCTGTCTTGAGTCTGCGACGAACGGTTTAGGAGTTATGAGCCATTATATACTTTTGATCGCTGTAGCGCCACCATCAGGCCAATTGGGGCGAACCTTTGTGACGTTGTAGACAGTGAGAGTACTACCCTCTCTCAAAAATTCAAGTCTCCACGACTTATGGTTTTGTTTGCCTGATCACTTTTAGCGGAGAATGCTGATCCTTGGAAATTCTAATAATTGCAATAGAGTCTCATCGCTAAACGCGTGAACCCCTAATAAATTCTGTTACAAATTTATTGCTCATTGTTAGTTCATGTTAGTTCATTGATGAACTAATTTGAACTAATGGGACCTTATTTTAAAGTGTTGTCCAAAATTGTATATTTTGGTAACATTTTGCAAGAAGATTTTATTTATTAATATTAGATAACTACCGGTACATTAGTTAATATGAACAAACAATGAACAATACTTCTACAGCATTTATTAATATTTAGTTCATGTAAATCCCAGCATTTACTAATACCTTTTTTTTAATCAAGTTGTATCTGTTAACATTAGTTAATGCACTGTGAACTAGCATTAACATTTTTATTAACTAACATTAACAAAGTTTAATAAATGCTGTAAACATGTATTGCTCATTTTTATTGCATGTTAGTTAACACATCAAATAATGTTAACAAATCAGACCTTATTATAAAGTGTTACAGATATTTTGAAGAATATTCAAGTTCTGTTCATTAGAACGAAAGCAATAGTGACTAGGAGCAGTTAAGCTTCATAAAGGGGCTAAACACTTTGTATCGCTGAATCTGAATATACCTACTTCCCTACTAGTATGCGTAAAAACAGTATGCTAAAACAGAAGTATTTCTGAATACATAGTGTTCGCAAACCAGTAGGTAAAAAGTACGTAGTAAATGAGCTACTACGACTGCTACTACTAGATTCCAGAGTCCACATTCGATAGACACTTTACTGTCCCATGAACCCACAGGAGAGGAGTTGTAAATGGCAGGTAACTGACGCTGAAGCTGGGTCACACGACAAGACCAATGATGTTGGATCCAGATAACATTCAAATGAGACACACACATTTATTCTTTAACTCTCGAACCATTAGGCCACTACTGCCCCACAAAACATAATTGGCAGCGGTGGGATTCGAACCCACGCCTCCAGAGAGACTGGAGCCTAAATCCAGCGCCTTAGACCGCTCGGCCACGCTACCTCTCCTGAGATAGTAATGCAGTTTTGTTTGACGAAAAGACCAGAATGTAATTCATAATTCAATGAAAAGCTGTGTTTGGCTGATTGGTGCTTTTAATATTGAAACCTGACACAAAACTAATCATTTAACGAATAGCAACTTCACTTTCTTCTCCAAACAGAAAGTTCGCTTTATTACACAAGTCAGATGCAGTACTTTCATTGTACATTTTTTGGAGCTTGACAGCCCCTGGTCACTCACTTTATGATCAGCGTGAAAAAATGTCTCCTTTTGCTTGATTTGAGACTTCATATGTCTTCATTTCTGTGGATTATGCCATAAACTACTGTCAGATTCTAATGGTTTCAACACTTTAGAACTGATTATCTACACAAATAAACATGAACAGAAAGAGCTGATGGTATCAGTTTACTTTGAAAGTCTCTTATTCTCAGTATATGCTGATACCTCTTTCACAGGTATGAATGGAATGGCCCCGGGTTCAACAGGAAGTGCTTATGGGACTCAGGTAATGCTGATTTTCAAGGGTTTCGCATTCATCCCTTATATGAATACTAAATGTTGATGCACTTTTATTTCTGGCAACAAAAACTACAACAACGGTTGGATTGAATGGAATCATTTCTGCGCTTCGAGTCGTTCTGAATCTGTGTTTCTGTAGATGGGTGTGATGAACTCAGGCCAACAGGCTCCACCACCCTACCCGGGACAGGGGCAGGCTGGGACGCCCTCTCTACAGCAGCCCTCCACCCCCATATTTGTGGCTCCTCCACCCAAACCCCAGCGACTGCTACACTCAGAGGCTTACCTGAGGTATATTGAAGGACTCAGTGCTGAGTCCACTACTGTCAGCAAATGGGACCAAACACTCTCTGGTGAGTTAGAAGGCAGATTTACATTATGTTCTAATGGTCGACCAACATTGTCAATGCAGATACTTAGAGAGCAAGGCACCTCAAGGTCAGATGTCACTGGAAAAATCAAGGGAAAAAATGGTAACACTTTACAATAAGGTTTCATTTATTAACATGAACATGTGTTAACTACACATTTTAACATGAACTAACAATGAAAAATACTTCTAAAGCATTTATTAATCATTGTTGAAGTTAATTTTTTTACGTTTTTAATATTAAATGCCGTATCTGTTAAGTAAAGGGATAATGTACATTCAGACGGCTGTTATCGCAGAATAAACCCCGACAGGGTGATCAGGACCCTGACACAACAAAATCAATATTGTGTGCAGAAAATATGGATTTGAGTTTTAATATTTTATTTACTCACCAAACGCAAAACTTCCATGAGGAAAAAACGTTCCTAGCAAGCGTAAAGCGCCGACTTTAGTTACCCGGGTGAGCCGGTGTTATCAGTTTTTACCGTTTTTTTTATCAGGGATAACATACCGATGGATTACATGATTGACCAATCAGAATCAAGTATTCCACAGAGCCTGTAATAATATTGTGATCTAACATGAACATTAAAGTTTTTATTAACAAAGGTTAATAAATGCTGCAAAAATATATTGCACATTGTTAGCTCATGTTAGTTAACGCATTAACTAATGTTAACAAATGAGACCTTATTGTAAAATGTTACCAAAAAATAATAATTATATTTTGCATAAAGAAAATGAAAACTATGAGTGAGATTTATCCAGCCTATGCCCTATGGGTGATACATTTCTTTACAGTATTATTGGTTTATTAACTTTATTAATTGTATTAATTAAACAATCACATTACTGTTCAAAATGTTTGGGGTTAATACGATTATTGAATGCTTTTTAAAGTCTCTTATACTCACCAAAGCTTTGAGCATAAATACAGTTACAAAATATATATAATTTTGTAAAATATTACTGCAGTTTAAAATAGCTTGTTTTCTTTTTTTTTTTTTAAATGTTATTTAAATTCAGCATCTTTACTCCAGTCTTCAGTGTCACATGATCCTTCAGAAATTCTAATCTGTTGATTTGCTGCTCACAAATCATTTATTATTATTATTATTATTATTATCATTGTTGGAAACAGTTTTGCTGCTTCATATATTTGTGGAAACACAGATACATGTTTTTCAAGTTTCTTTGATGAATAGACAGTTTGAATAATTGCTTTGAAATAGAAATATTTTGTAACGAATGTTTTTACTGTCTCTTGAACTTTTAAACAATAGTGAATGTTACACAATATTTACTCAGAATTCAGTCAAAAATATTAGATACTGTAACTAATAATATTAGAAAAATGTCTATTATCTACTGTTAACAAGTCTGTCCTTTTTATTCTGAAACTGACGCTTGGGTAAGTACATTAGCAATCTTAAAACAGTCAAATGTCGTGTGTGTGTTTGACCCCAGCTCGCAGGAAAGATGTGCGGCTCACAAAAGAGCAGGAGAGCCGTCTGCCCTCTCATTGGCTGAAGAGCAAGGGAGCTCACAAGACCATGGCTGACGCTCTGTGGCGACTTCGGGACCTAATGCTGCGAGACACACTAAACATTCAACAGACGTACAACATCCAAAACATCTGAAGCATTCCTCTTTATTATTCTTACACAGTGAGATGAGCTGTTCTTAGTGTTTTCATGTTGTGATCGAATAACGTTCTGTTTAGGGGTTTGTAATGCTAAATATTGTCTGTTGGCTTCGTTAGTGTTGATGTTTCTTGATAGCACTTTCAATTGGCTCATTTTGTATTTTGACTATTAAATGTTCTTAGACCAATTTAAACATTTTCATAAAATGTTGAACTTTAAAGTGTTGACCTTAATGTTTGTTCATTGTAATTTGTGAGGCGAATAAGTTAGGATTGTTCTGAAAGAATGTAGAAATGGCCGTTTTTGGGTCTTGGTTCGTAAAATGGTATGACAAGAAGTTAATAGGCCTATTTTTCATATCATCCCAGTTGTATCAGCTAAAATCATTTTGGAATGGACGCTATCTGTCCATTGTTTCAATAAACTAACATTGACAAAACTACTGGACATAATTGCTTTTGTATGGAAAGGAAACATTTTTAAAAATATATAATTTACCCTGGTAACTTTGATCTTTGATATTTATTTGATCAAATATACAGTAAAATTTTATTAAAATGTATTTATTCCTTTAATAGCAAAGCTTAATTTTCAGCAGTCTTAAGTGTAACATGATCCTTCAGAAATCATTATAATATGCTGATTTGGTGCACAAGATGCATTTATTAAATAAAACAAACGGTATTTTTGTGTAAATCGACTTTTATAATGAATAAAAGTTCAAAAGAACAGCATTTATTAGAAATATAAATAATTTACAACATCTTTACTGTCACTGTTCATCAAATTTCCTTGCTGAATACAAGACTATATGAAAAGTGACAGTAAAAAGGCATCCATAATAGAACATTCATTACTGTGAACCTGCCTCAGAGAAATGTTTATTTTTATTGAGAACATAAATAAGCAACGAAAACAGTCACAATGTTGGGTGGGGGGAAAGAAAGAAAAGAGCCCCTGCGAATTTTTTTTTTTATTATTTTATTTTTGCCCGGGTGAGAGGTTGGTTCATTGTCCGCCATGTTGGTGACGTCACTCATGAGGGAATGAATGAAGCGTCATCCTTCAGGAGCAGCTTTTGCAGCGCGAGGCCTCACTGCACGCGCAAACACATCACTAGATAAAACTTATTACATTAATTAACCTCCAAATCATAACATATAAACGCAAGACAATGTGGAGCGCCGGAGCGGTGAGTTTAGTGCTAATCTCGTGTCTCTTCTGCGCGTCGGTCAGCGCGGACGGGCTGGTGAACGAGGACGTGAAGCGCACGCTGGATCTGAGCACTCACCTCGGGAAGATCACAGCCGAGATTCAGCTCGCGAATCACGGAGCGTCGCGAGTGCACAGTTTCACGCTCGCGCTGGAGCCCGAGCTCGCGCCGCATCTGGCCTTCATCGGTGCATCTGTGAGTAAATCAAATAATGAATAAATATACAAAAAGGCAAGAGTGGGTGATGCTGAAGGGAGGATCTTTGATAGCTATCATTTAAGATTCTCTAGTTCTCTTTTAATTGTGTCTTTATTCATTTCGGTCTGTTTCATACTTTTTAAATTATATCTGAAACTTATTTTGCCATAGAGACGATAGGGACGGCAACTTTTCATATACTGAAGCCTAAGCTAACTTAGCTGCATGATTCCGGTTTATTTGTACATTTGCACATATATTTGGCAAATTTTATCTCAAAGAATGTAATTAAGAAGTATTGTTCGTTCAAATAATTAATTTAAATGAAGTTTGATGTAATGCACATTGCATTATTGAAGTGTTATATCTAAGAGTTAGCATTAGCTGTGGTTGTGCAGCGCACTTCCGGTTTGCTCTGTCAGTGCCAGCGTGACACGTACGTTCTGGATACACCGTTCACTTCCGTGCTGTAGCACCGCAATATTATACAAAAACATGAATCCAGTGTCATTTGGGTTCTTCTTTTAATAAAAACGTTTGTTTCTCGTGCTTAAATGTGTATATAAGCAGCTATGAGTTTGGCAGACGGCTCATTTGCAGGTATTTGGCTTTGATCTGTAATCAGAGGGCTTGTTTTTAGCTTCAACAGACTTTAGGGTCATGGATTTTCCGCTTTTCCTTATTTAGACTGCATATTAAGAGGTTTCTGGTTATAACAGAAGTTTTTTTATCTTCACCAGGTAAAGGGGGAGGAAGAGGAGGATGAAAGCCTAGAGCTGAAAGAGAAAACTATCCATGGACAAAGGTAAACACTGGGGGGGGAAGTATTAAAATCGGCATGAAACATAAGTTGCAATCATCTTTTCTTCGCTATTGTGAAGAATAGCACTCCTCGAGCCAGAAATAATGTGTATGGGACTTTTTGACCATGGGAAATTGATAGGATGGTTGAGGTCTGCTATTGGTGGATCTCATGTGAGTGACAGGTTGCCCCGCCCCTCGCACCAGTAAACGCATCATTAGAGAAGAGATGTCACTGGAAGAGGGCACATGAATTTTGTTTATAATAACTACTGCAATAATTATTGTCAGTTTTTATTTTGTGGTGACTTTAACATGTTCAGCATGCCAAAATCAGATTAAATTAGGGCTGTGCAATAATGGTTAATAGGATCATCATGATTATTTTGCTCAAATTATAATTTATTAGTAATCATGTTTGTTCTCATTTAAGAAAATATGTTTTACATTTCATCAGAATCATTCCAATTTCACGTAATCACACACATCAAGAGAAAGTCTATTTAGTTATTTGATTTATTATATTTATCATATACATAAACACACTTACTAGTGGTAGTCAGCCCAAGGTCAAAACGTCAGGAAAATTTTTAAAAAATATATATAATTTACCCGATAAATTTGCCTTTTTTTAGTTATCGGCATTGGTCATTACTTGTTTCTGTTTGGTGTTGTACGCAGGACTTTTATTTTGAAATTTGAAAATTGTAGACATAATTTTATATATTTAGAATTGATATTCGATTTTAGCTTTTTAAAGATGATTCTTAAAGTTTTACCATTTTTCATAATTTAGAAAGTAGCATTCGACCGATATAGTTTTTTAAAAACTTTTGTGGTCCTTATAAAAAAGTACTGGCGTTGTATGTATCAGGGCTCCAGACTAAATTTTTTCACCTCCGTCCTGGAACCGTCCTGAAAAACAATTTGAACCGTCCTAAAGTGAATGTCAACTGTCCCAAAATCAAAATGTTGTTTCTGTACTTTATTATCATCTATAGTTGTTAGTCACATAATAAAAACACCATTAAAAAACACCATCTTTATGATATATATTATATTTATTTAGCTCCATTCAAAGTAGTTATCTGTAAAAAGGTAAAAACAGATTTAATAAAAAATATCAGGAGTTAAATGTTTTTTTGTATTCATGCAGAACAAATCTTTTTTTTTTCTTTTTTTTTACATATACAAAAATTAAGAGAAAAATACATACAGCTCAAAACTTTTTGAGTTGGTTGGATTAAAGATAACAAATAAATACTGGGCTCGTCCATTTTGACTCAGGCCTATGGTGACTAGTGAGTGATTTTCATTTTAGCAGTTCATCCAATAAGCAGCCTGAGGAAAGCTTTGAGTGAAAGCTTCTCAGCCAATCAGCGGCTTCTACCCCACGTGTGGACTCTTAAGCCTGCCCACACTGCATCGTCACCACAAGTGATCCAATGACATGAATGACGTTGGCGCGCAAGCTTTTCAAAGCAAGCTCTATGGGGCTGTTTACACCTGGCCACTTCATACAGTTTCTGTGATCGGATAGCTCTCCGATCGTGAAAAGATCAGGTGTAAATGCCCTCCGAAACGCATTCGAGACGGATTTAAATCCGATCACTCAAACCACTTCAGGAGGAGGTCTGAGACTCATTCCAGACGAAACTGGACAAGTGTAAATGCATCTGGTTTTTGAAAACACGTGTAAGTTAGATTTAACTCCTCTCAACCATGCTTAAAAAATAAACGTGTGGTAGGTTATATGTCATGTTATAGCCAGATATGACGGCGCTACTTCAGCATCACCGCAGATGAGCGATCTAATCATCAAGCCAGCGTGCAAATTACCACAAATCAAAGTTGCAGACGCTTAAGACATAATCATCTTCATTAAAAGTAAAGAAGCGGAATGATCTCACCAGTGCTGTTGCCACTCTCTTATTGCCGTCTTTGATTTTTATTTTAGCTGATGATTAATAAAATGTAGCTCATATCTGTTGCTTTCAGTGACGTGAACTATATTAAATCTGCATATAGCGCGGGAATTGAAGATCGGATTTATTTCCGTTTTGTGAAAAACACATTTGTGTGTCCAGATGTAAATGGAATCGTTTTGATAAATCAGATAGCTATCCGATCTGAGAAAACGCACGAAGTGGCCAGGTGTAAACAGCCCCATTGAGACAGACACAGACGGTAGCTATTATTTAGCAAATATGAAAAGCAAAGCAATCTGTGTTACCGTTGTTTAACCAGCGCAACATATATGCGATGTCATTAAGTCATTTGATAGATGCACCCATATGCACCCGGTACCGCGGAACACGTCTCCGGGTGAGTAGCGGCCAGTGATAGTAACTATAGTAACAGCATGAGCAGACGCGCTCCGTTGTAGTCAGCGTTTGGTCGGTTACTTTTGGCATTTTCTAAGTAAGTTAGCCTAATAGGATAGTAATAAATGAACACGCATACAAAAATGTCTTTCGTCCTGTAGGCGTCCTGGAGAATATTTCTGTTCGTCCTAAACACATTTTCTGTCGTCCCCAGGACGATAGGACGCCGTTAGTCTCGAGCCCTGGTATGTATCCTGTATAAAAATGCATGTAGTCTGTGCATGACAGTCCATCCATGCAAAAGATTCAAGCTTTGTGAAATGGGTGTGGACTGGATTGTTCGGCTGTCACTGAACACGCATAAACGAGCAATTTCAAACTATGCTGTGCTACAGTGTATTATAGTGTGTGTGTGTGTTATATGTATTCTTAGCATTGCCTGGTCTTTAAGAAAAAATGATTCCCAGTGCACACAGACGTTTCAGATTACAGATTAGTATTGTTGGATAGTGTATACTTTTTAAATGATCTTATTTAACAATTTCTTTTATTCTGAAAATGCCATAATAGGACTACAGAATATATATATGTATTAGGGGTGTCCCCGACTAAGGATTTTCATAGTCGAATCAGAATCGTCAAGTCTTCCCTATAGTCGACTAATAGTCAAATCGTGGTTGGGGAGGGGAGGGGGCTTTAACATTTTAAAGTCGCGATGTATAAAACATCACACAAAGATAGAAGAAAATGTATAAAAACATTTCGGATCAATAAAACTAAGAAATAACATAAATGTGCAGAATGGCCACACTGCAGACAGGATTTGCATTTCACATGCAAATCAAATTAGGGAAACATTTATTCAAAACACAAGCCACAAATACTTCAATTAGATAACCCTGAGTGATCAATGAATTAAATAAAAATAAATAAATTATTAAAATATCGAAAGTATAGCCAGAATTGTCAACTTTGTCTTTTTACCTACAGGAACAACAATAAACGCTTAACTCGAGTGACACTTTAGCTAAACATGTTCACAGCATCCAAAAATCAAATTAAAACCGGCTGAAATGTATTGAAATCACTTGTACCCTACCTGATCGAGAGAGAACAAAATCTAGTCTTTCACTCTGTCTGTGTCCGTTTGAGTCTTTTCAAATTGTGTGCGCGGATAAAATGCATTCTAAAACGCTTAACATGAAAAACGTTTAACGGCTTAATGTCCTAAAACAGTTATATTAATAGATCAAATTCTGTACACACCTTATGTAGCCTACAGAAAAGCAGATGTGCCCAGAATATGAACGCAACAAGTTTAATTAAACGCTATTTTTCCTCCCATTGAAAACCGTTATTATAAAGAAAACGCTTTATGTGACTTTCTACAGGAGGAACACGTTGCATTCATATTCTGGGTTCATCTGCTCATCTGCACATAGTATGGTTTCTTAATGAGGTATGTACTATACATTAAGCCATGTAAAAGTGCCCTAGCGTTTTAAAAGCTTTTTTCATGTTAAGCGTTTTAGAATGTCCAGAGAAAAAAACAACTTGTTAACGTTGGCCTGCAGAAGTGCGGTCATGGTTTTCCTGATGCTAAATCCAGCCTTGGAGAATATCCTTTCTGATGGTGTGTGCATCCACACTTTAGATTTTCTTATCCCAGACATTTTTAAAGATTTAAATCCCTGCCGCCAAAACGCTCCTCTTTCGGTCACGGATCGAAAGTGAAACTTAAATCTGTCACGGGGTGTTTGGATTTATTCAAGCACGTTAGAAATATTTATTAAAAGCGTCTTCCTTTGCACATTTGTATTTACAGCATTATCATAATAGGCTCATATATTAACGTATTGACAGAAAACCGTTAGTTCTATGTGAAATCAGACCATGAGCACCCTCATATAACCTCTGCGAAGAATCGACCGGGAGATTGGTAGTCGAATCAGGCTCATCCTATCGATGCATCAAATCTTCGACTATTCGGGGTCACCCCTAATAAATATATATATTTTTTTTTATTTATGTATTAATTAGTGACCATTGGTAGCATCAGCCATCAAAAAACCTATATCAGTGGAGAGTACATTATGAATACAGGTAAAACTTTAAGATGCTTCTCTCAAAAGCTAAAACAGTGAAACTTGTCATATCAATCCCAAATTATGTCTGTGATTTTTTTCAGAGTTTGTTGAAGCAAATAGCACAAGTGGCTCGTAAAAAGGAACGCAAACATGCGGTATTGCACTTTGATTTGTGCAGAATATCATAAGACATCTTTAAACTCCAGATCATTTTCAGATCATCAACACTTTTTTTTTTCTGCATTGCAGAAGTGGTTGCCAGGTTGGGAAGATAAAGCATTTCACTGGGCAGAAAATGTATCCATTTAAAAGAAACGCTCTGTTTGGGGGATTTAAACTGACATCTGGCAACCCACGCATGAAACCTAGTTACCAATGCAATTAATAAATGAGAGAGAAAAGTTTACAGGATAAATGACCAGTGGGCTAATATCTCAGATGATTATGCTTATTCGAGAGAAGCAATAATGTGATTAATATGATTAATCTTGTGACCCTAATTTGAATCCAATTTAAAAATGCAAATTGATGTGGTTTGAAGACAGATTTAATGTTCGGTTTGCTTTTTAGACTACAAACAATTACTCTAACAAGTCAGATGTGACAAAAGTTAGGCATGTCCCTCTTCTTGGAGATGTATACATCATTTACAGCTCCATCTTGTTTGCTCCCCCTCCTGCAGTGGTAAATTCTTCGAGGCACAGTTGCCGTCTTCTCTCGCTCCGGGTGCTAAGCTGCGGGTGAAGGTTGAGACTGTGTTCAGTCACGTGCTGAAGCCTTTCCCCACCCAGATCACCCAGGCCGAGCGACAGCTGGTGGTCTTCCAGGGGAACCACTACCTGTTCTCCCCATACCCCACCCGCTCGCAGACCACCCGCGTGCGCCTGGCCTCCAAAAACGTGGAGACCTACACCAAACTGGGCAACCCCACCAAGAGCGACGAGGCCATCGAGTATGGACCGTTCAAAGATGTGCCTCCCTTCAGCCAGGTGACCGACCACTGTAGTCATCCTGTTGCGTAGTAATATACTGCAAACAGTGTGTTTACATGATACTATTTAGGCTTTATGGGCTAGTTATGAAATTGACTGACTTCATGCATCACGCAAGTTTTTCAGTTTTGTTTTTTAAAGTTTGGGGTCAGTCAGATTTTTAAAATGTTTTTGAAACTTCTATTGCGCACCAAGGCTGCATTTATTTGAGCAAAATACAGCTTTTTTGTGAAATATTACTTTAATTTAAGACAACTGTTTACTATTTTAATATATTTTAGAATGTAATTTATTCCTGTGATTAAGCTGAATTTTGATGTTAAAAACAGTTGTCCTGCTTATTTTTTTCCTTATATTATGAGAATTTGTGGAAATTGTTTTTGCAAGATAGAAAGTTAAAAATAGCATCATTTATTTAAATGGAAATCTTTTGTAACCAATTTAATTCTTTTGTTTGATCAAATCTTACTGACCCAAACTTTGAACTAGAGGTCTCCGATAGCTAAGTTAGGCAGTACCTGCTGATAATTGATTAACCTGTAGGGGAATGATAGTTAGACCTCATAATGAGACCAGTATGCGCAACCAGGACTCAGAAGTTGACAGATTACCAAAGACAAGTTCTACACACTTACAAAAGCTGTAGAAAATAAGTGGATAAAACAGTCTCAAACTAGCTTAGGATACAGAAACACTAGTACCTATAGTCATATGGATAATCAGTTGATGTCATTTCTTCTGTTCTTTACCCAAACAAGGTTATTTGAAGACATTATCTATGACACACTTTGTTGTGTATAAATATATATATATGCAAGCAACTTTGGTAAGGGCCACAGGTGATACTGAATCAAAAATATGAATATTTTTCTGTCAATATATTAGTTTACATTTACTTTGCTTAATAGTCAAATCCTAATGCATGTCAAATCTATTTTTATATCATATTTGTATTCCGTCCATTGCTGTGGTTATGTCAATCATTGCAATTTTGAGAGTAGGTCCTGTAAGGTCCGATTAGGATTTTTGGGGCCGATCTTGATTATGATCACTAGAAGCAGTATTAGTCAAAATAAATAATAGGCCAACTATTCTTAACAATGTATTTGAAGTAAAAAAATAATTAAGAAAGACGAGGAAGTATCATTATTTGACCACGCTTAATTTATTGGTGTGCAACATATTCCACATATTCCATTACCTCTCTTAGAGGAACTTAGCAAATATATAGAACATTGTCTTCACTGTATAAATTAAATATAGATTAATCCTACTAAAGAGCTAATCTACTGAAGAGCAATGTGGGGTTTTTCTCTGTCTTGTTTGATTAACATTAATAACACAGATGGCAGCAGGAGTATTAGGCTGCTGTCACTTTAAGACTGAATGCACGGATCCAATATACTGTTACACATGCGACTTATTTCCAGACCCTTTGTTCACTTAAAGGACAAGTTCGGTATTTTACACTTAAAGCCCTGTTTTAAGATTGTTTCTGATGAAATAGAACGGTTAAGATTGAAATTTGGACAAATGCTGCTGTCCTGAGAATTTTCGGTTTCTGTGTTGGCCCACCCCCCACAAGCTCAAAGTTTACGTTGCTTGTTCATGTTCCAATCCTTCTCAGAACTTGGGGAACAGTATCTCTTTCACGGCTTAATGCAGTTTAATAACACTTTTTATTATCGAGCACGTCCTGCAGTTTAGTAACTGCTTGTATTTTAGGACAATCGCTGATCTAGCTGTTTTGGATGTTAAGTTTGGGTTTTTAGGGGGAAACGTAAGCGTGTGCAGAACTCGGCACTGAACAAAAAATCTGATGTTTTGAGTGGGGAATGGATTCTGTCCAACATAAACACTTTTGATTGGCCATTGCATCCAAGAAATCAACCTTTGACGCTCTCCAGAGCACAAACACAAAACGCACTTGAGCGTTTGCCAAATCTTCTTTGCCATTATGACATTATTACAGTATCAACTAAGGTTGCTCTTGCTTTTTTTTGCCCTAACTATGGCCCCTATATCAGTTATTGGTGCCGATGAATCTGCAAAAACGATATGTGTGGACGTCTACTTAAATCAGCAGTGTTTAACCTTTTGAAAACTGCTGGTTTGTAGGATGCCATGAAGATCCACTATGAGAACAACACACCCTTCCTCACCATCAGCAGCATCACTCGGACCATCGAGGTCTCTCACTGGGGCAACATCGCCGTGGAGGAAACCGTCGATCTGAGACACACTGGAGCCTACCTGAAGGGGCCCTTTTCCCGCTATGACTACCAGAGACAGTCTGACAGCGGCATTTCCTCAGTCAAATCTTTCAAGGTGTCTTAACACTTTATTTATTTTATTTTTTAAACTCCTTAAAGAATTTAGCAAAATGGCAGCTGGTCCAACATAATGGCTCAGCTGAAGTTTGCGTTACTGTAGGCAACTCGAAAGAACTCTATTTTGGTCTGGGCTATGAAATATAAATTATATTTGGCTTTGGATTGAACATTTTAGTTTTCATATTTTAGAGTCTAGATATGCATGGAAGACTAGGAGTGCCTCTTAAATAAAAGGAAAGTTATTCATTTAAAAATAAAAAAGTAAATCACTATTCAAACTGACAAAAATAAAGACCTTTAAAATGAATTTTAGCTTAAATTGAGCTAAAACCGGTTCAAATAGAGGAATCTTGACAACCACTTTGCACTTGATTTGGTGTTCTTCAACTTGTGTGTTTTTGTATCCCTGCAGACCATCCTCCCAGCCTCTGCTCAGGACGTGTACTACCGCGATGAGATCGGGAACATCTCCACCTCTCACCTCCAAGTTCTAGATGATTCCGTAGAGGTTGAAATTCGTCCCCGTTTCCCGCTGTTCGGTGGCTGGAAAACTCATTACATGATTGGTTATAATCTTCCCAGCTATGAATATCTCTACAATCTGGGTGTGTATCTGATTTATCAAGTTGAGAGATTAGAAACATTTTCTTTTAATTGAAAGTAATTATAAAGTTACAAATCCATTTGTTCTTTAGGAGACCAGTATGCCCTGAAGATGCGTCTGGTGGATCATGTCTATGATGACCAGGTTATTGACCAGCTAACGGTGAAACTGATCCTTCCTGAAGGAGCCAGGTGAGCATCTGATATGACTAGCGTCACATCTCAATAGAAATTGTTTAATTTGGTGACTTAGGCTTACAGGTAGTATACATATGTAATACACAATTCCTAGAAAAATCTTGACAATAGACTAACTGCTACTTTGTCGGTCTAGAAATATCCACATGGACACCCCGTACCCCATCACCCGCAGTCAGGACGAGCTGCATTACACGTACCTGGACACCTTTGGCAGACCTGTGCTGGTGGCCACCAAGAACAATCTGGTGGAGCAGCACATTCAGGACGTTGTGGTAATCTCAGACTTTCATAGGAGACCAACAGGGTCATTTCAAATGGTGTTAAATCACTTGCAAGGATACAGAACTTCTGTAAAGACTTAAGGTTCCTCGAGCACAATCCTGTTCTATCATCTTATTTCATTTTAGAAATCATTTTAGTTTTCATATTTTAGAGTCTGGTCTAGTTATGCATGGAAGACTAAGAGTGCTTCTTAAATAAAAGAAAAGTTACTATTCAAAGTGAGAAAAAAGACCTTTAAAATTATTTAATTAAATGTAAGTAAATGCAATTAACAAATGGATAAAGCCATTTAAATGTAACAAATACTGCATTTGACTAGAATTATAAATATAAATGAAAAGGTTTTAAATGCATTCACTTTGACCTTTTTTACATTTTTATTTTTCAATCAACACTTTTTTTTTTACATTTAAGCTCATTAAGAAAAATAACGTAAAATAAACGTTCTTAAATTATTATTAATCTATCAATAATTTTAATTTTTTTCTTTTAATTTTCTTCAAAAAACATACCTTTTTTCATCAATCAAACTACAGTATTCTTTTGGATAATTTTTTTTAGTTAACAAAAGCGAGTGTGCATATGTAAATTTCTAAACCAAAACCTAGCAGTTGCAACATTAAACATGGTTATTTTGCCATTATTTACTGCAGTTCTTACTCTGCCCTCAAAAGTACAGGTGCTTCTGCTCAGCAAACCTTTCTTTGAATTTTTCCAAAGGAATCGAAGTGCATGCGACGTGTCACAAATGTTTTGTGGAGGCCGTGACCACACAAGTGTGCTCATGCAAACAGTAGCAAGCATAACCCCTCTGTTTTCTCTCATTAGGTTCACTACAACTTCAATAAGATCCTGATGCTGCAGGAGCCGTTGTTAGTGGTGGGAGCGTTCTACATCCTCTTTTTCACCGTCATCATCTACGTGCGCCTCGACTTCTCCATCACCAAGGTGCGCCTGGAGCTCACAGTATTGTTGAAATGACTGAAGGTGTCAGATTCTTATGTTTCCTCATTTCCTCTGGCAGGATCCTGCAGCAGAGGTGCGTATGAAGGTGGCCTCCATCACCGAGCAGGTCTTGACTCTGGTCAACAAGCGTCTAGGTCTGTACCGCCATATGGATGAAGTGGTGAACCGCTACAAGCAGTCCCGGGACACCGGAGCCCTAAACAGCGGCCGCAAGACTCTAGAGGCTGAACACCGCACCCTCACCAATGACATCGCCGCTTTACAAGCCCGTCTCAAGGCCGAGGGCTCCGATCTGGCTGAAAAAGTAGTCCATCTCGTCAGAAGATGTTCTTTTATCTTATTTCAAAATGCTTTGTGTGGTTCTAAACGTTCACCGTTCCTCCGCCTGCAGGTTGGTGAGATACAGAAGCTGGACGGCCAGCTGAAGGATCTGGTGTGCCGATCCTGTCAGGAAGCCGAGCGGCTGGTGGCCGGAAAGGTGAAGAAGGACGCCTACATCGACTCGGATAAAACCCTGGTGGGCAAGAGGCAAGAGCTGGTCAGCCGCATCGACAGCCTTCTGGACGCCTTGTAGATCCAACATCAGCAGTCACCCACACTCACACCGGACTGGCAGATCAAGTGTACACTCGCATACCATATGCATCATTCTGTGAACATCATGTTTGGTGCCTTTGTAGGAAGTTGAGTGATTTTTGCAGGATGTGCGTGTTTTGTGTGTGTGGTTAGGGTAGAAGAGGGGATTTTTATGTTTCGAGTTGCTGAATGTCTGATGCAGTCTTCATTATCATAGGCCAGCAAACTGCTTCCTTTTCATTATCATTTGCAGGTTTTTGGAGTCGGATTTTAATTTAAATTGGTTCCACAACCCCTCATAAAAATCTCACTTGAACATCATTGCACTTATTGTTTCCAAAAAAAAATAGAGATCGAGAGAAAATGATCCTCCCCGTCCTAAAACACAAGTATGGAACATAAGGTGCTGAAAAGGTTGACACTGATATGCTCATGTGTGGAAATTTTCTATTGGGTTTTTATTTCTCACATTTTTTGTATGATTTTCTTTTATTGTAAATGACATACTTCAGTTCCACAGTGAATGATATGAATGAGATTGATTTTTGTATGTCAAGGGTAAATGTGACACATTTTCAGTCCGTAAATAAACAAGGTGTTTAAAACCGGACCAGTGATCTGATTTATTTGACTATAACAGTCTTTGCAGAGTAAAGCAATTCTACTTCAAAATGTTCAGGCCATTAATAGGCACCTATCATTAATCCATTCATCTAAAATAACTTTAAATTCTGTCATTACTATCATTTTAGTTTCCACGAATGTATTTTTTCTTCCAGAATAAAAACATAAATTTTTTTGAGGGGCGGTAGCAAATTAACGCTTGAATATTTTACAACTTAAATCTAAAACTTTAAGAAAGAAAAAGTTTTATGATTCTTTGGTAGTTTTTTTTACCATGTTATTTTTAATGGTTGTTTGTGTGTAATCAATATGACAAGACAGCTTTTTAGATATTGTTTTTTAAATGACATTGCTGGAAATTGAGTTTATATATTAACTGAATTTTACTGTAATAAACCGTTTTTTTTTACAAAAGATTGACAGTTACCAATCAGATCTGTTTCCAAGTTCTGATGATATAATTTTTTGTGTGGGTGTATATATTTTTAGTTCATATAGTCTACAGGGCCCAGTTGTTAAAAGTTTCATCTGGATCAGAATGATTTGGAAATCCCATGTTTTGCTATCCATGATCAGGTAATCCATCTTAATTTTGTTTTGGTTTTTCAAAGCAAATAGGATTGGAACATCCTAGATACACACTTTTTCAGATTACCAAATCCAGATACTTTTTCAGATTACCATATCTAGATTACTACCAGTGCTCTCAATGGGGTTCGATTTCACAATGTAAAGAACAACAGGTAGAAAAGAAGAGTCGATGTGGGTCGAAGTGTTTTAATTGAAAATGGAAGGTGATGTTTGCATATGTTGTTTTCTTTCTTTTCAAGTTCCTTTAACCCAACAATCAGAACCCGACAGAGGCACTAAAGGGACATTGTGATGGAAAAAATATGTAGGGGAGTGCGGGGTAATGTGAGACACCCCCTGTATCTAGTCAACGGAACACATTTGTGGTCATGTGACCATTATGTTTTCAAGCCCATCCCATTTCCCCTTGGCCATGAAGGAGAGGACCTCATGATGCTGTGATAAGCATGTTTTTTTAACAAAAATATTTTTTTTGCATGTAAAAGTAAATTTTCTTGCTGTCAACTTAACTGTTGTGCCAAAGCAAATTGATTCAGGTAGAAAAACGTATATCATACATGTTGATGAACTATTAACATATAAAACCATGTGATGATGCTAGCTGAAGAGTATCCTGAATTACTAAGAGAGATCGTTTTTTTCTAAAATGTGGCAGTGGGGTAAAGTGAGACAAATGCTGTGGGGTAAAGTGAGACATGAGGCACAAGTTAAGTTTAGTCTTAAACATATTTTAATGTAATATTACATTACATATGTTTTATTTTTTAATGTCATAAACATTGTAGAAAAGCCATCATGCCAAGGTAATACACCAGGAGGACAACCTGGGGCAAAACCAAGGGGGTAATCCATCAGCCGGAAGTTGAAGCTGCCTCCGGGGGCCGCCATTGTAGCTGGCTATCACCTGCTGTTAGCATCCCATTGACTCCCATTCATTTTGGCGTCACTTTGACAGCGAATAACTTTACATCTGAGGCGTCCAAAGACTTCATTTGTCCATTATTTATTTCTAAAGAAACACGACAATGTATAAAAGGCTCCATTACTTTGTATCTTACGTTATAGCCCCGTAGAAGCCATTCTTGTAAAAATAGGCTAAAAATTGCGTCATAACCACGCGACTTCATGTCGCACAATAGAGACATTACCGTATAGACAGGAGGAGAAGCTCGCACAGTCTCGCAGGCGTACTGACGTTAAATTTTAAATAAATAAATATTAAGCAAAATGACAAAATAATTAATCAGAATACTTACGAAAAGTTGCTGCAGGTCGCGCTTCACCGTCTCTGTGCACGATTAACGTTGGGTGACTGTCTATGGGTGATTCAGATTTGTCTTGGCACAGCTACTAGAAGATTTACAACTGTCAGTCAGGTTGCTCACGTGACATCTACGTCATCAAGCTCAGTTTTAGCCTGCGCAGAACGCTTGGCTATCAGGAAGTGAGTGCCCATGTTCGGCTTCAACTCTCTCCGTTGAAATCAACGGGGTCGCTGTGTCCATTTCTTTTACTGTCTATGGGCAAAACACCCCTCGAGGAGATGGAGAGTGCAGCCGCTGAGGTCAAGGAAGGAAAGAAGTCTATAAGAGCAGCTGCAAGGGATAGAAATATTGACAAGCCTGATAAGATATTGACAAGATATTGAGGAGGAGGAGCCCTGTTTTAAAAATGTGGAATATTGAAGCCAAAATTTTTAAAACGCAGTGCAGCTGCACAGCAGACACAGATGAATGGCTAGTGCGGTCATTGGATGTGCTGCGGCAACTGCACAAACCTATGGCGAGGCGGCTCAGACGCAAGAACCAATAAGGCTGCTTCGCGCCCTGGCATGTCAGAGCCCTCCAGAATGGGTGTGGCCTGAGCCTTTACATTGGCCAGTTCAGCCAAAGATAGTCGACTGAAGCGATCCCCTGATCAAAGCCACATACACTTTGAACGTGGAGGGGGTACAACCCGCGTCCAAACGCCCTTGTAAGAAGGCGAGTATACTAAATACTTCGCACAAATAGGGGTCCAGGCTCCGTGCAGCGCACCAGCCAGAAAATACCACCCATTTCTGAGCATAGAGGCGTCTAGTTGACGGCGCTCTTGCCTCAGTGATCGTTTTCAGCACCCTTTCCGGGAGACACCCTGGTATCCATTGAGGGGCCATACATAAAGGGCCCACAAGTCGGGACGGGGTCGGCAGATTAATCGATTTGGCTGCGTGAGGAGGTCTCTCCTCAGCGGAACCGGCCATGGTGCTGTTTCCAGCAGCTGTACCAGCACAGAGAACCATGACTGGGTCTTCCAGAGAGGTGCTATTAGTAGCATTGCACACTTGCTCTCCCTGATCCGTTCGATGACCTGTGGTAACATCGTGACCGGAGGAAAGCATACAGCGGGCGGCTCGGCCAATTGTGGGCAAGCACGATTGAGAAAAATATTCGGCAATGAGCGTTGTCTTCTGAGGCGAAGAGGTCGACCTCTGCCTCGCCGAAGATGCTCCATATCAGCTGAACCGTCTGTGGGTGAAGAGACCATTCCCCTGGGGGAACATTGTCTCTGGATAACATAACCGCACCCTGGTTCAGGATGCCTGGCACATGCGGCGCCCTTAGGCCGTGTGTCCACCAAAGCGTTTTTTCACGCAGCTGGCGTAATTCCAATTGTTTTCAATGGGAGCGCCGCGTTTTTTAAACGCCGTGAGCGTAACTAGGAACTGAGCGTGTATTTAACGCTCAAGCACTGAGCGCCCGGCGTTTTTTACTGATCGCCGAGAGTTGAAAAATGTTCAACTTTGGGTAAAACGCTGTGCTCATCACTGTCACTTTTTACACAGCCGTCCAATCACAGTAGAGGAGGGGCGGGACAAATACCACACGACCAACTGTCACAACATTCTTTCTGTACAACGACGTCAACCAGCAGAGCTAACCGAACAAAATGGATGAAAAATAAATTTTTAGTATGAAACAAAATTATCTGCGAAATCAGTTACAAGTAAACTGTGCTGCGGATATTCTGTATCATAGCAACGAATCGTCTCAACTGAAAAAACGCAGTGCTGCCAAAACGCTCTCAAGCGCCCACAGCTAGGAGTTTTCAGCAGAGCGTCCAGCGTTTTCAGCCGGCAAAAACGCTTTGGTGGACACACGGCCTTAGGGAGAGCAGGTTGTGCTGAGCCCATAAGATGAGGTTTTTGGCCATGGCGTGCAGGTTGTTTGACCTGAGACAGCCCTAGCGATTTATATAGGACACCACTGCCATGTTGTCCTGGGGCCTGCCCTCGTAAAGGGCCCCCCAACCTGGGTTGGAGGCATTTGTCGAGATCACTTTTCTCCTCGTAACCACACCCATACTTACTCCTGACTGATACCAGTCGTTTGCTTTCCAGGGAGCCAGGGCTCTGATAAAAAGTAAGTGGATCAGTTTACTCCCCGCTGGTCCACTTTACCCCCTTGATTTCTCTGGTCTGTCTCAGTTTACCCCTAAGCTGGGGTAAAGTGAACACAAGACCACTTTTTAAAAAAACAATCATATTTTCACTGCCCTTCGTCCTGAATACATTCTGATCATTTCCATTGCTAGGAAACATCCTGAATTAATGGGAAATGTGTACATTTTACTGATGTATCATTTTAGCTCGCTTAGAGGAGAGCAAATGTAAAAAATGTGTCACTTTACCCCACTCTCCCCTAATGGTAGACAAATTATATACTTTCATGCGTTTTGCGTTCCCCCAAGAAACTTTGCATTCATTCGCAAACAACTTATTAGAGTTTTGAGAAAGAATGCAACGTTTCTTGGGGGAACGCAAAAGCATTAACGTTCATTTCTCCTCCCGTCACCAGTTTCCGTAGCCTCTCATGTGACCCTCGACAAAAACATACAAATCTACACTCAATAAGAGAAGCAACTGATCATCAGAGATGAACCAGTAGAAAGTAGTTTCTAACAATGTAATTTATATACAGTGATTAAAAAAATCTAATTTTGTTTGATATTAACAGCTGTTTGGGTGATTATTTTTTGGCGTCAAAATTTCTAATTCCTTTGGTGGTATTAGGCTATGTAGTCTAAAGTCTACTTCTACTTTATTACTTAAGGGTTAAACAAATCAAGAGCCAGTTAAAACCATAAATGTATATATATATATGGTAAAAAATGGTAAATGGACTGCATTTATATAGCGCTTTCACAGACCCAATGGCCACCAAAGCGCTTTACATATTTGCCTGACATTCACACATTCACTCACCGACGGCTGTGTCAGCCATGCAAGGCGCCACCCAGCTCGTCGGGAGCAGTTGGGATTAGGTGTCTTGCTCATGGACACCTCGGCACTTGGTCAGGTGGAACCGGGGATCGAACCACCAACCTTTCGGTTTGTAGACAACCTACATGAACCACTGAGCCACTGCACTAATAAAAATTTAGTATTTTATATATTTTTGTTCAGGAAATCCTGGAAACTGGGATCAGGATAATCCAGATTTTTTTTAAGGTAAAGGTTAAGGTATTCAATTTTAAGGTATTAAAGGTATCCCAATCCTACAGAACATTTTAAACAACACAAACCGCCGATTTGATCCAGATCAAAACTTTTAGAATTTTGGAATTCGGTCTGATTTCAGAATCCTTACTCAAGATTTGATCCAATCCGGCTGCCGAAATCCGATCAGATTACTTTTGAACAACTGGGTGAAAAAGAAATGTAAAAGAAGGATACCAGTAGAGCCTCTCTTTATTGAGTATGCATGTTCTGGCCACAAGAGGGCAATATCATGCTTTACTCCAAGTCTTGGCCCGTCTGTATTAGTGGTAGTTAACGTTCTTAAACTAACCCGTCTGCTGGACTATATAAGGGATAATTTTTTTAGTTTATTTTTTTAAAGAGTAATCAATGTCATTAAACAACTGTTAGCAATATGTTGTGTTTGGTCGCTGCATACAGGGCCAGAGTTTAACATTATTTAGCAATTTTGAAGATCTATGACAAAAAAAATGAACTAGGCCTGTCTCGCATAACCAGTAACCAGTTCTCCTTCATTGCTAACATGCACAACAAATCTGTATTGATATTTAGCCAACCTTACTTGAGGTGCTTCTACACAGGACCCAGGATCCAAGCAGAGGCCAAGCTGAGGTCATCATCACCTCATGAGTGAGGTCATCACTGGTCACCACAGGGCCATTTCCTGCGCCAACATAACAACAGCCATTCTCGTCTCCATGATAACGCAGACATATTGTATATGCTGTACAATAATCATTCTGAAAATACACACTGGAGGGAAACCAAGACAATGTCTGTTAGCACTGATGCTTAGAGCCTCACAATGGCACACACTCTGTGTTTGTGGTTAGTCTTTAGCACCGCTGGGTGGGAAACCCTGTGAAACACTCATTCTCACACATTCGCAGACAAAATGCTGTCAAAATGGCTTTTGTAAAAGTCAAGGGCATGTGTGACTGCTGAACAGAACACACAAACAGGCGTTTCTGGAATGGCTATATGCTTGTGCTTTTCATTCTCGTACATTACATATGTTTATAGTTACAGAACTTGATAGCATCTGTCAGCACATCAGTTTGGGTCATAATAAAGCGAGAGTATTCTATACACATGGACATTACTGACATAATTGTGTATACTGCTAGAGGATTTTGCAATTATTTTATTTTTAATTGTATTTATTTATTTTTAAAGTTTGGGGTCAGAAAGATTTTTAGAGCTATAAATACTTTTATTCAGCATGGAAGCAATAAACTGATCAAAAGTGACCGTAAAGACATTTATAATGTTTATTTCAAAGAAATTATGTTCTTTTGAACTTTATACATCAAAATCATGCATAAAATGTAGCACGGATACTGTTCTCAACGTTGATAATAATCAGAAATGTTTCTTTATCATCAAATCATCATATTAGAATGATTTCTGAAGGATCATGTGACACTAAAAACTGGAGAAATGATGCAGAAAATTCAGCTTTGATCACAGAGAAAAATTACATTTTTAAAATATATTCAAACAGAAAACAGTTATTTAAATTGGAATAATATTTCACAATATTACCGTTTTTACTGTATTCTTTAATCAAATAAATGCAGCCATGGTGAAAAGAAGAGACTTAATTTTAAAATCTTACCGACCCCAAACTATTAATTGGTAGTGTTTGTTTGTTTGTTTGTTTGTTTTTTGTGGCTTTTTGATGAAGGATATGCTAACACTTTTCTAAGAATTTTAAATAATGAAATTGAATTTTTTTTTAAATCCCATAAACTTACACTGACAGAAATCAGAGCCATATATACAGACCAAAATATCAGCGAATCTTTGGGCCCTTTCTGACTTGCGCCGGTAAGTAACCAACTAGCAACACCCTAGCAACCACCCGCAACTTAGTATAGTGGCGGTGAGTTTTCCACTGAATTTGTCTTTAGATATCAAACTATAGTTTGAATTTCTTTACCATAAAAACTCACATCATATAAAAGCAGCATAATTTGGGTCCTGGATGCTGATTGGTCAGTACAGCGTTCCATCCATGTTCTATTCACAAAATATCACGGGCCTCTCACGCCTAATTCCATCAAGAAACAACTTTTTGATTTCTGCTTGATTTTGACACCGAGCCAAATGTCAGATATGACATTAATAATCCCGCATGTGCGAAGATTTCCAGCGCGAGCTGATTGGTGGAGGAGAGAGAGGGTCGTTCCGGGTGACGGCGCTCCATCACAGCTTCATCTAGAACATACAGTACAGCCTCTGCCAAAGCTGCGGTTTAGCTGTTGACCAAACCGGAGCTTAAATTCTGTTTGAAACCGGAATCCAGCAGCAGTACTGTATCCTGATGTGGTGCACAGTGAAAGCTGAGGTGTGTGTGAGGGTGTGGGGGAGGTGGAGGGTGGGAGCACACACACACACATACACACACACTCCAAGCTGAAGAGTTCAATGACAGTTTCTCAAAGCCCAGGCAGAAAGCTCAAGAAGACTCCAGCACCAAACAAAGAGTCCAACTTGGCCGGTGTTCATTAGCGATAGAGCGTCCACAATAGAGGCGAGTGTGAGGTGGTCTCGGGCCCCGGGGCCGCACTGACCCGCCGTTGATTGATTGTGCCGGGCCGGGCTCACCTGCAGCCCCTGCACACACACACACACACGCACGCGCACGTCCTGACAGCCTGCAGAGAGACCCGTCAGTGTCAGAGAACAATATCCTGCACTGTGCAGCTCGCAACTGAGCACGCTCATAAATCACCACGGTGACAGAGACACCGCCCTCACTGTCCACACTCACACACACTCACACACACACACCGTCAGAAAACCTCAAGCTGTGCAACTACATGAAAGGGGTGTTTTTGAAAGGTTACATTGTGGCACCTGACTTGGGCCGGCAAAAAAATATTCAGCTTATTAACTGTGTCCTCTGGCATACAACAACTGTGTTATTTACGTATTTATGAAATTAATATAAAGCATCCTGGTCCTGCTTGCTGATTGGTTTATACATTGATCCATATTGTAACAGAAATGACACCGGTTCACCTAAATGATCTATAATATAATCATAATTTTTCATCAAAATGTAATTATTAATTAAACCTTCCATGCAGCATGTGAATTTGCAGCAAAATATTGTAGAGTTTGAATGGACGGCATTTGACATAAAAAAATTATATGGGATTTTAGGGGAACGTTTTATTTTACAGTTTCTTTGTTATGTACATGTACTTACTATACTAGTAATAACAGTAAATTATGCATAAGTACATGCAACTAATCCGCTCATTACCATTACTGAAGTAAAACTTTTTGAATTTCATATTGTTTCAATGTTTTATATTGACATTAATTTAAACTGTTAAGTAACCATTTCAATGAATGAATCATTTTCCATCTTTCCGGTTTTCTAGTCGCACAATCTCATAAAACCATACAAGCATTCATCTTTTAAATGAGAAACAAAGAGCTCCAGTAGTCTGACAGGAAACAGACACCCGTCCACAGGTGAATATATGACCTCGAAACACCATCCTCCCCTCACAACAACTCTTCTCTCGAATCACAACAACTTTCATCCCATCTTTATGTTTTAATAAAGAGAGACGAAGTCCAGCTGCAGTTTCCTCTATGTGTATCTCTTTCTTTCGCCTCAAAATCCTCCAAAAATACACTTCTCCATTCTGACTTTTAATGACATTTTTAAAAGATATGGCTAGATATTATCTGACTATAAATTCTGATTGGATGAGCTATATGTTAAAAGTTGCCAAGAGTTATTTTTTAATTCAGATGAAATAATGTAATTTACTATTTTTTAATGTTTATGTTCAGTAATATATATATATATATATTTAAAAGATATTAATACTGTTATTCAGCAAGGATGCAATAAAATGATCAAAAGTGATAGTAAAGACATATATAATGTATAATGTTATAATAACTACAAAGGATTTCGGTTACACTTTATTTTAAGGTGACAGTTACATTGTACTTAAGAAATATTAATTAACTACTTACTATAGAGTTACTGTTAGGGTTAGTTACTTGTAATTATGCATAATTTACTGTTATTACTATAGTAAGTAGTAACGTGTAACTACGTCACCTTAAAATAAAGTGTTACCAGGATTTCTCAATATTGTTTTAATTAGTTTTATAAGAATAACAGAAGTTAACAAACATAAACAAGCATATCCATCACCCCCCTTACCAGTATTTCTATGTCAATTATGTTCTTTTTATTCATCAAAGAATCCTGAAACAAATCATGGAACCATAAAACTGTCTTTAACATTGATAATAATCAGAAATGCTTCTTGATAATGATAATGATTCTCTCTCAGTAACTCTGTTACTGTATGCAATATGCGTGTAAACATGGCCATAAATGCCATTCCCCTTATGCAATGCATCTATACAGCTGTTCTTGGGGCAACATGTAATGGAAAAAGACGTGTAATAATGGGAGTAATAATTGGGAATATTTTCATAGGAATATGTCATATTTCATATGAATATTGATATGTTATTTCTTTCACTATTCATTCCAAAATGCCTGACATGCCATGCTTTAAAGCTACAATATGTAATTTTTTTCACCGCTAGGGGTCACTAACCTCTTACACGCATGAGCGGAATTATTAATAATGTTTATAGATGAGTGAAGCCATTGATGTTTTTTAACATGGCTGTGGTATGAAGCAGATATAAAGGAATAAGGACATTTAATTCTACCGAACTTCATGCAAGTGCTGAATTACTACTCACAGGTCAGTTTATTAGACGAATGAAACTTGTGAGGTAACGCAGCGCTGTTTCACTTGGTCAAACGTTACACTATCACACTAAACTGCATTTGAGTGTGTTGAAATTTGTAATGTTATTCTGTGTTAGTGTGTCTGTATGGGACTAACAATAAGCTAGATCAACTTTAAAATAACATATTGATCACATTCTAACATTTCATCATGTTGAGCTATATAACATTGATTAGTTTTATGTACATTTGCTCACCTGTCTAATAACATGCAAGAGATGCGTCTCTGTCAAATCGAAGTTTGTCACAAACGCAAAGCTCCCGGCATCTGGAAAACGCCACGCTGACATTGATCCTCGTTTTATTTCTCCTTTTGTCCCAAAGTCTGCTTGCCATGATCCATAATGTTTGAACAAAACAACAACAGCGTGAGCATGCCGCTAGACATAGCGCTGTTGTCCACGTCTGTCGCCATGGTTACTATGGCAGTAAGAGCGGAAACCAGGGATAACGCGGATATTACGTCATCGACAGGCGACAAGTGAACATGGACGAGCCATTATTTAAAATTGGTATTTCTCTGAAATTAAAAATCTTTGGGAACTTTTGGGATATTGTAAGTACACAACTGCAGGAAATATATCACAGTCACAAAGTGAATTTTGGATATTTATTACAAAAATCTTACATATTGTAGCTTTAAGTCCTGTTAGTCCTTTCTTTACAGTGGACATGTATGAAACCAATGCCCTCCTAACAGAAAAAGTAACTTGGTTTGAAAACCCATAACGTTTTCCTGAGATCTTGATTTCTGACAAACAATTTGAAAAAGAGTCAGATTATCATATTTCTATGAGAGTGCTACATTTGATCATTCAGTCATATTTAAAGACCAAGGCGAGGGAGTTGTTAAGGTGAAACCTCCAAACATTTGGTATCTCTGCAAAGCCCTGAATGTGCAGGATGTCCAGACTTAAAACTGAGACATCAGAGAAATATAATGTCCTCTACAGAGGCAAAATGTCTATTTCTGGGTGTCAGGAGAATATAATGGCAGCAATAGCAATATGATAAAAGCAATAAGACACTTACGGCTCTGCAGTGACTTGGTTAAAACACCCCTTACCCATGGTAAAATCAGTGTAATGCACGGCTTCAAGTGGCTTAGCCAGACTTCACGACCACAGCGCCTGCCGGTTTAGAAAAGCGCTCAACAATATATTGTGTGTGAGAAGCCAGGCACTGCCCTGTCCGCCGGTCATTCCAACCTGACAGAGCTTTAGGAAGAGAAAAAGAAGAGAGCGGGATGAAAGGTGAGTGGTGCCCTGCGCAGGTGGCAGGTGTGATCACGGCGGACGGCAGGAACAGAGGGACACAAAGGACCGGTCTGTTTCTCGCTCACAGCTGCAGGGGGTGGAGATGAGTCCGGCTGACAGATAGACAGACACCACAGGGGAGGAGGGAGACGGAAAGATGGAAGGAGAGCTCTGACGGTGATACTTCAAACGCAGGATTGGGTCCTGGGTGCCGAGAGACACATTCTTTCTAAAAGAAGGGGGGGGGGGGGGGCAGGCGGAGAAAAGAGGGAGATAGAAAAGAGTAATGCTGCCTGTGCGCAAGTGTGCGTGCCTGTCTGTCGATGTTCAGCATGGAACAATCTCTACAGTCGCTTCGAAAAACAGTCATACACTGAAAGTGTCCGAATGGCAGTGCGTCGATTAAACAAAAGTGCAATCCCACAAACAATGCTGCAAAACTAACTTCACTTTTCTGAGACATTTTGCCATTACATTGATTGGTATGATTTCAGTTCACACTATACGCTTATTTCACGCATCCGTTATTTTGAAACCGAAATCGAGGCTCCGGTGGGAAGAAAACCGGAAGTGTCGCCTTTAATCACAGGAGATCGCGAATGCGATGGTGTATTGTTGTGTTTAATGTAGAGATGAGTTATTCTAAAACTGTACATACATGTCTTTCATACTTTAGACTATATACAGTGAAATTAATTTATAAATAAAATATTTTTTATATATATAATTCAGAAAGTAAAAAAAGAAGCAGGAACGAACTATATACCCATCCTATATTGGATATTAAGATCCAATAGTGTAAATGGCGGCAGCAGCTTCAGGTTGTTAGTCCAAGGCATTGTTGTTTATCTTTACTTCCGGGGTTCTTCCCACCCGAGCCTCGCTTTCGATTTCAAAATGGCGGCTGCGTGAAATCAGCGTATAGAGTGACCACAGAAATTTACTAGAATTCCTAAATGAAAAATGTTTCATTCACAATTTTTTTTTTTCGGTGTACTATTTGTCTACATTTTGCGCATATGTGAACATCAGTGACAAATAAAAGTGTCCATGAAAAAGAAAAGGGACCTGATCTAATCTAGTATAAACCACAAGTGCCAAATTCTCAAACATTTTGTATTCATCTTGGTTTCATATGGTTTTGAAAACTTTTATACCATTTTCAAGAAATGTTTCAATTTAATAACTTGTAATATGGTACCATTAAGTAAAAATTAATAACATATTGCCCTGGCACCTTGAATACATGCGAGTGTAGAACTATTTATGATTGTTTAAAAAATGTACATATATTTTATAAGGTAAAAAGTATTAATTTATTTATATATATATATATATATATATACAATTTTTTTATATATTTTTTTAACAAAATATATAAAAAATTAATAAAAAGTAAAAATACTTTTTACCTTATAATATATATTTACATTTTTATAGTACTGGTCAAAAGTTTCGAAACATTACCATTTTTTAATGTTTTTCAAAGTCTCTTATGCTCATCAAGCCTGCATTTAAAAAAACAAAACAAAAATACAGGAAAAAAATGTTGTTTTGCAAAATATTATTACAATTTAAAATAAAGGGTATTCTATTTTAATACACTTTAAATTATAATTTATGTGATTGTTATTATGTTAATTTTCAGCATAATTACTCCAGTCTTCAGTGTCACATGATCCTTCAGAAATCATTCTAAGATGCTGATTTTTTATCAATGTTGGAAACTGTTGTGCTGCGTAATTTTTTTTATAACCTGTGATATTTTTTTCAGAATTCTTTGATGAATAAAAAGTTGAAAAAGAACAGCATTTATTTAAAATAGAAATATTTTGTAACTATATACACAAAGATTTCAAATGATCGGATTAAGAAACTTATTACTAGGTCTACTACTTGTTTGTAATATACATGTCTGTGTGACATTAAATTGTTTTATGCATGTAATAACAGTGTTTAGTTTGATAATAGACCTGTGTCGATCATAGTTTAATCCTCTTCTCTTGTGTTACTGTCCAGAGCTCCAGCTAAGACCCCCTGATCTCTGCCACATGGCATCCCATCAAAGCACCTTCACTCCGGGCTCTAAGAACGAGTCAGCCCCCTGATTCATCTCTGGAGGAAGCATGCCTGTGTCAGATCCCCGTCTAATGTTTTTTCATGAGTGTGTGTGTGTGTGTGTGTGTGTGTGTGTGTGTGTGTGTGTGTGTGTGTGTGTGTGTGTGTGTGTGTGTGTGTGTGTGTGTGTGTGTGTGTGTGTGTGTGTGTGTGTGTGTGTGTGTTATTCTTTGCCTCAGCACGACTCCGGATGTAGTTTCAACCCAGCTCCCTGTCAAAATACACATATAGGCCAACCACTTCTGTACGCAACACAGTTAATACATAGATGATTTGATTCTTTTTGAATGTCTTCACAACCATCTGTGTGCATGAATTATCACACACAAATAGTCACACACTTGGACTGACTGGAAGGGCAAGGTCACTTCCCATTGGCCGCAAGTCTAACCCTGTGTTTCAGGTCTTTTCCCCTCCTCGACTGCTGATAGGAAACTTAGATAGTCTGAGCTCAGCAGAGACTAAAAGACTTTTCCTTCTCACCTCCCTAGACACTTCAAAACATCTTTCCATGTCCTTCCTTCTCTCCCATTTTATCTTTTCCCAGTTTTTTTGTACCGTGCCCCACAGCATTAACTATTTGCCCTCTACCTGTCAGAGCGGAACGTGAAGGTGAGTCCAGGTGTGCCGTCCACAGGAACGTGAGGAAGCCTGAGCTTTGACAGATAGGAAGTGACCTCCTGCTCTGGCTGCTTCCCGTATCACTCTTTATTTACCCGGATCTGCTGTCCTCCAACATCTGAAGCTCACTTCCACCTGCGCAGCCCGAGACCACCTAAAGCTCTTCACTGAGAAGAAAGAGCTCACACTGACCTACAAGCTCCACCTCTGTTATACCTGAGAACATGTTCTAAATCATAAAATAATTATGAATAGAATTGTACCTGCTTTTTGGCCAGTCTAGGGCACAAAGGTATCTCAGTATCAGTTTTGTTTTAGATGTTTCTCCTAAAGTTGCTGAGGAGAAATAAAGATATACAAATGAGACAATAATTGACAGTGTTAGAAAAAAGAACTATAAACATTTGACATGAAAGTTGATACTGCATTATTATTTATAATAAAACCAAAATAGAAATCTGGCTTAGTGCAATAATCAAATCACAAATGCAGCGATTTACTTAAATTAGTGGTTCCCAATCTTTTCCAACTCACGGCCCACACATCCAAACGGGTGCGTTCACGCAACCCCCTGCAAGAATTTGAACTGACCGACTCTTTGTTGCTTAAGTTAATGAGGACTTAGAAACTGAGATTGTTAACACAGTCTTTATTGAATAAACTGGCAATGAAGAGAAAATTCTGATTATGGGTTACCAAGACCACAGACCAGGTCCGGTTCCAGAAATCACATCAAATCAGGTGCTTTAGCCTTAATGCACATCAATCAGACTTTAGTGCGGTCCATTGCTAAGGTCACTATGTCAATCATTGCAGTTTCGAGAGTGAATTCTGCATTGGCAGGAATCTCTTTACATCGTGTCTATACTTTGTTAAAATGATCGGATTCGCAGAACTCAGCACTGAACAAAAACTCGTTTTAAACGGTGAGTGGATTCTGACTAACTTAAAGCTCCAGTAGGTAGCTTTTGTAAACAAATATTTGTTAAAACTGTCATTATGTCCTGAAAGTAGAATCTGAGACAGATAATCTGTGAAAAAAATCAAGCTCCTCTGGCTCCTCCCAGTGGTCCTATTGCCATTTGCAGAAATACACCGCTCCCGGTCAGAAACAACCAATCAGAGCCAGGAGGAATGTCTTAGCAGTGTCAATCACGCTCGTGTACGCGCTGATCACCCCTCTCTTGCACAGCGCGAGCGCGTACCGTCGTTCGTGACTCTCCTGTTCAAACTCGTTCATCCAAATGAACGAATCTTTTTTCGAGTCATTTCGTTCATTCAACGAACGAATGACTCGAAAAAAGATTTGTTCATTTGGATGAACGAGTTCGAACAGGATCACGAACGTGCATCACAGAACAGAGCGAGGCGAGCATTTGTGCTTATAAAACTTAAAGTTTTTTATTTATTTTTGAAATGACCGATCGTTTCACTAGATAAGACCCTTATCCATCGTCTGGTATCGTTTAAAACCATTTGAATCTGCGCTGAAACTGTCATTTGGTCCTCGAAACGTTTGTGTCCTATTGAAGTCCATTATATGGAGAAAAAGCCTGGAATGTTTTCATCAAAAAACTTAATTTCTTTTCGACTGAAGAAAGAAACCTTATAAACCTTATAAATGCAACCTTATAAAGTTACATGTATTGCAAAATACATAATGATTTGAGGACCAAGTTTGTAGTCAAAGTAACTATAGCCATAGTCAATGTAAAGCATATTGTTGATGTTTCGTCCCTATTAGTGAATGTTCCATAACTGTTTATAATCCGCCGTCATCGGTGGTCCTGCTTACTAGCCTGCGCGTTCACGGCAGGCTCCGCTGTGGGGGAGGAGCTGTGGGGGAGGAGCTGTGGGGGAGGAGCTGTGGAGGGAGGGGCTGTGGGGGAGGAGCTGTGGAGGGAGGAGCTGTGGAGGGAGGAGCTGTGGGGGAGGAGCTGTGGGGGAGGAGCTGTGGGGGAGGAGCTGTGGAGGGAGGGGCTGTGGGGGAGGAGCTGTGGAGGGAGGAGCTGTGGAGGGAGGGGCTGTGGAGGGAGGGGCTGTGGAGGGAGGAGCTGTGGGGGAGGAGCTGTGGAGGGAGGGGCTGTGGAGGGAGGAGCTGTGGAGGGAGGAGCTGTGGAGGGAGGGGCTGTGGAGGGAGGAGCTGTGGAGGGAGGAGCTGTGGAGGGAGGGGCTGTGGAGGGAGGAGCTGTGGGGGAGGAGCTGTGGAGGGAGGAGCTGTGGAGGGAGGAGCTGTGGAGGGAGGAGCTGTGGAGGGAGGAGCTGTGGGGGAGGAGCTGTGGAGGGAGGAGCTGTGGAGGGAGGAGCTGTGGGGGAGGAGCTGTGGAGGGAGGAGCTGTGGAGGGAGGAGCTGTGGAGGGAGGAGCTGTAGCGCAGCAGAGAGCAAGGGGGTTGGACCTGTAAGTTGTGCTTGTTCAAATTTTCAGGCTAAGTCAACATTTTCTCAAAACTCCCTACTGCAGCTTTAAACACCTCTGATTGGCCACTGTATAGATATGTCTGTGATTGTTTACACTGCTAAACGCTGCAAAATCACTCGACGGCTCTCAGACGCAAGCACAGATAGACACTGGAGTGTTTGCCAAATCGGGTTCGCCAAAAGCCCACAAAGCTTCAACTGAGGGTGCTCTGTTGTGCACCCCTACAACCCGGAGCTTGTTTTAAAATCGCATTTTAAATCAAAATCCGATTTTTTTTATTAGAAAAATCGCAATTAAACCTAACTCCCCCCCAAATCGAGCAGCCAGTTCAGCTTCTGATTTGTATCTTGGTAAATGAGGACAGCTTGTAACATGTTGGGATGTTTTCTGAACAATATGTGAGATTATTCGATTATTATTATCTCATATTATCAATCTGAGGTGAGAAATAATTGAGTTATTGACCACAATTTTTCTTTCCGGTGGGAGCATATTTTTTTTAAAAGGTAGCCTACACAATGACAAAATCAGTACAGTGCAGTGCTATAAGGGAGGTCGTGATAAGAGTAAGAAGTCCAGCTGAACATAGATCACTGGAAAGAACAATGCTGGGAGATTGTAGGGAGTGATTTTGGAAAGATGATGTTTTAGGGCAGAGTGCAGACAGGAACGCTGGAGTGAGAGTGAGTTGGACATGCATTATGGAGAGTGGACGGTTTGGGGAAGGGAAGAGAGCCCACGAGTTGGATCCAGTTAAGAGAAATATCAGGAAACTCCCCCCCTCCTCAGTCAGGACCACCCCTCCCAGCTCCCTCTTCCTGCCAAAACTCAGCACACTTCCTCTGTAGCTATTGGGATTCCCACCTGGGACATTCCATCCATGAAATGCACCTCTCTCTCTCTCTCTCTCTCTCTCTCTCTCTCTCTCTCTCTCTCTCTCTCTCTCTTTCATTTTGTGTTTTATTAACAAACTGTAGGCTACGCATTATTATGGTTACACTAAAAATAAATATAAAATAAAATGTTCTTTTCGTGGTTGAATTAATTCCATGTTTTCACAATAATCCTCTGCCATTCAACGAGTTTCAGTTTCTTTCCTGTCAGTAATTTTCGCGGTTGTTTGTTTCGCGCAACCCCTGTTATCTTTTTGGCGCTCTTTGAACATTCTATTTTGGCAGATTTTTTACATTTGGCAAACGCACAAAAATTGGTTAAATGCTTTGTGATATATGTGTTGTGTGAATATATAATAAAGGGGAAAATAACGACAGTATAGCTTACTTGTGTTTGGTCGGTGTGCGGTCATTGCGTGAGCAGCCCACAGTTCTGTTGCTATAGTTACTCCTCAGGCCAGCGCGACTTTTCGCGAGCGTATTTAAGTTGTAATCTAACTTTTGTAGTTGTGAATAGTTGCTTGTGCATACAAGAATAATACAGGTAGCCTACATAAGAAAACCTCAACTTTTTAAACATTCAAACATAATTAGAACCCAAAATATTCGCATGCTGTCCAGTCCATCTGGTGTCAAAACCATTGAGTTTGTGTGGGAACAGCCTACATGCGCTCTGACCACTAGAGGTCACTATATCACAAAGAAAACGCCTATTATCAGTCATTCCGTTCATTGCGAGCTACTTTGTATTTTTCCAACACAAAACGGGTGATGTAGACAGTTTTTTTTTCAGTTCTCACATAACTCAGAAAAAAAGGCCATTATCCTGATGAAATTAGCTAAATGAAACGACAGAGGAGCGAATGTTATGCGGATGAATATGCAGGGACTCGCAGGAAGGGTGAAAATACCAGGTTTCATGACTTTGTGTTTGACCTTTTCGGAAAACGAGCTAATCCTGGGGTATAATAGACTCTGGTGCAGATATGGAAAACTGCTGCTCCGTTATCTGAGTTGCCGTGGAGACCATCAGAGAGCGCGCGCCCGGTGAAGATGCCGCCTTATTAAAAGGGGAGTTTGTATATTGGAAAAAGGCGCTTTTTGTCATAAGTGTCACTCACATGCACAACGTCCTCCTCTCGATTGTAAATGGAAACCTGTCTCTTTTTTCTAAAATAACAAAATTCACTTTGACCACGGTTAAGCATAGAAGTCCATTTTTGTGAGCAGTAAGGGCCTATCAGTAAAACGGCGCTCAGTGATCTGACAGTAGGCTAGCATCTTCTCCAAACTAGAAATAATCAATTCAGTGTTCGCATTTAATTAACAGCACAGTTGTTCATTTAATAAAACAATAAAAGACGGGCAGTGAAAAACTGGTATACATTTTTTATTTAATGGGCTAATAATAATAGCCTAATAATAATAATAGACAATGTTAGAGGGACTCTAGAAAATATCCTTTCTTATTAATATCTTTTGTAAATGTGTAAAGGCTAAAACATGTTTTCATAAATAGGCTATAACAACAAGCTTTCCGTTCTTACTTAGCAATGTCTATAATTACTAATTTCTATAACAATGCTGCATGTATTTTCAGAGTTTCAACTTTATTTTCATCATTAGAAAATCAATTAAATTCACTTTGACACCACTTTGAATTTATTTTTTTATTTCTAATTTAAGGGCAGCAGTTGCGGTTTTTTAGTGTCTTCTGTCAGCGCGGAGAACTTTAAAACGAATTCGAACGGATGATTTTTAAATTCGTCTGATTCATTATGACGTCTCCACTTTCCGGACACAAGTTTTTAATGGCATTATCTTGTAGGCGTTCATTAGTGCTGAAACGAGATCACATGCTGTTTTAAAGCCTAATGGACGGGCTGATATTCAATTACAAAACACTAACGGTTATAGTAATTCTAGCCGGATTCTGCGAAGAACTCTAGATACTGATGAGAGTTATTTCGATAAAAACGAAAATGATTTCTCACTAAAAGACTAGGCCTAGCCTATTCTGAAAGGGCAAAAGTTCCTATTTTTATTTTATTTAGGTAAGTGACTCCTACAAACGCTTAATAACTGTCAATTATTGTTCATTTAAATCTAACAATGAGAAACCGCCTCTTATTGTTTTTTGCTATTAGTAGCCTAATTTACACATGAAGTATTGCAAAGCGCTATACCCATGTTTCAAGTGTGTTCAGCTGTCTGGCTTTCAATTAATTTATAGGACTATGCCTACCTATTGATTTTATTTCCCATAAGAAAGGCGTGCTGAAAAGGTAGCTACGATAACGATACTGCTGATACCCACTGGATAAAGAAGGCAAAACAAGTGTTTGGATGAAACGAGCTAATTTCACAACTAATTCAACACGTAACAGATCTAATGACAAGACAGAATAATCACCCAGATACCTATCAACAGTAGCACTACAATATGAATGATAATGGCTGCATTGATATGTTAAGCGTGTGTACCTCTCTGGCCGTCCAATAAACTCGCTCAAAACCCCAACTAATATTGGCCTGAACACGTTAAATGTGTAAATATTTCTCCTTCGGGTAGCCTATCTGTCTCTATCACCCCTGCGATCTTCCCCCTCAAATGATGCATTAGATGCATTGAATGTATTTGTTGTGGCGGTTTGAAAAGGCGGCGATAATCTGGGGGAGAGAGATAAGAAACACCAATTTATTCAGCGCCACTTTGGACCCTGTTTCCAGCCTCGCTCGGTCCTGACACCTCCAGCGGTAAGCTGATAACGATTAGGCCATTTATTATCTTCACAAAGAACAAAGATTGCCTCACGCCGATGAAATATTACCCCCGGTAATAATCGGAAGGAGAGGGCCCTGGCATCTGATGCATGCATATAAATAATAACTTTAGAACCCTTTATAAAAAAGCAATAAAATGATGAGAATAATATATAAAAAATGGAAAGTATATAAAAAAATACAAACAAACCATAACATATAATTAGGCCTATAATGATAATGTATAGGCCATTTTTACATGTCTTCAAGAAAACTCAGTGTGGGATAAATGCATTATCTTATATAGCTAATAATTGACGATTTTGCCTTTCACTATTTAGCATGGCTACATAAAAAATAAGGCATGAGATCCTGTAAAGTGTTTTTCAGGATAAATGAGTCTGATTCACGCTCACTCTTTGACGCATGGCAACTCAGACTCAGAGACATCCACGCGCTCTGCTGCGCCTTTGATGGACAACGTGAAATGGAAATGTCACCGTGTCTGCCACAGTGTGCACTGCTGGAAGGGAGCAGGCGAGCTTAGCAGTCGCCTTTATTAGTCTAAAGTAGTTTTTTTTTTAATGCGCTGGAGATGCAAGCTCGAGACTGATAAGCGCTTATCTCGCGCGCATCATGAGTGAGCATCTTCTTCTGCTCAGATCGCAAAGCTCCTGTAAGCCCATCACCTACTGCTCTTAACGCTTTACCATCAGAATACATGCATTAATAAGATCTTTCAGAAATCCGCACACTAAATCCATTTAGTTCTTTAGAATCAAATTGGCATGTGTTATTCTTTTTCAGATTTATAGAAACAAATAACAACACGAATAATAAAAGTAATAATGTTTAAAACATTTTTTTTTAGAAAGTCTAATGCTTTTACTGTTTTTTTCTTCGTTTTTTATTTAAAATGACAGGGAGCTTTAGAAAGCCATTCAAATTGGCATCATTAATTTCTTCATCGTTATTTTAGTCCTTTAACGTTTGATAGACTAAAGAATTTACAGCTCATGGGGCAATCAAGGATAGTTTGTCTCGACGTAAAACTTTCATGTGATGCAAAGTAAACCCCCTAAATTACCAGAACATCTAGAGATGTGTGCTGGATTCGCTGTCAGCAACTATTTTTTATTTATTTTTATTTTTTTAAAGTCTGTATAAGGGATATTCGCTTGTCAGCATACTTGTAATAAGATATGATTAAGTTGGCCATGAAAAGACATGCCAACTCATGTCATGACATTTAACTGATAACTGATGCACTCAAAAAGGAACTGATAAACACAATATACAAAACGATTAGGCTATTCTTGAAGTTGCACTTACCGGGAACTCTGAGTAGTCAAATACTTGTCTTTATTTAATCTGTTATTCTATCCTTATTGATAAGTGCAAGACAATGGGGAAAACCAAAGAATTTTGGTTCATAGGCTAATCCCATAGGCCTGCTTTTTCAACATCATGGTAGCGACCAACCGGAGTAGCCTCTGATTTGACTGACTTGAATCCTTCACCGTTCGTGGTCTTTTGAATGAAAACAAAACAATAGCTGGCAATGGACATTGTTATTTTGATCATTCTATATAATGCAATTAATTCTGTCAGAGTTCACTCCTCTCGCGCTCTCATTGTGCTCGTGCACTCTTGGGGGAAGCCGGGCGCGAGCTGCACCTGCCCTGCATGAGCCGATGCACGCGAGCACGGGGTCTTGTGCCAGAGATTTGCCGAGGCTTTGCATGTTTTAAAAGTTGGTGTTATGTGTGAGAGAGTTAACTGGCTGGGTTGGGGGGAAGGCAAGGTCGACCGCGACCTCGCAACATATTATAGACAAGATCAAGAAGGAATAGAATTCATTAAGATGGGAAGCCTAGGAGTCTTATATTAAAAGTAAAGATTTGCATATTCACAACACTCACGCAAACACAACAGCAGCATCGCAGTCATCAAATGAGAAGGGCAATACTTATAATTATTCCTACACTGTAAACCAAAAATGTTGGTTTAACTTAAAAAAAGTAAGGTTAACTTAACATTTTGAGTTAATTGAAATTAAAAATTTGAGTTGATACAATGAAGGAGATTGGTTTAATCAACAGAAAATCTAAATATTACGCTGTCTGAACCACATTAATTTGACAAAAGAAAAAAAGTTGTGATAACAAATCATGATTTTTTTTACTGTGGCAATCCTAAATTATCCAATCTTTCAATCTAAAAAAGAGGTGAGAATAGTAGCATATGCCAAACCAAGTAAGTGACAGTAGGTGCAACTGGGTCTTGTTTCATAATTATACGAGTGAGAACCACACATAACATCTTCAGCACAGCTTTTATTCATCAAAGCAAGACCCGGAAGACCAGATTGGCTGACGCTCGGCTACGTTGCAGCAGCCCCACTTTGTGCCTCAAGTTTTGCTGTTTCCAGCCAGAGAGAGAGAGAGAGAGAGAGAGAGAGAGAGAGAGAGAGAGAGAGAGAGAGAGAGAGAGAGAGAGAGAGAGAGTACGATGTGTTAGACACTACACCATGCCGTAAGTCACTGAAGAAAGATCCTCAGCGAACGAATTCTGGAACGACCCTTGCCTGTCAGGGAAGGTTGGCATCGCCAGCCATAGAGAAGACTGTGCCCGGAGCTTCAGCGCTTCGCAAAGCGCAACGAATCACCGATACTCTTCCCTCAAAGACGGTGCCACACGGAATTGGCCCCCGGACACATTTCTCTGCTAAATGTCAAGAGAAGAGTGCCTAATCGTAAACACTGGTAAGATGCGTTTTGCGTAGACTATTTCATTCGACACAGCGAGCGTGAAGTCGAGTAATAGGCTACGAAGAGATTATTCACGCGTTTTAGTGAGGTATTTTTTAAAGAGAACTGTTAGTCCAAAATAGGTTTATTATGGTGTACTTAATTCCATCTAAAAAATCAAAAGAGTTAATTTTAATTTGATAGCAGTTTTAATGGTCTATAATAAAACAAAAAAATATGCATTTGTGTGGCTGAATAGAAATCATAATAATAATAATTTATTAAATACAAAAATACATAATGTGTTTCTAAATTCGTTATCTACACTGTATAGGCTACTACGGCAGGCATTTCGGGTTATAATACATGATGAAGAGTGTTATAGCCTACGTTTTTCGTATAGCTCAAATATATAGTCACAAGTGCTGATAATATTAATATATATTTAAAATATTATTTACATTTATAAAAAGGGACATTCTTAACTATTCCTTTCTCTTTGTAAACATGTTAAAATAAGATCCAAATTAAACCAAAATGGAATAGCCTATAGCCTACATTTACACCGCATACACAATATACAAAACATATTTATTAATGAAACAATGCGTGAAATAGTGTACATTTAAGAGATTCATGTGGAAATGTATGCTTGTGTTGATACGATTTTGTTATTTAACAAGCCAAGAACACAGCACGAAATGAAAATAATTTTCCGCCAACATTTTCAAAGGGGAATTTGAATGATTATAAATGTGAAAGCGAATGTGGCGTGGGTGAGTTGAGGAATTAGCTTTCTCAGGAATGCCCCAAGGACGCCTGCATAGCCCACCTGTGCTGTTTATTTAAATCATTGACTCCAAGAGCTGTCAAGCACAAAAGAAGGGCGGGCGCGCTGTCATCACCCATCAGATTTATGACCGCCACAGGATCATTTTCCGACTAAACAAATGCCATCACCCAGAAGAAGAACTTTACCCAATATGTCGCACAAGACATAAAACATGCGCGTCACGCAGGGAGGGTCGTTTAATACTGAGAACATGCACACATATGAGACTTTGCCTCAAAACAATGTGGATTGTTGTTTGAAATAAAAAGAGGGTGAGACGCTTTGCTTTCAAACCCTGTTATTCATGCTTCAGCAGAGGACAGGAGGCTTGTGACTTTGCCTGTGCTTGTGTCTGCCCCCGAGTGCCCTGTCACAATCTAATTACCCGTGAGTAAAGGACAATACCGCTTCAGCTGGTTTGTGTCATTCCCCATATATCCCAGTGCCTGCTTATCTTCACAAACCCTTCTGCGCCGCTCTCTGCCCCCTCCTGCCCTCCTTTAACCCCACGGAGAACGATAAATGCGCGGTGAGGGAACGAACGGCCAAAGCCATTTCACGGCACCTGTTAATTAAGGGAATGATTGCCTCCATTTTCGCGGAGCTTGTTTCCACCGCACTCTCCATTATTTTTGATGCAATTAATTTAAAGCAAAGTATAATGTGACATTACAAACATGATGTCATTGCCGTCGTCACAGTCACACTTGTTAGACGACACGACTTGTGTTACATAAGAAATAAAGTCTGAATCTTCACACGCATTTAAAGAAACGTGTCCCACTGAGTTAGAGTCCTCAGTCGGGTCAATCTCTTTAGTAACTCCCCCCGACTTTAAATGTTAAGCCCCTAAAAGGACAGTCCCTTTTGTTCTAACGTTGAGAGCACCTGGATTACCACAGGTATTTAGTTTAGGTATTCTCTACAGAATATTTAGCCCTAGGTGAGCTGAACCAAGAGCCAAGATTAGCTCAAAAACTGGCGCGCGCACACGCACACACACACACACACACACACACACACACACACACACACACACACACACACACACACACACACACACACACACACACACACACACACACACACACACACACACACACACACACACACACACACACACACACACACACACACACACACACACACACACACACACACACACACACTCACACACACACGCTATAATACACATGTATTGCCACATTTACACCACAAATGCGGCACTGAAGCTGCATGTAAGGTGGCGTAGCATACCACTAAAAGATACATTTATGGTTTAATGCACACAGCGGCAGAAAGGAATTTGCACCGAAATTACAGAATAAATGTTATGAAATAATGAAAATATTTCAATATTTGTATTTCAGAGATTGAATATTTGAGCCCGTCCTCATCCCAAGGCGTCATATATTTTATTTAAGGGCGGAGGTGGGTCAGAGCAGGAATATAAAAGTTTTATATAAAAGGGTTTTGTAAAAAGGCTTTTATATTCCACTGCGTTTTTACACAAAATTAGTGTAAATATTTGTGAAAAAGCCTATTAAAGACGTTGTGTTGGGTTTCATTATAGCAGTTATGACAATGTGAAAGACCCATATACGCGTATATTTAAAGGTTTATATCAGCTTCCATTTATTTCTACATAATCTGCTGTTGCACCTTTTTGATGTAAGATTGTGTATAAAATGCATCATTACACAGCAAAACCAAGCGTCATATTTTATTTTACATTCTAATTTGTTGGCATCAGGCTGGGCTCTTTGTGTTGTGTAGGGCCCCTGGCAGGAATCCAGTCCGTTAAAGAGGGATTTAAACATCTGATATTGTCACACAATAAGGCCAAATAGCCTGTTTGAGCATCTTTATACATCCAACGTTGACAGAAGCTCTGTGGTTTAAGTGCTCAATATTATTGTCCAAATTGATTATTCGGAAAAAAACAGGGAAAAAAACACCTCATCCTCTTATGATGGTTATATGATTAAATTAAAACATATGAAAACACACTATGCCTATACTATACATTCATACTTAGTGTATTAAACTGTAGTTGTAGATAGCTGTGGAAAAGTTGCAGCGCGTCTAGATCTTTTTCTTCTTTCCCGAGACACTGTGACATCAAGTCATGGCGTCAGAGTGGCGGCCGATGGGGGCTCTGAGCTCGCGCTTCAATTATTGCCTTTCAATCTGCAGACTAAAACTCCTGCTTTAAATAATAATAAAAATAAATAGCCCTATTGTCAGAGAGACATCCCACCATTATTTCTAGGATAAAATGTAGCCTATAAAATCAGTTGAAACTAATTTTATCATTTTTTTTTTAAACCGGTTCTTGGCTAGACCTGAGCTGTAACTCCATCAAGAAAACAAAATTACCACGACAGTGTCTTTCTCGATAGATGAAAAACGAGCCGCAGCGTCCTGGTAGTCAAGTCTATCTTGTGTTATCTTTGATTGATGCAACCAGACAGGTTAAATAATTAATATAGGCCTACACAAAGCGGTAAATCACAGTTAGAGGCCATAGAAGTAGATATCTAAAGGAGCACGCTGCTATATCCACTATAGGCCTATTACATATTTTATATGTTAAAGGAAGGAGTGTTTATTTAGCCTATATTAGATTATTTGAATTGGAGCTTCCACCGCATGAAATTAGAAGGCTATGCAAATGTATTTAAACGAATTTAAAACGCGTGGAATATGAAATAGGGCCTATAGCCTTTTTAACTGGAAAGACAACCACATTTTATGTTTAGCCGCAACAATGTATTAAACCCATGTGCACAATGAGCTCTTCAGTTGACTAACCTGTATCCACAGTTTATCTAAAAGCTTATCAAGCTAATTGGCGTCGTTCTGTCTTTCTGCCTGCGGTGGGTGAGCCTGATGCTTGTTTTGCCATGAGATAATTGTAAGTAACAATCAACGAAGCTGCCCTAATGGCCACCAATTGGCTCAATTTGGACCTGCCCATGCGACCTGTCGGCACCAAGGAGACACGGACCAGCTATTAATATGTAAAGTAACGTTTGATCGCTCGAAATGGCATACAAAGACAGTTTTCACAAGAAGAATGTGGTGAGAACTAATTTAAAACAATTAGACGCGCAAGAACAATAGCCTCGAATTTAAGGACCATAAAATACTCCTCCCAATTAATGCCCGAGGTGCTAGGAATCGTGTTTGTTTGCATTAGGCATATCGCATGTCACACTTCACTGTTACAGGTTTTGTTGTTTTAAGCAATGTTAAAATGCTAATGGTCAGGCAACAGGTCTTAATCACAGTATTAAGTTCTTAAACAAAAGTTTAAGACAACTGCAATTAATGATTTTGTTTATCAATAGCCTAGAAAAAAATGTAACTAGGCCTAATTACACTATTCATTAATTTATGCTTAATGCAAAAGTACTCTAACCAATGTAATATTATTATTCAAATAAAAAAATGCAGTATTTTTGTCTTGATAAACGTTCTGTATAGGCAACAAGACATCAGCTTTACATTCTTAATTTCAGTTCATTCTGTTAGACTTTGAGTAAAAAGACAACATTATTACATCATCATCTTGAAGCTCTAAGAAAGGTAAAAAGACCTGAATAAATTGCTCCGCTGAATGATGAGTCTCTCAGCTCTCTGAATGTGGAGCACTAGGCCGATAGTCGCCGTGGCAGTTTGGAAAGCATGATGTTCGAGCCAATGGCAGTCAGCGCGATCTGCTATTGGTAACAGAGCGATCCCTGCCAGCCCGTGACCCCGCCCATGTTCGTAAGATATGGAATCTACTGGCGCCAGTTCCGACAGTACACAGGCACAATTCATTAACGAGACTTCTCTCCGCTTCACACAGACTCGGAGTTTTAGAGAGTTTAACGATTGGACTGTGGACAATTTAAACCAGTGGCGAATTACGAATGTCAACAGACATCTTGAGGATTAACATTCTTTGTACAGGACTAACACTGGGAAAAAATAAACTGAGGATTGTAGTGCTGAAATGCGACTTCGCGCCGTAAGTACTTGCGCTATACCGATAGTTCTTTAAAATTGCGCAGAGCTTGTGATGAAGCGTATTTCGATAAAGTAAAGATTCTTTGCACTCATTTAAATCTGTATTGCAATGTTGTTAACGTTAAAATTGAGATGCATCTATTTGTTCTCTTACAGGTGTTCCTGAACATTCTTGAAAGCAAAGAAGCAGGAGCTCTTCTCCAAAAATAAGGGCATAGAAAGTGAACAGAGCATCACCAACTGAAGCAGAACAACAAATAGTGTAGTAATCTAAAGGACCTGGGTCTCTAAGTGTACAAAAGGTTTTCAGTAGGCACAGAGAAAACTTTTTTTTAACGTTTTCTAAGCGGACACTTCAGACATGGAGGTTGCGGCCGATCAGTCTCGATGGATGGCCCATCATCATGCGGTACTCAACGGCCAGCACCCAGAGTCACATCATCACGGGCTTACACACAATTACATGGAGCCCATGGCCCCTCTTCTTCCCCCGGACGAGGTGGATGTGTTCTTAAATCACTTGGACTCGCAGGGTAACCCCTACTACTCCAATTCTCGGGCAAGAGTATCATACGGACAAGCGCACGGTATGATTCATCTTTTTGTCAAATTTATCTCGCATTAAGTAGGCTATTAGAATATTTTAATGTCAAATTGTGTAAAGGTAGGCTATCTTGTGGATATTTCATTATGTAATTTCCGATAAATATTTCAGTCACACTTTACATTAATCATGAATGAAAATAAACTAACAGGCTATTAGCCTACTGAATGTGAATTAATTTATAAAGCTGCTTGAAATAATACTGTTACTGTTATTGCTAAATTATTTAACCTTTTACTTAAATGTGTTACGAACAGTTCAATGTAAAATGTTGTTCATATTTATGGCGAAAGAGAACATTTGTTTATGTTTTTTGGGGTCGTAGGCTATAGCCTTGTGCTTAAAGAAGGTTTAGTAAACAAACTTGACGTTGTCGACACCATTTAAGCCCATTTTGTGTCAGTTGCATAGCCTATATAAAGGCTACTGGTGTTACTTTAGTAGGCTACAACTGCGTTGTGCGTGTAGTGTAAAACCGAAAGATTGAGAATGTTTTTACTCACTTTGAGGTGAATCCTAGTGCGGCCTAAATGCGGGACTGTCCCATGGCTCGGTATCGCGAGGGTTAACCAAAATATGCTAATGCAGGCTTAATGTTTATTATTTATATATATATTTATTTATTTTCTGTTGTTTTGCAAAAACGTTATGCATATGTGCCTGGCAGACACCAATCAAAAGGATGACAAAACAATGCGTTTAAAATGAAAGATATCAGATTTCTTCTCTGCGCTGCGAACTGTCATCTCCAAGAGGACCGTGTTGAAATGTAAAGATAAGAAGAAAAAGAAAATGTCCAGCGAATGACTTGATGAGGAAAGGGAAGTTCGTGTCAGGGAGAGAGAGGGGGATCAAGGCACTTCCCGGATGCCAAATCAAAACGAAAAATTCCTGATGAACTTCTTAGTTCAAGTGTCTAATTTGTACGACGAGCAGGCTGTAGTGAGAATGCTTCGTTAAAAAAGTTGTCGTGTGTAGCTTTTGTAAGGAGATTTTCCGTATGTTTCGTAGGAGTAAGTGCGTTTTTATTTTGAAAATCATGTCGAGACGAAGAAAAACATATTTTAAGTGTTAGCGAGCAAACACTGGACTAAAGGGTGAATCGGCAAATGCGGTTTTGTTTATTATGTATATTTCATATCATTTTATTTGATCTCAATGTCAAGTTTGTATTGTTTTAGTACGGAGTCAACAGGTGAGGTGGAACATTAGACATTTTGTTGTTTGAAAAACAAACTGGTGTTTCGGCAAAAACTGTAGAGATTTAGACATTTTGCTCGCAAGTTTCATGTCGAATTGAGCTTTTATGTTCGTTTCTGTCTTGTATTTCTCAGCTCGTCTCACGGGAAGTCAGGTCTGCCGGCCACACCTCATACACAGTCCCGGGATCCCCTGGCTGGACAGCGGGAAGGCAGCGCTCTCCGCCGCGCACCACAACGCCTGGGCGGTCAGTCACTTCAGCAAGCCCGGCCTGCACCCTGCCAGCGCCGGCTACCCGTGCAGCAGTAGCTCCAGCACCGCTCCCGTCTCCTCCCTCACATCCGTAACACACTCCAGTCCACATCCCCTTTATAATTTCCCCCCAACCCCACCGAAAGACGTCTCGCCGGACCCCGGTCCTTCTTCTCCGAACTCCACCACTGCAAGAATGGACGAAAAAGACTCCATCAAGTACCAAGTCATCGCTGATGGGATGAAAATGGAGGGATGTAGTCCTCTTCGGGGAAGCCTGGCTATGAGCGCCCAAACACCGTCCACGCATCATCCCATCCCGACCTACCCAACGTACTCCCTGCCCACTCCACACGAGTACGGCGGTGGGCTGTTCCATCCTGGTACCCTCCTCGGTGGATCCGCTTCGGGCTTCACACCTAAATGTAAAAGCAAGACGAGATCGTGCTCAGGTGAGTTTCTTTAGAGCTCTCTGACTCGATCATGAAGCGAAGAATATATACATTTACATGGGGTTGGATAACATTTTTACAAAGAATTTTACATAAATTATTAAAAATGTTACATTTACAAAATCTATAGCTATGTAATGTACAGGCTATAGCCTATATGTAAATATCTTATGTGTAGGATTTTTTTTGATAGGCTATTTGAAAATAATTTAATAGCCATAGGCTATACAAATGAATCCCCAATGGTTTACTGGCCTAGATATTTCAATTTTCCATTATCACAGCTTTTCTTTTCTTGCACACAATGTTTTAATCCAATTTGGAGTTTACTTATTTTGTTTTTGTCTAATTAAATGAGTTCGGCCGCCATTTTAGGAATCTCCCTCGAGTCAACTCTACACCACAGCTTTTTAATTATGATTCGCCACAAGTTTCAGCAGCTCTTAAAAATGCTACATCAGAATGCATCTCCACTCTGTGGCATATTCTATAAAAATAGTGGTTATCATATATAAACTACAAACCCAAACCAGCTGTTTAGTGAAAAAAAGACGATAGGCTATTTTTCTTAGCCTTTTTACATGTTTAAATAGCCTACATTTAAAGAGGTGACCTGTCGGCTATATTGTATTTTTCGAACACACTGAATTTACTTAATGGTGAAGAAAATTGAGATATCATTTGAGAAATTATAAAGTTGAAGAAACAAAAATATAGGCCTCTAACATTATGATTTAACATTTTAGAGTGCAAGAGATTCAGCCAAAAAAGATTAAGATCATGTAAATACCAATCGATAAGTGGAGCTGTATTGAAAACAGCTGGATAAAAATGATAAATAAAATAAAATAAGAAAATCGCGCTTTTGGCGAGGTTGCAGACCTTTTGAAATTAATTTGCAAATTAAATGACACACAAACTTCTATTTATTTATTCCACGGAGATTCGATTTGTTTTTCTGCGCGTTAGATCTTAAGATGAATGATTTCATTTGGCGGGCTGCGTGTTGCCTCACGCTTTGTTTTCCTTTAAATGTAGCCTTTATTACGCTAAAAACGTTGAAGAGTCACGACGCGCTGGCTCCAGTCATATCCTGTATATACCTTCAGTTGAACAAATCACGACATACTCCCCCCTCCGCCCTCCTACGACCCCAATACTAACAAAACCCCGGCGGGACAGGCCTTCACAGGCGACAGGACCCTGCTGTTTGTGTGCTTATTTATGCACGACGTCGGCACGATACACTGCTGTCAAATAAAATTAATTTGAACTATTCTTAATATGTTACAGTTACATTATATGACACATATTACATGCAATTATAATTGGATATTACATTAAAATAGGAATAACAATATGTAAATACAAGATGCTTAATAAATTAATGAATAATGGTTATGAATAATAGGCTATACTCAATAACACTCATAGCCAACTTATGAATGTAGAAAATGTCTATAAGTTTATAGGGTTCAGTGCATTGGTGAATGGAACCAATTTTGAACTGCATAGTAATATTTTTATGTTAAATTAATCCTACAAACATGATTGGGCATTGGAAGAAAAAAAATATTGATTTGTTTTAAAAGTCAGAAAATATGAAAGGAGACTGTGAAAGTCAAATGCATTAAAGAAAAAAAGAAAAGAAAAAAAGCACCTTTTTTACATTTAATAATAGACTACACCTCTGATTTAGGTTAACCTCTATTTACTTGCTATACCGCAGGGCTGTTTTCAGCACTCCCAGCGCCAGGTTTCAGTACATTCAAAATGCAACGAAACTTCGAAAAAAGGGCTGAAAATGACTGAATTACAACATCACATACACTTCAAAAGAGCGTCCATTGTCCAGGCGTATTCTTTTCTCTGGTCAGGGTGGGACAGCGACTATCTCACATTATAATGTGAATAATAGAGAGATGCTCAGGGGAGTGACGAGGAAGAGCATATGAATTAAAGCGCAGGGCCCTTTCCAGCAGGTTAGGGTGCTTTACTGTGATATGACACCTGAGAATATAGGACAAGCCTGGACAGCTGGCTGATAAACAGGAGTGAGAATATATAACATAATATATAAAATCAATCAGCTTCTTCTTAAAGTGTCTTGAAAATGTTGTGCAAAAGCAGACTGATATTTAGGGTTCTCTCTATAGCAGATAAATGATAGGTTTGTCTGTAGTAATTTAAGAGTAGAAACTGGATGTATTCATTTTCCACAGTTATGCAGCATAAAAAAAAAAGTAATTTCATCGACACATGCACATTCATAAATTTCGATATCAGTTATGTAATGCATTCAGTTCAGATAACAGATTCCAATGTGAATGTCATGTTAGATGTTGGCTAATTAACTTGGGAGTTGTTTTTCTCTGCCCAGTCCGTGACCCCGTGTTCCTGTATTGTAGATCGAGTGTGAACTTCTTAATTATATAAATTTCCCTTTGCTTTCCCTCCACTTGAATTCTGCACAGAGGGGCGTGAATGTGTGAACTGCGGAGCCACCTCTACCCCGCTGTGGCGGCGGGACGGGACGGGCCACTACCTCTGCAACGCGTGCGGCCTGTACCACAAGATGAACGGCCAGAACAGACCCCTTATCAAGCCGAAGCGCAGACTGGTGAGTAGATCAACACTCTTTCAGTTCCTTACACACGTGAGAAAGAGGGCTAAATAGCAGCACGGAGCAGAAAGCCTGAGCACAATTCCAGGAAAGTTATATTTTCCCTATAATCTTCCTGGAATTGTTTGTCGCCCTCACCCCCTGGTGATCCCCTACTCTGCCTGTTACAATACTGCTACTATTGCCATTGTTCCCACTATCATTATTGCTTCTAGTTCTGATAATGTCACTGATACCAATGCCCATGCCGGGACAATTATCACCACTCCACACTGAGAGAAACCTGTTGCTGCACTATTGCCTGAGCGCATCTGTTTAGATCAAGCAGTTTGATTCAGTTGATCTTTTTCTGGCTGTTGTTTAGAAAGCCACATGCTATTGGTTTTGTTTCGTGTGGCTGGCTTATGATTCTGGTTCCATTTTAGAATTGCTGCCAGCAGAATTATCTCATTTAATCTCGGTGAGACGAGATGCTTAAAAGCAGATTTTTGATTTTCTTTTGTATTAATGGCTTTTTACATTGAGATGATTGATTGAAGGCTCAAGATTATTTAGCTGTTTCCCTATTGAGAAATCACTGAGATGTGTGAAAAGTCAAACTTGATTATGCTTTGGTTATTAATCTGCTGATTATCCATGGTTCAGGGCAGCTTGTAAAAGAAGGCTCCTCTATGCTTTTATTTAAATATAATTCATATCTCGTCAGGCAGTGGTGACAGTTTTTCCAACATCAAGATTCTAGGAAAACAGATGACTTCTGAAGAAAATAGGCAGGATATTATTTTCCCAAACTAGATAGATTTTTCTTTTCACATAATCTAATTATATCGTCTAGCGGATGAAACTCAATATCTCTACCTCTGTCTCTTTACACGGTTATTGAGTCATTTTTGCAGTCTTTCAAAACGTGACGTAATATTATCATTGAGATTCATTTGGAGACACAGCAAGCTGTTTAATTGAGTGAGAGCGTCTTTTCTATCAGCCATGTGTAATAATTTAATTTTCACTTGGCTAAGTGACCATCAGAGTGTAAATATAAGAGTCTCCAAGGGAATCTTATTTCCAGTGTTGTAAAAGAGACACTTACATACTCAGCAAGAGAAAAATGAGCCTTGTAGTGAATAACAGAGTGACATATTCGAAGAGGAATTGAAATATGGATTGCAAATGCAATACCCAATTATGATGATCATTATTATTTTTAGCAGTAGTAGGTGAAACATAGCATAGCTGTTAGTTTCTCTATATGTTCTCATGGTGAAAAAAAGCCACAGGGTTTTCCATGGAGTCAGTGAGCTGGCCCATGCTTTTGGGCTGAAGTGTTTTCAGAGCGCTGTTCAAAGGCCATCCAGTTGTTTCCTATCCGGATATCTGCCCGGGCCCGATAAGGAAGCCAGGCTCCCGGGTGTTTCCGTCTTCAACAAACCCGGCTGAATTTTCTCTGGCCCCGGCAGGCCCGAATGACATCTACTGTAAAGCGATTATCAGAGCACTATGTGTGAAGGGGCTGGGGCAGGGATTGGAAAATAAATGGATTTATACTCTTTGCTCTACTGTTTGTCATGCTCGACTGGCACAGAGTTTAAGTATCGGAATGTGCGTGTTTTTGTTGTCGTCTGCGTTTTGTTTAATTTCTATTCAGAGCGGCGGTTTTTTTTTATTCGGAGCTTCCTTTTACGAAAACGTATTATGTGAATCGCTAATGAACACAAACTGCAAATGCTAGTGTTGGACTGCGGGGAAATTGCGTTGTATGCCTATAGATGTTTCTCATTATGTGTGAAAAATTGATCTGTAATGGACAAAAAGCGAACAGAGGATTGATGACCCAGCTTTGCAGACGCCCCGCCCACTAAAGCGTTTGATTCTTGGCATCAAGGCAAGCAGTGTATCGAAACGATATAAATTAATGATCTGTACCGAAATATTGCAGAATTTAGCTATTAGATACAGACCAGAAAAGGGGAACAAAATACTAAAAAAATTCTAACCAAGGCACAAATTAGAAAATTGAATTTAGCCTGAATTTGAATTTTTAAATGCACAGAACAGGCTAATTAGTCCAAAAACAGAGGCGAGTCGTTGTAAGAGATTTAATATGTTCATGCCGCATCGTTGCGGGATAGTTTTGAAATTATGTCTGGTGCAGAGTAGGCTACACATGTCGAAGATTACACCAGTCGTAATATTCGTGACCCCATCAGATTCTTATCATTGATGCTTACTGCAACCCAAATCCGTAATGGCTGTTTTATATCAGTGCGTAGAATAGAAATGCAGAATTGAGTTCATGGAGTCCGATTGCATGCAGTGCAATCAAAAAAAAAAAGATCTCAATAAAAATAAAACAATAAGCCACGATGTTACTGTAAAAAAATAAAAGTAATAATAGGCCTAATTATATATATATATATATATATAGCTATTATACATTTATAGACATTTATTATTATTAATAATAAAGTTTCCACCAAGTAATAATGGATTTACCTATTTTAGTATTTTTTTTACGGTTGACGAGCAACTTCACGCAATAATAATAACTAGGCTCATCCATTGAAGGTAAACGGAATTAGGCTATTCGTTTTAAAATGGCTACAAGATGTCCTTGAGATTGTTTAAAAATGTCGTTGGATAATGGATAATGTGTATGCTTTAATGTAGTGTAGGCTACCCAGTATTGAATACTCTGTTTTTCTTGCCTAAACAGTCTGCTGCGAGGCGAGCTGGCACCTGCTGCGCGAACTGCCAGACAACCACGACCACTCTGTGGCGGCGGAACGGGAACGGTGACCCGGTGTGCAACGCCTGCGGGCTCTACTACAAACTCCACAACGTGAGTATTAAGAGTCGCAAACACTGAAAGTGACAGCGAAGTGCTCAAGTGGGCGGACAGCTTGTATCGATTGAAGAGAGGGTGAGAGTGAGACCGGGGACGCAAAGCCGGCTTTCCCTGTCAGACAGAGCCCGTTGACCGTTTTCTTTTTAGATTAATCCAGCTTTGTTTCAAAGGAGGGCGTTATTCCCAGGAGGGACGACAGGGCGGGTCTGCCATTCAAGATACGGCGTCAGTTATAGGCTATCAATTCGGAGTTGTCTGAAACTAGCCTTTTTAATGTTAAGCTTGGCTGCGATCTATTTAGCAGACGAATAAATACATTTCACCTTAATGAAACAAGCGAAACAAAGGAGGAAAGAGAAAAAGCGAAATTGCATGACAGCTGAGCTGCTGGATTGCTTGGTTTTCGTTTGAAATTCAACACTAAAAGCATAATATTGACTAGGCTACATTATAACCACCCTTTGATTTATAATTTGTGTCAAATATCACATCTAATAAATATAAATAAATGTTTATATAGCATAGGCTACAAGCCCAGTGTAAATTAGGCTACAATGAATTTTAATGCAAATTTCTGGGGACATTTACAGATAACCACATGACATTAAAAAGCAGGTTATATATTTGATAATAACACTTATTTTATATATATTTGTATACATATATAATAAAATAAAATGCCAGACAAAATTCTCGATTGAATCGTCATATATAAGGTTCTAATGATTCTCTTGCAAGCTATTGCTGATATGGTTTCCTCAAGCGAACGTGTTCTTTTCTCAAGCGGCCATTTAACTAACTTGTAACTTTTGTGTTTAAAAACCTGTTTGTAAAACATGTACTTTGACACCTCATGTCCTTTTGTTTTTACTTCCTTTGGGCTCATCATTAACCTACCCTATCTCGTTTCTTACAGGTCAATAGGCCACTGACCATGAAGAAAGAGGGCATCCAAACCCGCAACCGCAAGATGTCCAGCAAGTCCAAGAGGAGTAAACGATCTGGCGAGGGTTTCGAGGAGCTCTCCAAGTGCATGCAGGACAAGACCTCTCCGTTTGGCAGCCACAGTGCTCTGGCAAGCCACATGCCACACATGGGCCACCTGGGACCGTTTAGCCATTCTGGACACATGCTGCCCACGCCGACTCCCATTCACCCCTCTTTCAGCCACCCTCACCATTCCAGCCGCTCTCCCGTCTGGGCCGAACCTCACTGAAGACCAACACTCGATTGCTAGCTCCTTTATACCGAAAATCTCAATGCACTCAAGAAATCTCAAGAAATCTCCCCTCCCGTCAAGAAATCTTCCACAGGTGAGGGACGCGAAGGGGGTTCGTGTCGGTTTAGTTCCTGGTCGGACACTGCAGAGGAAGGTGCCATCTCATCAACAACCACGTCAACTTGTATAGAGGACGGTTTAAAAAGACGCTGAGGACCCTCACAGACAGAGCAGAGGGGGAGAGAGAGAGAGAGAGAGAGCTGTCTTTGCTTTTAGCCTTTCGTTACGTTTTACTGAGTCACTTTGGTACTGTCCTGAAAGAGAGGATATGTCTTTGCAGAATCACTGTGTGGCAGTTCCTTTGAGAACAGCCGCCTCAGAAACTCTCTAGTAAAGAACTTGCTCTGAATCTCTGTCGAACATGATGAGTCAAAGAGAGAGAGAGACAGACAGAAAGAGAAGACCACTAAGTTTATCCCCCCTAACATGCTGGAATACACCCCCCCCCCCCCCCCCACCCCCCCACCCCCTCTTTGGGCATGATTCCCTCTGAATGGACTCTATGGATACGACATACAAGCAAAGAAATGTTTATAAAGGTTAATTGTTATTATCGTTATTGTTATTATGATAATTTATTTTCACCCTTTATCTCTTATTTCGCTTTCCTCAGAACACATTGTTATATTATAAATATTATTTGATTGTTATTGATAAAAAAACACTGACCTATCCTAGCCAAGGCAATGTTGCTGAGCTGTACGTTTTTATCATTTTCCATTAAACAAATAAAGGAAATAAAGTTTTAATACTTCATCTTTTCCCCCCCCGAGTACTTTCTTGCTAACGTTCTGTGAAAGGCACAGTCACTCTTCACCTATATGGAGACATTTTTGCGGCTACAGGCCAGTTTGATCATTTATGTTTCCGATTCCAGGGCATCGTATTTCCCAGCATTTACTGTAGTTTAATATGAGAAATGCACACGAATGCCAAAACATGCACGAGGCCAAACACAAACACACCCAAGCGCTCAGATAAACTGCTGTTATGTATACTGAGTGTCAGAGGGAATTTCACCTAGGCATCGCTGAGTTCTAAGGTAAGCGATATCAGATGCACATGCTAAGTGCCTGAACTGCTGTGTGTCTGGGTTTGTTCTGTACAACTGCAGCTGGGGAAGAAGGAGACCTATATGGCATACATAAGCCCCCCGGGGTGCCTCGATTTGACCCAGACAACAGGCTCCAACCACTTGTCCGGTATGTGCGGTTCCAATCACATGCAAATGCAAAGAGTCATACTGTACAGAATGCATTTAGATGGACAAATTTGTTGTCCCCGTGTCCTTCTTTTCAACTGACCTACTCAACCCCCTCAGTTCTAGCTTGTCTTTCTGGAGCCAAAGGAAAAGTAAGCAAAAGGACAGCACGTTTTTTTGGTGGTAGAGAGAGAAAAAGAGAGAAAAAAGAGAGAGGGAGAAGAGGAAGGAAAGGCAATCAGTCCAGTCCATGAACAAACACGTGGGGGGCAGTTTGGAGCCTTCTCCCACAGATGTGCTTGCAGCTGAGGCTAGCAGGAAACAGCTCTTAACCTGGTCTCATTTTCAAGCTATTTAACCCAGTGCAGCGACTGAGGAAACCATCAGCCCAGCCAACAGTTAATGAGAGAGACCCAACAACAGCACAGATCATGCTGACGAGGGCCGACTCCAGGTCAACACCGACTCTTGCACAAGTGCAGATGCCCATCTCCCCAAATAATCACACACCCCTCTTTTGTTTTCTATTCTGTTCTATTCTATTCTATTCAAACTAGTGTTGTCAAATTCATTTTTCTCGATTAATCGCATCAAACATAAAACTTTGTGTTTATATAATATATGTGTGTATACATTATTATATGCGTGTGTGTTTGTCTGCGAACGCACGCACGCACGCACGCACGCACGCACGCACGCACGCACACACACACACACACACACACACACACACACACACACACACACACACACACACACACACACACACACACACATATATATTATATAAACACAAACTTTTATGTTAGATGCGATTAATCACGATATACGTTTTGACTGCACTAATTCTATAGAATTCATTGAGGCATAAATCTATCATTGGCCTGATTAATCTTCGGTAAATTAGCTGAAAGGAAATCACAAAAGGTTTTCTTGAAGGGATAGTTCACCCATAAATGAAAATTCTGTCTTCATTTACTCATGTCATTCCAAACCCATAAATCTTTTGAAACACAAATGAAGATATTTTTAATGAAACCTGAGAGATTTGTGTCCCTCCATTAAAAGTCAACTACACCAAAACTGTTACGCTTCAAAAAGTTAATGAAAACATCGTAAAAGTTACATATAAATTGAGAGGTTTAACCCAAGTCTTCAGAAAAGATTTAATTGAATGCTTTTATTCTGCACACATAACATCATATATGATAAATGGAAGCTCATCCATACTTGCTTGACACGTGAGAATCATTTGTTCTCATGCATCAAGTAAACATGTTTAAGCTTCATTTACCATACTTGGTTAATAGATGTTTGTTGAACTTGTGAAGTCGGAAGGAATATATATATTACAAGTTCAACAAAAATCAATAGGGCTGTCAAGTGATTAAAAATTTAAATCTAATTAATTACTGTAAATAATGTGGTGGGGATTAATTAATGGAAAATTAATCGCACATTAAATTTGGCTGAGAAACTACCCGCAAAAGTGTTTAAAGTCATTATTGTGAGTAAATGATGACCGAATTTTTGGGTGAACTATAACTTTGATAGGCTTTTTATTAATATGGAAATAAGTTAATGAAATGATGCTCTAAATAAGAATCTAAAACTAGTAACCTAATTGTTCGGAATAGTAAGTCATTGAGTCTTTCATTTTATTATATTCGTTAAAATGGCTGATTCATTCAGGAATGAAGTAAATGGCTCTCTTTATGAATGGGCCATTGAATCATTGGTTCCCTTTCAGTCGATAACGTCGGACGTAGTCGACGCGACTGAAATGGGATCACGCTAGGGAGCCTATCATCTTCGAGTACTATTGAACGAGCCAATGTAATTGGCGTGCGTGATTCGCATCACACACTCCGCCCCCGCGGCGCGGGTATAAATACGGAAGTGGATGCACGCACTAGTTGCCTTTCGCTTCGGAGCCGATCGTTTGATGTCTCTGAGAGTGCTGTTGTCTACAACGAGCGAGTGTGTCGGTGTTCTTCAGGAAGACTCTCCCAGTGCTGGTGTTCTACAGCGCGAGTGCAGCGGTGATCGCGAGCTTTGAGCTCTCAACTGCTGTTTTAACAGCAACAAATTTCTAAATGTTTGTGTGTGTTGATGGCTGGTTAGAGGGCGGAAAAGTGAGTGCTTCACTGTTTCAGTTCTCTGTTCAGTGTTGCCGCGGTCATTTCCCTGTGTGCTCCGGCACTGGTGATGGTCCTATTTTCTGAAAGAGCAACACGGGTGCGTTTACGTCTTTTTCAAGATGTCATTCCGCCCGTGTGTTTCTGGGTGCGGTCGTTCCCTGTCTCTCTCTGATGGTCACAACTGTTGTGTCACGTGTTTGGCTTACAGCACGCTGAGACAGCTTTTGTGGACAGCTCATGTTTTCACTGTGGGAACATGACTGTCGCAGTGTTGAGGGCGAGACTCGCCTTCGTTCGCGGAGAGCGAGTCCCCATTACCATGCCCCACCCTCGGGTGCTGTGTGGGATGGGTGACCGGAGGATAGTGTTGGATGTCCCGCCCGGTAACCATTCCCTGTGGGCTCCTCACTCCTCCCTTCCACTGCAACCACTGGAGCCTCCGGTGTTTTCTGCTGGTCCATCTGTAATGGGTGGGCCAGCGGTTTCACTCGGGGCTCCCCTGGAGGACAGGACGCCGATTGCAGCATCAGAGGGTGAGCTGACTTCTGGAGATGATGACTCGGCTGCATTGTCTCCCTCCGGGAGTTCAATGTTGCCCGAGCCGGATCCAGAATTATCAGCTATGCTGAAACGGGCCGCCGAGGCTGCCGGGCTCGAGTGGAACCTCCACCGTGTCCCGTTCAGTCTCGGTTGGAATCTGGAGTTTGGTATCTTGGGGCGGGCCGCGCTGGTTCTCAGCTCGCCGCCCCAGTGCCTTTCTTTCCCGAAATGCATGGAGAGCTTATCAGGTGGTGAACAGCATCTTTCTCTGCCAGAAACTGCCTGAATAGCTTTTCCCCCTCATTACCCTTGATGGAGGAACGGTGAAGGGTTGCGAGGTGTCCCTCCATTGGAGCGGTCTGTCGACACAGGTGCACCTGTGTCCGGCGGCCGCTGCCTTTTGTGGGGATCCTCGTCTCCCCCCTAAGGCCTGTGAGTTTCGTCCGTTCCGACGGGCAGAGCTTACAAAGCCTGTGGGCAAGCCCCTTCCTCTTGCGTGCCATGGCGTTGCTGCAGGCTAGGGCACCCATGGCATGCACGAGGGTAATCCAGACCGTGCGCTCATAGGTGAGCACCGCACTGCATCCGACCTCACCCTCCGGGGTACGGGTGTCGTAGCGTGCGTGATCGGTCTGGCGATGTCCACCTTGGTGGTCCAGTAGCGCCTTCGTTGGCTCAGCCTGGTTGGTATGGCGGATGCGGACAAGGTTCGGTTCCTGGTCTCCCCAATTTCCCAGGTTGGGCTGGTCGGCGACGCGGTGGAGAACTGCATCAAACAGTTCTCTGCCGCTCAAGCGCAGACGGAGGTCATCCGGCACATCCTGCCCCGGTGGCCAGCTGCTGCCTCCACCCGCCGCCGGTGGCAGCTCCTCCGCCTGCTCGTCGCCGTGGGCGTTCTCCGGCCGCCGCTCCTGCTGGCCCTCCGCAGCAGCCTCCACCCAGGCCTCAGCAGGGAGCCGGCCGCAGTAGAGACGCCCAGCCCGCTCCAGGCGCTGCCAAGCCAGGTGGCAAGCGACAGCGAAAGCATTCCGGAGCGGGCCGCCCAGGAATGGATGAGATGCTCTTGGAGTGGCACGATCACTCCCTCCCCCCGGGTGAGGGCCGGGTGGAGCCTTTGTTTGTGTGTGTGTCTGTTCCGCCGCTGGCTCCCTAAAAAAAAAAAAGAAAAAAAATCGGAGCAAGCGGTACCCACACTTCAAAGAGAGAGCAATTTCATCTGTTCCTGGGTCCCAAGAGGGCCAGTCTGGCGGGTGTGACCCTGTATAGCCTTACACCCCTCAGCTCCCCCTTGGTCGCCAGCAGGCAGCTTGGTGCGTTCGAGGACCCGGTCATCCGCCTTCTCACGCGCCCCCTGCCGCTTGTGGAGACAGGTAAGTGTTGCACAGCACACTAACACCACTCTCTCTACTTTGCTGCCCCACCTCAGGCTCGGCTACCCCGCTCAAGTCAGTGATAGTCATCACATTAGGTGTTGAGCAGACGTGCTCCTGAAAATTCAGTGATATTCATCACACCGAGTGTTGAGCAGTGCTCCTGACTTGTGCGTGCTTATCTTATCCTGCTGGCGAAGGATTTGATATAGCCGCTCCTCCAGCCGGTACGAAGGCCAGTTGTAAACTCGTTCTTCGTGCTACTAGGTGGTGGGTCGTGACCATCTTGGCCCAAGATTGGTCTGCAGCTTTGACCTGAAAGACATGTGCTTCAGATCTCTACCTCCCGCACCGCAGGCCATCCTGTGTGTTGCGTCTAAGGGTGGAGTATCAGTACAGTGTCCTTCCCCTCGAGTGCTCCAGAGCCCGTTGGGTCTTCAGGTCAACTGGAAGAGAGTAATCTCGCCCACGGGCTGAGTATCTCTTTTCTAGTTTTGGAGAGGTACTCGGTCCAACATGTCTCTCCAATGAGAATGTGTTCAGCTGGTGTTGAAGTGAGAAAGGGTCCCACTGAAAGAACTTTCAGAGGCTCCTGGGGTATATGGTAGTCGCAGCCTTTGGCTCCCTCCATATGTGACCGCTTCAGCGCTAGCTTCACGATCGAGTCCCGAGGTGACCGTGGCAGAGCAGCTCACCCTGTGTGACTATAGTTCATCCCGGTCTGCTGCCAAACCCTCTTCAACAGAGCGGCCATGTACAAAGGGCGTGTTTTAACGGGGGCCTGGGCGACCCCCGACTACACGGGCATTCGTGCCTCGAGTTGTTAGACATTGCGACCGTTGCGCAAGCTTCCCTTGCATGTCACAAACTCACCCGTCACCTCCTCCTTGGAGTCAGACGCTTCTGAGGGCGCCTTATTCCACTCCTCCTGCTTACTCAATCGTGCCGCCATCGAGCCTCACGACAGTTATAGCCAGGGCAAGTGGAGACTCCATCCCCTGGGTCCGGCTGGGTCATGACCATTCCGGGGCCGCTCAGTTGCCCCCCCGGTTTTATTTTTCCGCCAGTGTTTGGGTAAACCGAGCGGACTACCCTTGGACAAACACTGGGACTCAGCGGCCCCAGGGGCCCGCAGAAATGCGTTTAACCCCAGTGAGCCTTCTAAAAGTGACTGCGAATCAGGGTCGCCTTGCGCCTGCAAGTCAGTGAAATCATCACTCTTCATGTTGAGCAGATTTGCTCCTGAAACTCAGTGAAGTTCATCGCACTCTGGTGTTGAGCAGCAATGCTCCTGTAGCTCAGTGAGTCCATCACAGGTAGCTCAGTGAATTCATCACACGCAGTGCTGAGCAGAAATGCTCCTGGTGCTCAGTGAAGTTCCTCGCACTCAAGTGTTGAGCAGAAATGCTCCTGAAGCTCAGTGAGTTTATCACACTCAGGTGTTGAGCAGTAATGCTCCTGAAGCTCAGTGAACTTGTCACACTCAAGTGCTGAGCAGAAATGCTCCTGTCGCTCAGTGAGGTTCTTCGTACTCAAGTGTTGAGCAGAAATGCTCCTGAAGCTCGGTGAGTTATCACACTCAGGTGTTGAGCAGGAATGCTCCTGAAGCTCAGTGAACTTGTCACACCCAAGTGCTGAGCAGAAAATGCTCCTGAAGCCCAGTGATCTTCACATGTTGTGTTGAGCAATGCTCCTGTCTTTTGCGCCCGTCACTTGCACCTACGTGCCATGTCAGGAGAGGAACAGGTCTTCATAGTTGCCCCTCATTGGCCCAACTAGACCTGGTTCCCTTCAACAGCCTTCCTGACTTCCCCTGGATTCGGGGACGGGGCACGATGGCACACGCGTTCTTCCCCCGGAGATTCCGGGCGGTCTTACATCCGAACGCGGAGGTTCAGGTGGCTATCACAAGAACATGTGTTAGTTACCATCACTTCTGCGAGCACCCCCTAGAATTGGGTAGCGTGCTTACGCCTTTAGAAGTGGAACCTAGTCGTTGAGTGCGTCTTCTCCCCTGAGGAGATCCTGAAAGCTTTCGATCACTTCAGTGCTCTCTTTTCCTGCAAAATGGGTTGCAGTAGGCTGTTTTCCTAAATCACCCTCAAAATGATGTTGCCTCGGTGTTTAAACGACGCTCATCGTGTTGCAGAAGTATGCAGAAGCACGTTCTGATCGTCAGGTTCCTGAGGAGCAAGGTCTTGTAAATCCTTGTGTCCCTCTTTATCCTCTTGGGCCTTGTCCCTGGTGCGACTGCACTGCAGAGACCGCCCCTGAGCCACTGCAGGTAGTGAGTTAAAAATTCTGTTATATCAGTTCTCCTGCTCGCGTGGTCTCTACTAGAGGGTAGGGACTTGCTCGCTTTCGGTCAACGTATTGTGCCTGGAGTCTGGGCCGGCTAACTCTCACAAGCTGAGATCCCGGCTCGGATTGTGCCCAAGGTTCCTACCTCTCCCGTAATAGGAGCAGGTGGTGAGCCTGCAAGCGCTGCCCTGGAGGAGGCAGATCCAGCCCTGGCTTCTCTGTCCGATTCGCTTGGACGTGTACAGAATGCAAGTCATAGACCTCAGACCAGCTCTTCAAATGTCTGTGGAATTCAGCAGAGAGGGAAGGCTGTTTCCATGCAAAGTTGCACTTAGTGCTTGCCTTCATTTCGGCAAAGATCCGAGATGCAACATGTCCACTTAGGTGTTGAGCTCCTCTATGATGAGTGTAAAGTGCTCCGCCTGGGCGTTGACGATATACTTTGCTAAACAGATTCTAGAGTTGGGGGCTGGACGACACCTAGTTGAACCGCTGCTTCCCGTGGGCTCCCTTCTCATGAAGCCAGTTTCACCGTGAGCCCGGTTCAAGTGTCGGCTTGCTGCGCCATTCCCCTCCTATGGACTGGATACGTGCGCCTTTCTACTCCAGTTGAGTTCCCTTAAAATTGAACCCTGTTGAGTTCCTCCACACCCCTCCGACGTCGGACGTGCGGAACGTCTGGTGTTAGGCCTACCACTCGTAAGCAGTGTGGAACCTGTGTTAGGCTGGGTCCATATGTTGCGGTCCCTTCGGTGACCCCATATGTGTATTCTTCCACGATACGGCTCCCTGCGGTGAGCCCGTGTCTTCCCTCGGCAGAGTCTCTCTGCCGTCACTGCCCGGTGTGTCTCCCCCCGTCTTAGGCTGGAGCCACCCCAGTGACATTCCATATGTTAGACTGCCCGGTTTCCGCCCAGTTCATATGTGTATTCTCCACATTTCCTCCCTCGGGTTGGATGTGGCTTCCGCAGCGTCCCTTCCTTCCAACGTACGGGGAACGCTTTCCCAGTGGTCCTGTAGGAACAGCAGTGACTTCCCTGGCCTAAGCCCTGTCCTTCCCCGCCTTAAGTTTGCGGGGGCATCAGGAGGCTTTGGTTTAGGCACTGGAAGGTGGCAGCGTTAGTGGCGTGTTCAATGGTTGATCCCATTTCAGTCGCGTCGACTACGTCCGACGTTATCGACTGAAAGGGAACGTCCTGGTTGCGTATGCAACCCACCGTTCCCTGAAGGAGGGAACGGAGGACGTAGTCCCCTTGCCACTACCGCTGGACCACCGCTGACCCCGGGTTACTCTCGTCTCCTCAGCGAAAAGCAACTAGTGCGTGCATCCACTTCCGTATTTATACCCGCGCCGCGGGGGCGGAGTGTGTGATGCGAATCACGCACGCCAATTACATTGGCTCGTTCAATAGTACTCGAAGATGATAGGCTCCCTAGCGTGATCCCATTTCAGTCGCGTCGACTACGTCCTCCGTTCCCTCCTTCAGGGAACGGTGGGTTGCATACGCAACCAGGACGTTCCCCCGATTCATTCAAAACGCAAATTCCTTTAGAAACACTGCTGTGTTGCTCAGAGAAGCACAGTCATTCTGCTATGGCTTTATGTGTAAAAAAAGAAGAAAAAAAAGACAAAATTGTGTCTAAAATATAACACAATTTTAACTTCTTATTTATTTAGCTGTTGTAGGCCTAGTAAAAAATCAGTATCATATTTGCACCCATGCTATTTGGGTAAAAACATCACTGGTATGATATTGCGCTCATTACTTGTTTCGTGTTTGCTTTCATATGACATAAATATGAGACAAAAAATCTTATCAGGGGCATTTTTGCCCCAATATCTTGAATTTTAAACGCATTCTATAGGCTCCATCACGCAGTGAGTTGTTGCCCTGCTTCATGTTCGTCACTAGCCTAGAAATCTAGACGCACTCTAGCGGCAGCAAATGTGATTTGCAGCCAGTGTCGTCTAGCAATTCTCCGTTAGCTTGCGAGCTGGAAAAACCAAACTCTATTCAGGCCAATCACATCGTGTATAGAGTAAGTGGGCGGGCTAAACATGACGGCAGAGTTGCGACGGTTCCGCGTGAATTCCCTGCTACTAAGGCCATGTCCACACGGACACGGGTATTTTTATAACCGGAGTTTTTCCTACAGCGTTTTAAAAAAAAATCCCGTCCACACATGCTCGGTCTCCGTCTACATGAAAACGTAAAAACACGCAATCAAGCGCGGTCAAGAGCATGCCACGCCAGCAGGCGGTGATATAAACCTTAACCCTAAAGCCACGTTGGCCAATCAGAAGCGCAAATCTGATGTCAAACACAGCTGATAACGGCGCACACTCTGACGTCGCAAGGCAAAAACCCCGGTTTCACTGTCTACACGACAACACTGTAACCGGCGTTTCTGAAAATCCTCACCTTGGCAGGGGTTTTCAAAAATGTTCGGTTTCAGTGCGTTTTCGTGTGGACGAACGGCCGAACCGCGTAAAAAAAGTCACGGTTATAAAAATACCCGTGTCCGTGTGGACAGGGCCTAAAACAAAGATGGCTGGTGCTGCTGACTCAACAGCGGTCTTTCGAATCGGCTTTGTTCGCGACTCTGGAAGACTTGGAGTTAAGAATTTCTTTGAGAAAGAAAGAAAGAACGGCACTGAAGTCCGTCCCTCTGACTACATCACCTTCTTCGTTGCTCTGGTTGGTTGCAGCGCTATCCTATTGCGTGCAGAGGGAATTTGATAGACAACCGTTTATCCCGCTCCTCGGATTGAGCCCTGCCAATGGTGTGTTCCCAGACCCAACATCTTGATGTGTGTCTGGCTTGTCAGGCTAGTTTGTCACCATCAACTGTATGAAATGTAAGATGCGTTAATAATCTTAACCTGTTTAATGTTTTTTGTCAAGAGTGTCAATAGGGTCCAAAACAACACTGGATGCCAAAATCTGAACTTTAACTCCAGAAATTAAAATATGAACTCAAACATTTCTTAAAAAATATAATTATTTTAAAGACCAAACAATCTTAGCTATTACTTTCTAACTACACATTACCATTATAGCGCCATAATCTTACTATCAACAATGTGCCAGGGTTCTGTCACTTCTGTCTATTCTGTTTCTTGGTTTTGTGACAGAGTGACACTCCTGTTTTGCCTTTCATGTCATGTTTTGTCTTGTGCTGTGTAGCACACAGCTTGTATTTTTCACTGGCTGCGTGCTCCTCATGTTGTCATGTTTTGTGTGAACACGTGGCTTATGAGTGTTCTCATTACCTGCGTGTTCATGTCTTGTTTTGTTGGGGCAGATGGCTGGTGATTGTGTTTGCTGGCAATGTGCTCATATGTCTGTCATGTTTGGTGTAAGCACATGGATTGTCATGGTTTTCCTTGTGACATGTGCTCTCCTATTGATTGTCTAGCCCCTCCCATCTTGTTACCTGATTATTGATTCATTTGCCCCACCTGTCCTAGTTACATGCTTTGGTTGCTCTCCCTATTGAGGCCTTGTCCACACGGACACGGGTATTTTTATAACCTGACTTTTTTTTATGCGGTTCGGCCATTCGTCCACACGGAAACGCAGTATCAGGTCACTGAAACCAAACATTTTTGAAAACCCCTGCCAGGGTGAGGATTTTCAGAAACGCTGGTTGCAGTGTTGTCGTGTAGACAGTAAAACCGGGGTTTTTGCCTTGCGACGTCTGAGTGTGCGCTGTAATCTGCTGTGTTTGACGTCAGATTGTGCGCCGCTGTGTACGTCTTGACAACGCTTGATAGCGTGTTTTTGAGCTACACAGAGATTTTTTTGAAACCGAGCATGTGTGGACGGGATTAAAACGCAGGAGGAAAAACTCTGGTTATAAAAATACCCGTGTCCGTGTGGACTAGGCCTTATTCTCCCTGTGTTTGCAGTCCTGTGCTGGTTCGTCGTCGTATGTACGTCATAATTCTACCCTGTTATGTTCCTCCTGTGCCGCCAGAGTCAAGTCAAGTCAAGTCATCCCCCTCGGGATAGTTTTTGTATGTATTTTGTTTTATTTTTAATAAAAAAGCCCTTGTTTCCTGCACTTGAGTCCTCGTTCCTTTCACCTACACAAAACCTGACACAATGTCTAATCTGACTCTATATTTATTTCTCAAGGAATATTTTGAGAAACATCTAAGAAAAAGTGAACACATTCATGACAAATAACACAATTAAATAAATGTATAAAGCACATTTAAAACAACCTTGGTTGGCAAAAGTGCTGTAGGCTACATAAAAAAAAAAATAAGAGCAAAAAACACAAACAACACTTACAGAGTGTACTCCCAAAAAAGGGACTAAAACACTAAAAAACTGACAAGATATATTCAAAAAGTGAGTTGATAATCTCTCGCAAGTCCACAATATTCTGCCTCACTGATGAAAAATCTGTGTTTGTAGCAATAGTCTATGACTGTAACTGTTCAGCTGCATTCCTGCTGTGTTTGCCAGTCATACATGCCACTGGGCTTTTTTATTTGTGTGTGTGTAGAGGTATTTGTGTGTGTGTGTTGTTCTCTTTGGCCAGGCTCCCAGAGCTTGAAACATCTAACGGACTCAAACAGGGCACTCCTGAGGGAACTAGCTGTCTTCCCCAAAATAATAATGGGATTGGGCCGCGTCAGAGAGACGGGAGAGGGAAAAAGAGAAGCTTTATTCAGCACAGAGGCTGAGGCACCGTGACGTGCTCGCGTGGTTCCTCGTGTGTCCTTGTCCTCTCTGTCCCCACATGTGTGTTGTTTTCGTATGATGTAAGTGGTCTGTTCTTGTGTATATGTGGGTGTGGTGGCCATGTTCAGAATAGAATTGTAGCTTCTCACTTACTGAATATGTATAAGTACTAGGCACACAGCCAACAACTTTAAAAAAAAATGGAAGTGGAAGAAAAGGAATTATGCAAAATAAGAATGGCATGAAGTAATATAGTTTCCATGAAAAATTAATTTTCAAATATTTTAAAAATGTAGTTCAAAAACATATCACTGTACTCTTTGCATTCATGTTGGTTTCATATGGTGCATATTAGTTGCAGCTATGTATGAATTGCATTTTAATTGTATTTTTAATAAATTACTAGATATGACAAAAAATTGGCTGTCATTAATTACTCACCCATTAATTTCCAAACCCATAAGACATTCGTTCATCTTCGGAACACAAATGAAGATCTTTTTAATAAAATCTGAGAGCTTTCTGTTCTTCCATTGACAGCGACGTAAGTACCACTTTGACGCTTGAAAAAGTTCGTAAAGGGATTGTAAAACTAATCCGTATGAATTGAGTGGTTTTGTCCAAATTTTCTGAAGAGACTTGATCACTTTATATGATGCACAGATTGAATTTAGGCTTTCAACTCAAACATCAGTTGTGGTAAATGGAAGCAAGCATGTTCGCTTGACGTGCAAGAACCAATGAGGTCCGTTCTCATGTTATGCATCACGTTTGAGCTTTAACAAGAACCAATGAGGTCCATTCTCGTGTTACGCATCACGTTTGAGTTTCAAAAAGAACCAATGAGGTCCATTCTCGTGTTACGCATCATGTTTGAGCTTCAACAAGAACAAATGAAGTCCATTCTCGTGTCACGCATCACGTTTGAGCTTCAACAAGAATCAATGAGGTCCCTTCTCGTGTTACGCATCACGTTTGAGCTTCAACAAGAATCAATGAGGTCCGTTCTCGTGTCACGCATCACGTTTGAGCTTCAACAAGAACCAATGAGGTCCGTTCTCGTGTCACGCATCACGTTTGAGCTTCAACAAGAACCAATGAGGTCCGTTCTCGTGTTACGCATCACGTTTGAGCTTCAACAAGAACCAATGAGGTCCATTCTCATGTTACGCATCCCGTTTGAGCTTCAACAAGAACCAATGAGGTCCATTCTCGTGTTACGCATCACGTTTGAGCTTCAACAAGAACCAATGAGGTCCGTTCTCATGTTACGCATCCCGTTTGAGCTTCAACAAGAACCAATGAGGTCCGTTCTCATGTTACGCATCCCGTTTGAGCTTCAACAAGAACCAATGAGGTCCGTACTCGTGTTACGCATCACGTTTGAGCTTCAACAAGAACCAATGAGGTCCATTCTCGTGTTACGCATCACGTTTGAGCTTCAACAAGAACCAATGAGGTCCATTCTCGTGTTACTTGTCACATTTGAGTTTCTTCAAGAACCAATGAGGTTTGTTCTTGTGTGTCAAGCAGATTCTGTTGAGATTCTGTTTATGTTCGCTGATCAGTGTTTAAATGCGAATTTCATCTTAATTTCCAAAGATTAACGATAGTCTTAAGGTGATGATACACAGGGCAACGTTTTGAGCAATGCTGCTGGGCAATGTTGTCGTCAACGGGTAACCAGGTAGACACGGGGCCCACGACCGATCTTAATTATCCAGATAGAAATGTATTGCCCATTTTCAATGAGAAAGTGCCCAAGCAACAATCGCTCGGCAAGACTGCCCAGCAACATTGCTCAAAAAGTTGCACCGTGTATCATCAGCTTTACGGGTTTGGAACGACAGGAGGGTAATTACTGAGATATTTTTCATTTTTGGGTGAACTATCCCTTTAACTATTTGACACTTTTTTTATGAAGTGGTGGGGAATTAAAATGAATTTGTGGAATCTTGTTTGTACATTTTCATGCAATCTGCTTATGCCCCACTGTGCTTATGCCCCACACACAACGTAGATTACACGTGACCTCATCACATTGCACGTGAGTGGCGTTCAGTTTTCCTCAAGCATTTTCATTTCAATTTTGTAAATTGTCTTAATCTTTGGCAGTTAAAAGTCACAATGCATTGTGTCATACAGTATTCCAGGCTGTTTGCTTTTTTTGTTATACTGCTAATGTAATATGCAGTTTGAGTATTCTATACATATGGAATGTCTGCAGTGTGAGATATATACATTCAATTTATTGCAAAATTATTAAGACTAATATGCTAACATGATATTATCAACATAGCTTTTGGCTCCATCTGATTATACATACTTCCCTACTATTCAGTAGGTGAAAAACAGTGAAGAGTAATATGAAAGAATCCACATCAAACAGTAGCCGAAAAGTACTTTAATGACATATAACCTCGGCAAGATTCCAAAGTTCGCATCCAATGGACACTTCTCTATCCCCATAAGGCCACGGAAGAGGATTTGGAAATGCCAGTGAAGAGATAGGTCACATGACAACATGGCGGATGTATAATGTATAATTCTAAACACATTCATACTATATAGAACATACTTTTTTCGCAAAGTAATTAGGTTACACTTTATTTCGATAGTCACTTTAGACATTCTACTAACTATAAGTAACTTTTCAACTACATGTCAAATAACTGTCATTAGAGTATTAGTAGACTGGTAGACTGTCAGTAGACTGTTAGGTTATGGTTAGGTGTTAGGGTTCGGGTTAGGAAAATAGGTTGACAAACAAAATAAAGTGTTAGCAGATATTAAGCAGACAGTCTACTAATACTCTAATGACAGTTAGTTGACATGTAGCTGCAAAGTTACTTATAGTTAGTTGAATGTCTAAAGTGGACTATCGAAATAAAGTGTTACCAGTATTTACTTACAAATTTAGAGAGTATGCAATCACGGATGCTTCTTCGAATACTAATGTATGCAAAGCATCATGGGAGAGAATACCAGAAGATTAACGTGACACATGAAGTCAATGTAAGATCTACATCTATGAAGAGTATTCTACAAAAACAACAATATTTTACTTCTAAATTAAGATGCCTAAATTATGACGAAAAAGAAGTGGGATCTTTTAACGGCGCGGTTATATAGTACGGCAGAATGAAAGCACAGAGACTTATGACTAAGGCTTTAGAAACAGCACGGTGGCCTCTCGTCTCCAAGTCATGAGAGCTTTATGAGCTACAATCAAGACGAGTCTCCTCTTCTTTTCATCCTCTCATCCTTCCCTTCATCTCCCTCTCCTGCCCTCCCTCACTCCCTCGGTCCCTTCATGTATTTGTTTATGTATTAAATTGAATTAAAGGAATCAAAAGGTGGCGGGGGCCGTGCGCACACAGACTCGAGTTATGGAGCTAAAGATGAAAGCGTAAAGAAGCGAGGAGAGCGGTTCAACAGCAGGTCTCTAGCAATGCGAGGGGTCAGACGCTTGACCTCATACAAACATGCTTCAACTAAACACGCCGTGCCCTCCCTTTCTCTTTTGTTCTTTCTCATTTTCTACGTCTCTCTTTTTTGGTCACTCTTTCTGCACCCCGCCAAGGAAATACGGAGTCATATCCTATAAAGGGCAAAGGAATTTTGCTCATTCCTAAGGCGCTTTGATTGTCTCCATAATAAAACACTTGTATGTATCAGTGTTTTGAAATAAAACTATTTTCTACAACGCCTGTCCTTGATCTGAGACCACTCAAGCATATTTGCTTTAGATTTACACAAATTTACTAGACTTAACCACATTTTAAAAAAACAAGCATTGAAGTGACCCCGGCCTCCACTGCCTTTTATTACAGATAGACACTAGAGATAGACAGAAAGAGAAAAAAGGGGGGGGGGGGGGGGCAACCTCTTCAGTCTTGGGTTCTCTGTTGGAACCAATGGAAAGGTCAAACAGATCTTTCTGATGATGGTGGGGTATCCCAGATCACACACTCAAATGTTCACCTACACAAACACACACGCGCACGCAAATCACACATTTCATTAGTTTGATATTATTAGCTGCACTTCCTCTTTCAGGTCTGACACAAATTCATAGAAATATGGTCCCTTGGTAATGAAATGCCACGCAAGGGGTGGAGTAACGGTAACCATGTTCAATAGCCTGAGAAAAGTATGTAGGAGGGTACAGTGGTTAAAGCATGTGTTCTTCCATTGTTTCTCCCCCAAGAGACACATTCATAAACACACATACACTTAAAAATACATGAATTGGGGTCCAAAAGTCTGAGACCACAAATCTGGGATTCAAATGATAATCTAATTTAAATAAGGAAATAAAAAATAAACATTATGACATAAAATTAGTATGACAGAAGCAAATCTATGTACTCCTTTGACGGCCACGTGCTTTTGGATCTTCTCAAATCATGCCAGAGAACATGATCATCAGATTTGACAAAAAACTTGTAGTTTAGTGTGCAGCTAAGAGTTGCCATGTAATGGAAGTAGCGACAGATCAACCAAATCAACCAATCAGATTTGAGGGACAAGTTTACAGTTTTTTTAAAGTTTAGGCTTACAACCAGGGTTAGGTGCTTCTACATCAGTGTTATTCACTTCATCATTTTAATATAAGGTAAGTTAAAGGGTAAGTTATGGGTTAGGTTTAAGGGTAGGGATAGGGTTTGGACAAAATTTTAGGACAGGAATGTTGTTCCAGGATCAACAAAATATATAGACCCAGGAACATGTCTTACTTGGCGAAATCAAGGTGACCATGAGGTACTGTATATCCGAGTGAAACTTGGTTCTAGCCATTGGTCTTTGATTTGGATGAAGGCAGATCTAACGTGAGCTTGCAGTCGATTGTAACAGAGGGCCGGTGTTAAAGCAGACTCAATTATTGGAGAAGTCCTGTATAGGCCAACATCACCACAGAAAAGCCTGTCGTTTCACCGAAAGATCCAGTTATGATATTTCGATTTAAAATTCAGGACAAATTTTAAAAAATGAAATGAATGGATGAATCGAAAAATAGATGGAATAAAAATACAGTGAATTTGTTTTTATTTTATGCCAACTTTAAAGAAAAGGAGAACAAACCAAATACTAAACTCTGATATTATGTGCTCAATTTGTTGAGCTGATAATAAGATCTGTAAAAGCAAGACTGACGAATTTTCATTGGGGGATTTTTGGACTAACACACAACATTCACTCCTAAAAAACAAACCGGAACGAGCCGGTCCCTCATAGCGCCAGGACAAAGGAAAAGACATGAAAAAACTGCAGCTCCCCTCTCATTACCCTTTACAGTTGTTTCTCATTAGTTTCCTGCTCATGTAAGGCAATTGTTTAAAACCCTGCAGAAAGCTACAAAAGTGTTTATTAATTTGAATGCAGAAAGAAGACAGGGAAGCGCTTTTGGTATAACTTTGGACACCTGGCTGATGAGAGAATCCACCGGAAGAAAATATGACGGTGTTGGTACGCTCAAAAAGTCTGACACAATGCTAAATTTCTGTGGGTGGTTTCCAAGGCATTGCTAAGCCATTTATAAATAAAATCAGGTTTAATGTCAGTCGATCTGTGGGATTTTTTCACCTGTTTTATCATCTGTCAGGCAAAATTTGTACGTCTCATTACATAATCAGCACATCTTCATCTTCAATCAGCATGATGTGAGGTATCAATCATACTTTTAGATCACAATTACTAAGGGTTAGGGGTTTGCTTAAATCTACGAATGAGCAAAAGTGATGCTTGATCTAACAAATTAGTCATTTATGAAACAAAAATAAAATTCCCGAAGCACAGATCATCGGCAGAGGTCAGAGAATCTGTTATTACTTCTAAGAAACGTTTCCAGGAACAAACCAGATGCAGATATCAGGATGTCACTTTCTTTCTGTTTAGGTCTTTCCCTCTGGCTCACACTCTTTCTTTTTATCTTTCTCACTTTCTCTTCATTGATTTATTCTGCTCACACACACACAGAGACACAGAGACACACACACACACGCACGCACGCACGCACGCACGCACGCACGCACGCACGCACGCACGCACGCACGCACACACACACACACACACACACACACACACACACACACACACACACACACACACACACACACACACACACACACACAAAAACAGGAAGTGAAAACATTAGGCAGGAAATACTTATATTGTATTATTAGGTCTGAATATGCCCTAAAATCTGTCTAAAAGGCAGGGAGAAAAAAAATATTTTTGATGGTCCACGGCTGACTGCTTGTCACACTTGGTTGTGCGCGCCTGCTTTGCAAAGACAAAACATCTGTACTGTGTTTCACTATACAGCACAGCTCAGAGATACAAAGAGTGAAAGAGAAAAATCATGTAAAGAGAAGTGAAAAAGATAAAAAGGAATAGAGAGAAAGGGTTTCACATAAACACTCGTGGTTAAGGGCCACCTTTATTGCTTTTTGTGGTTTCGTATTGGTCATGAGGTTCTGAGTATTCTGAAGGTTTTGTGAAGCCCACATTTCCCATGAAACTCTTGTGTCAGTTTGATAATCACTGTAAACATGAAGCTTGAAGCTTTAAGGCAAATGATGGGATGTTCTGCTGCTGGATTGTCCAGTGTTGTAGACAGGGTCGAAAATTAACATTTAAAGGGTTAGTTCACCCAAAAATGAAAATGATGTCATTAATGACTCACCCTCATGTCGCTCCAAGCCCGTAAGACCTCCGTTCATCTTCAGAACACAGTTTAAGATATTTTAGATTTAGTCCGAGAGCTTTCTGTCCCTCCATTGAAAATATATGAACGGTATACTGTCCTTGTCCAGAAAGGAAATAAAGACATCATCAAAGTAGTCCATGTGACATCAGTGGGTTAGTTAGAATGTTTTGAAGCATCGGAAATACATTTTGGTCCAAAAATAACCAAAACTACGACTTTATTCAGCATTGTATTGTCTTCCGGTTCTGTTGTGGATCCGCGTTCAGTGACGCTGCTGACGTGTGTCTGGAGCGCCCGAGCTTCGTTTACAGTCTGAGGGAGACGCACGCTGGAAACAAAACAATCTTCACAAACATGTCTAAGGATTTCCACACAGAGGAAGACTTGCATTTTTTTGCCCAGCCATATTTATTTGAACCCGAATACACGGACGCACCAGATACACGTCAGCAGCGTCTTACGTCATCAGCGTCACTGCGGACTCGTGAACACGGATCCCCAACAGAACCGGAAGACAATACAATGCTGAATAAAGTCGTAGTTTTTGTTATTTTTGGACCAAAATGTATTTCCGATGCTCACAACATTCTAACTAACCCACTGATGTCACATGGACTACTTTGATGATGTCTTTATTTCATTTCTGGACAAGAACAGTATACCGTTCATACATTTTCAATGGAGGGACAGAAAGCTCTCGGACTAAATCTAAAATATCTTAAACTGTGTTCCGAAGATGAACGGAGGTCTTACGGGCTTGGAGCGACATGAGGGTGAGTCATTAATGACATCATTTTCATTTTTGGGTGAACTAACCCTTTAAAGGTACACTATGTAACTTTTTTTGTTCAACATTAACAAAAATTTAAACAATGAGTCAAAACATCATTAATCCTTCTTCCAAAATATTTTTTTGTCTTACCCTGGGTCCCTTTGGTAAGCCTATTATATGTTTATATTTTAGATAGGTCGGGATGGTGAAATTGCGTGAAATTGTCTATAAACCGACTTTGCTACTTCGATGCGTGTCTGGTGTGGGAGTGGCATAGGTTAGTTGTCTCAACGAAAGAGAAATACTGACATGGAGCAGCTAAATCTCCAACCTCCAGGTTTAAAACAAATGCCGAACAGAGGAGAGCCTGCTGGGAAAAAGAGACCGTGATGGAGCTCGTAATAATATGAGAATCAACATTGGCTTGGCTTTTCAGAGATGGCGAGAACTGAGGGATTTGAAATGTTGTAAAAGTGATGCAGAGATGACGTTTTTAGTACTCAACTGGTGAGTAAGGTATTTTATTGAACAGATACATAATCGTATGTAGCTCATTGTAAAGCATTATCTATTGTGAAGGGTTATATTTATCTGTCGAGTCAATAATTATGTAGTGATAATCATATGGCTGACTATTTATAGATATATACAGTATATGATGGGATATATACAGGTGCTGGTAATATAATTAGAATATCATCAAAAAGTTGATTTATTTCAGTTATTACATTCAAAAAGTGAAACTTGGATATTATATTTATTCATTACACACAGACTGATATATTTCAAATGTTTATTTCATTTAATTGTGATGATTAAAACTGACACTAATGAAAATCCCAAATTCAGTATCTCCAAAAATTAGAATATTACTTCAGCCTTCAGCTCTTCTGCATTGTTGGGTCTGGCGTATCACATCTTCCTCTTCACAGTACCCCATAGATTTTCTATAGGGTTAAGGTCAGGCGACTTTGCTGGCCAATTAAGAACAGGGATACCACGGTCCTTAAACCAGGTACTGGTAGCTTTGGCACTGTGTGCAGGTGCCAAGTCCTGTTGGAAAATGAAATCTGAAATCTGGAAAGTTGGTCAGCAGCAAGAAGCATGAAGTGCTCTAAAACTTTCTGGTAGACGGCTGCGTTGACCTTGGACCTCAGAAAACACAGTGGACCAACACCAGCAGATGACATGGGACCCCAAACCATCACTGACTGTGGAAACTTTACACTGGACTACAAGCAACGTGGATTCTGTTCCTCTCCTCTCTTCCTCCAGACTCTGGGATCTTGATTTCCAAAGGAAATGCAAAATTGACTTTCATCAGAGACCATAACTTTGGACCACTCAGCAGCAGTCCAGTCCTTTTTGCCTTTAGCCCAGGCGAGATGCTTCTGACGTTGTGTCTTGTTCAAGAGTGGCTTGACACAAGGAATGCGACAGCTGAAACCCATGTCTTGCATACGTCTGTGCGTAGTGGTTCCTGAAGCACTGACTCCAGCTGCAGTCCACTCTTTGTGAATCTCCCCTACATTTTTGAATGGGTTTTGTTTCACAATCCTCTCCAGGGTGCGGTTATCCCTATTGTTTGTACACTTTCTTCTACCACATCTTTTCCTTCCCTTCGCCTCTCTATTAATATGCTTGGACACAGAGCTCTGTGAACAGCCAGCCTCTTTAGCAATGACCTTTTGTGTCTTGCCCTCCTTGTGCAATATGTCAATGGTTGTCTTTTGGACAGCTGTCAAGTCAGCAGTCTTCCCCATGATTGTGTAGCCTACAGAACTAGACTGAGAGACCATTTAAAGGCCTTTGCAGGTGTGTTGAGTTAATTAGCTGATTAGAGTGTGGCACCAGGTGTCTTATATTTATGTCTAATATTGAACCTTTTCACAATATTCTAATTTCTGAGATACTGAATTTGGGGTTTTCATTAGTTGTCAGTTATATTCATCAACATTAAAAGGAATGAACACTTGAAATATATCAGTCTGTGTGTAATGAATTAATATAATATCCAAGTTACACTTTTTGAATGGAATTACTGAAATAAATCAACTTTTTGATGATATTCTAATTATATGACAAGCACCTGTATATGAAATATATATTTGGGATATATAAGCTACCCCCATTTGAAGTCGATAGAGTCAGCAAAGTCAATTTTGAGAAAAATCGAGTTAAAGTTTTCTGAAGGTTCCAAAACAAAATCACCTAGCAACCATACCTTAAAATCCTTGGTAATAACACCAAATTTGACACACACCAAGTCAAAACCAAACATTTATAGGAAAAATATACAGGTATATTCAACTTTTTTCCATGATGCATTAATAAAATTAATGAAACAGACAGCCTATACGACCTACTGTACCAGATGGATCTAAAATAATGTTACACATCAGATGTTTTTTTCCAACAGTTAACCAAAGGTATACTGATATACTGAAGAAATACTGTAATTCTGTTTATATGTGCATATCAGGATCACCTGCTGTCTGAGGCGTCTTTGTGCGCACGCTTTGGATGTGTCAGTCAGCGCAAGTAAGATCTTTTGGTTTACATAAGCTTGAGTTTGAAAATCACATTTCATTGGTTCAGACTCATGACATCGAGAATTTGCTATGAATATTCACAAAGTTGGTACGCCTATCAGAAAATGTACAAATAAAGATACTTTTAGAAATTTAGTTGCTATCTGGAGCATTGAGATCGCTAGACAAGGGCTTAATGAACAGATTTTTCGTGAAAACCTCAAATTCAACCAAAATTGAAATTTTTCACTTGTTTTGCCTGTTGCTCATAATTAACCTTTGCGCATTCCGACTCATTTTGCCAGCACGGGTCACATATACAGTATATTTATATATACATCCACAGTACATCTCTCGCATCATTTACATCAAACTCATTTACATCAGACTTTCAGTCCTGCAATTTGATTCAAATTTTAATTTGAACTCTGGTAAAAAAAAAAAAAAAAAAAAGATATATATATATAAATAAACAGACACTATCGAGAAAGGTTTTTGTTTTTGCCAATGTTTAGTGAAAACCCCAACAACAGCAGTAAATAAAGTCTAAAGTGAGAGGTGTGGTCCTGGCCCTGACTGTACTTTGTGAGAAAATGGGTCGGCGTGCCCACCTGGGACTGGAGTATTGTACCCTTTCTCTATCAAGAAAGCCAGAACTGGAAGGGGGCTAATGCAGAAGCTGTGAGATAGCTAGCATCACATTTCTTTCTTCTTTTTTTTTTTTACTTTGTAAAACAGCTATTGTCGAGTCAATGATTATGTAGTGACAATCACAATTTTTTGAAAAACAAGCAAACAATTCAGACACTGATTTAATTACCGTATGCATCAGGAATTGGAGACTGAGATGGTCTTGGGATGCTGCATAAACATATTTTAACAGATTACACATCTACAATTTTGTCAGCTTTGTGGTTTCTTGGATGTTATGGTGGTACAGTAAACCTCATGATTGGTTTGTCATGTTTGATTTATGTGGCATAAGCAGTTGAACTCACTGTCAAACAAAATTCAACACAAATGTTTTGTTTCATGAACATACCAATACTTTCCTAGAGTATTTTGTTATAGAGTTAGCATTTGTGTTCTTAAGCTGACAGTAGAAATTAATAAAGTTTCTATTTTATACTCAGCACCCCCTCTATAAAACATTATAGTTTATATTATGTTCATGACAGAAAATCAGAGTGCATTGTCGGTGAATGCACACTGATTTTGAGAAAGACTAATTGTATAGTGCATAAAATTGTTCACTAGGATTAATGCTGTGTTTAATTCAAAGTCAGATGTTAGATATTCCTATCTGATTGTTGACCCTATAGATATTTTATTGCCCAATGCCCAGAAGATGGTGTATAAGGTAACAAAATTTTAACAATTTTGCAAATGTCAATTGTTAAAAGACAAATGTCTATTTCAATTAAATTAGGGAGGATAAATTATGCTATGCAGAACTAGCATATTTTCAGGTGTATGTTTTTCCATAATAAGGATAAATCATCTAAAAATATGTTTAATATGTACACAACTTCAGATGAGCAATAGCGCTGATCACTGAACCTAGTCAACTCTTGAAGATACAATTTCCAGCCTTTCTTTGAGCGCTAACATTAACGCTTGTCTTGTCAATGAATGTTAGCATTGCAGCTATTAATGTTTACATTTAGTTGGGGTTGAAAGCACTCTTATGTAGCAAAGCAAAGCAAGTGCTCATTTTCATTTCTCCTGAAAGAACCAATATTGAGGCCAGCGTTGAGGCCACTGTTACCTCTGAGAGGTAACATTTAGCAGCTTCAGCAGTATTCATATGTCCCACTTGAGACACTCTTGAATTCAATGCATCCTTGTGGGACAGACAACATTCAGGCCTTCCTGTTCTTTTCTGAGGCAGACAAATTCATCCCCACTGTCTGTGCACAAACAGGCACATTCATCCAGCCTTCCATTGATAGAGCAAAGGGGGCAAGTGCTAATGCCAGAACAGGCTCAGGGGAGTGTTAGTCTGGACGGCCCATCCCCATCCGCACCCCATGTGCTTTCACCATCAGGTAACTAGAGAGGGTGAATCTAGGCCAGCCTGGCACATTACTGAAGTTGGGGCTGAGGGGATAGAGAGGTATGGGACATGGTGTCTGTCCCCGAGAGAGTTTAGTGGGACCAGGGATCAGCCACAAAAAATGATCAGTTGGCTTTCTTTCATCAATTCACCATGGGCATAAAGAAGGAATGGACGAATGCGTTTCTTTGAAGAACTGTTTTATTCTTTGAAAAACTGTTTTTTATGACCCTACAGTTTATAGAACTGTAGGTTCATTTGGCAGGGTAGATCGATTAGGACTTTCGCTGAGCAAATGCATGGAGACCTGACAAATTGGGATTTGTCTTGGAGCTGAGAAGCCTTCTATCCAGGCATCATTTAAGCAATCTTTGGCTCTTCAGCCATGCGCAAGAGCGAGGCAGCACAGGTGAAAACCTCTCCAGACAAAACACACACATTATTTTTCCACACTTCTGCTTTTGTTGTGTCTAGTAACTGCGCTGTTCCCGAGACCCCCATGTCTTCAGTAGCAGCACCACTACAGAATTCATCCTTGCAATCTAAGCATTCAGCTTCCAAGATCATCTTCACAGATTTATCAAAAACAAACAAAAAAATGAACTAAAAAGTTCTCATCTAACTCACAGACCTTTAATGAGCCTGACCTGCAATGGCCTAACCGAATAAACACTGCAGTTGCCTCCTTTAATAATGGAACACTTATACAAAAAGTTTCCAGATGGGAGTCTTCACTTTTGGCTTTCAGCGAGGCGACATTCATGGCTACATCTCTCTCCAGAGCGAAAGCATGGTTATGACTCTTACATAGGGCCATGTGCATATGCTTGCTGGGCTGGCAGACGCCAGTCTCTGTGAGATTAGAGCACTAATCAGTGATGCTGAGGGTGCTGGAAAGGCTCTATCACACAGGGAAATCACTATGAAAACCTGTCTGCTCTCTCATTCGCTCAGTGGGATGTTGCAACTCCAGCATCTAGTGGGCCTTATCTCCGCGAAGCAGATTGCAGAATTTGATATGCATCTGTGAAATGGTAGGAAATGACAGTCTCCAAAAAAACTACATGATGAGTCAAACGGTGTGTCTCAACATCACCTCTCTTTTTTCTCTTTCTTGCTTATCCTTTTGCTCTCTCTCACTCTCTCTTATTCTGATCGCTTTCAACATCTAATCTCTGATTCCGGAGAGAAATGTACACCAAGCAGATCATTTTCCTCAATAAACGAGTGTGCACAAATGAAGGCAAATACCTCTAGATGTGGTGTGCCCATGGATACATGTGTTTGTGCATTAAAATTACTTGTAGAGCGCATGAAGATTGGCATCAGTTTGATGCCATCTTACTCTCCAACATTAACATCATCACTGATAAGAGTTTGTCCTCGTCAGCACGACACACTAGCAGCACGACAGGGCTTTATCGCGGTTTGGGAGCGTTATAAGGTGTGCTTGGGCCTCTATCAAAGTACTATCTGAAATTATAGGCAATTGGAGGGTTGGGGTTATGATATGAAGTGTGTGTTTGGGGTGGGGTTTGTGGAGATAGGGGGTTTGCATAGGTTTCTGTAAGTGTGATAATGTCTTATCCTCAAAATACCTAAAACTGCACACTTATGCATGCATGTTTTGTTATGCATGCAGGCGATACTCTCCTAACCATCTAGCTGCTGTTTATGAGTTTATAGCCCAGGAAGTTAATGGTCATGCATGCACCTTCATTAGACCACCCTGAGCAAGCATATCAGAGTCCTCAGAGCCAAGATGAAAGGTAAGACATTGAGGCCATTAGATTATGGGTCCATTGTAAAGAAAGGGCAGCAGGAAAAGAGGGGCACTTTGACGGTTTTAATTTCCTTTGGAGCACGCTCTATAAAAGGAGAATAAATCTGTACACAACTATGGAAGGAGATTGGCTCTCCAAACAGGAGGAAAGAAGATCATTTTACTACTCTCATCCCTCACACCACACAAGCTCTGGGAGCCACAAGCAAAGCTGCCCTGGGGTCACCTCCCAACCGCCCCGACTTCAGCCATGACATCACAGGCCACGGAGGTTGTCGAAGAGCGTGCAAAATGCCACGGGTTACACAGTGGATAAGCAGTTAGAGGTCGACTATGAAGAGAGAGAGGGAGAAAGACAGACAGACAAAAGTACAAAGAAAAAGTAGAAGGCCTTTTGATTAGTTTCCTTGGCAGGAGAACAAAACTGTAAGGAATGTAGGCAAGTGGGGAGAGAGAAGTGACCGAGAGAAAAGGGGGCAGAAAGAAAGAGATCAACAGTGGAAGCTACAGGATCTGCTGAGTAAGACTGGCCTTGTTGATTCATTTCCTCTTGTGCTAGTTCTTATTCCCCCCCTGGTTTAAAACACTTCATTCACACAATGAGAGCGCATACTGGTCAACGGTTCCCAATGACGACTATAAATATACATAATCACTGAGCACAGGACAGAAATCATTTAATGAAACCATGGTTTATTGAAGCTGACTAAGTCTATATTTCATGAGTTCAAGGTAAGCTACACATATTTGGCAAATTTGACTGAATTTGCACTGCCAAAGATTTTGATTGAAAAAAACTTAAGCGACTGGAAGTCATTCCTTTTTGATGGGAGTTGTTAAATTGAGGTGACATACGCAATAATGACCATTGCCAATGGATCTCTTTTTAAAAGAGTGATGGGTACTACCAATGAGAGACAGCAAAGCTCACATGATGCCCCCCCCCCCCCTAATTGTGTGCACAGCCAACAGTAGATCAACTTTCCTTCTCCAGCAATTAAACCACTGCCAGTGTGAATGCCTCAGTAGAGGCGCTCAAGAATAAAGAGTCTGAAATTCTCATCCGAAATTTTCGCATGTTAAAAAATAAATATGACTTCACGTTGTGTCAATCACGTTAACACACTGCCTTCAAAACTTCTGTATAGCAAGCATTTTTGAGAGGTGTTTTGACAATTCAGAGCCACCGAATGACGAATACGAAAAAACGCCTACGAAAAGTTTAGACTCAGTGTGCAAGGACCTTAAGACTCAACTCAAGTTCCCCACTGGACTATTTAATTAAGTAGGTAGGACATTTTATTCATAATTATTGTCCTCTGATTTTAGGGAATGGTAAGTCTTAGGGCTTGGGTTAGGGTCTGGAACAACAGCCTATCAGCCATTTAAAGCGTCCAAACCTATTCCTGGAGGGTCACTTTCCTGCAGAGTTTATCTGAAACCTGCTCCAACACTCCTGCCTCCAGGAGCAGGACTGGATTAGGACTATGACTGGTTGATATGAATGTTCTCCATTGCAGCCATTGCTTCCTGCATTATGCTTAACAGGATTAGGTGAATATGCTTCTATTGAATGAAATAACTTGATGATACATGCTCCACTGCATGGAGCAAATTTATTGTCTGTTTAATAATGTAGATGGATGTTTTTCCAAGATTTAGGTGGTTGGATAAATAACTGCTGTTTAATCCTGACAGACTGTGTAACTGTGAATTTGAATTAGCTCAGTAGCATGGCAATGAGGCAAATGGCAGTTGCAAGAAAATTTTGAAAGGCCTGTAAGTAGATCAAGATAGAAACGTTATTCACTAATAAACTCTTTCACCTCTTACTGATTCCCATTTATACACACAGCCTGGCATTGTCCCCTTCTGGTGTCCAAATGAAGCATCACATACACGCAGGCACACCAATGTCAGGCCCATTTCACAGTGCGTCCTCAGCCTCCTCTGTGTGTGGCCGGGGGGCAGCGATCACTCTATTGCTATGTAAACACTGGAACACAAGTTCACACTCTCCATCTGATTAATGGACTAAGAACATTGGACATGACAGCACAGCCAAGCCTGCAAGATCCAGCAGCACACAGTGCAAAAGACTGCTCTGTTCTTCCACATCTAACTTTCTCTCTATTGCTATACTGTCTTTAAAAGAGAAATATTAATTGGAGTGCTCATGGTTTTTACACATTATATGATCTATTAGATGAGCTATTTTAAAATGTAGGATGATGTGTAAGTAACTACTTCACAGAATTAGGAAATATCTGAATTAGCTGCAGTAATTTGCCAGTAAGATACATGATTAGGTTAGCTAACAAAGATAGGAGAGACATTTTTTAAAAGATGTATGCCCCTATAAGATAGTATGGAGAATGGTCCGGAATCGAAGTGGGAGAGAGAGAAAGAGAGACGGGGTCAGAAAGAGCCTTGGCCCGAAGCATAACTCATGAGACCATCGCCTCCGACAGTGCAGTCAGTTTTGAAAGCAGGATAATTGTTCTATCCTACTTTTATTTATTTTTTCCTATCCCCAAAATGTATTATGATTGAAAAAAATAAATAATAATAACTGAAAATGTATAGAGTTAAACAGTTTGAGTAAATAGAAATGATAAAGAAAGTTTATCTCCATTGTGAAAGCAGCAATGAATATGGATTCACTTTTACTAAAACATTTTAAATATTTAATATGCTATTTGTTATGAATTACTTTATTTAAAACTATATGGTTTTGGATCAAATATAATTAACTAGCATATTTTAAATATTTAAAGCTACATAACAGACCAAAAGTGAAAAGTCATGGTCCCGAAAAGACTAATATATTCAGATGTTTAGGTCCACATTCTTTTTTCAAGTTTTTCTAGAACGCACAATTTAGTTTTAGTTTGCCATAAACTTATTAGAATCTTCATGTTACACAACCATCTGAACAAGCACTGACAGCATCAGCATGTAAATGTAAAGCTTTAGGACAGAGAGTTGAGACAAATGGTCTTTCTCACTGTTGCTTGCTTAATCGGAATGATACTGCAACGTCTAAAGGTCCTGAATCGTGTTACACAATCATGAAACACGACGTTAAAAAATATCTTCCAAAATCAGCTGTGGAATTAACGGCTCATATGTGTGAACTGAAAGATATTTTCTTTGCTAAATAAGACATCAATTCCACTACAGATATGACAAAAGATTCCAGCTCACTAATATCAGAACACGCACTTATAATACATGCACAAATGGATTTATTCAAAATTAGCTTCATGTGGTGATCAGTATGCACTGGATTTTGTTTCCTCTATATTATTGTGCAATTACGTGTTTTTGTGCTTCTTTTTTTTTGTCATGCTGAAAAAGAATTGGGAAATTGGCTTAACAAACCAGTGGTGAATGGTAAACCTGTACTTACAGACAGAAGACAGGGTCTGCATGCCCTCCTCTCTTTGAGTCAGTGATAAGAGCAATACAAAGTAACGCTGACACGGTGGAGTGCAACATTGCATTGCAATGTTCCACTCCACCTATGTATAGCGTGCAATATACGTAGGCCTATGTGTGCGTGTGCGTGTGTGTGTGTGTGTAAGCGTGACATGCAGACGCCAGACTGGTCCGTCTCCACAGGACCAAGGCCTTTCGACACACAAAAGTACGCAGACACGCTCACACAAACGCAAGCGAACACGCGTCCATTGCCTCTGCTCAGATCATGTGTCAACAACATTAATACTCTATTGTTTGAAGTGAAGGAGTTTGGCTTCAAACTTTATTTGTCATGTGACCCGAGTCAGCACCCCCCATCCTAGAGTGCCCCACTTCCCCCCCTCCCCCTGGCGCCTACACGGTTTGTTAGGGGCTGCCATGGGCCATCATGTGATCTGACTGCCATTTACCAAACGCACACACACTCGCTGCCTTTACAAATCAGGATACAAACACACATACACACACATATTAGTCTCTCTTGTTCATTTCTTGTACATATTCGCTGGCGCAGTGCCTGCTTCTTTCATCAGGGTTGAATCAGAGAGCTAATACTAATCACAACAATAAACGGCATTATGCTGCACACATCAGAGACCTCTCTCTCCCTCTCTCTCCCTCTCTCTCTCTCTCTCTCTCTCTCTCTCTCTCTCTCTCTCTCTCTGTTAGACACAAGGCAAAGTAGTCACACCTCAAGGCATCCAATCTCAATGTCCTTACTCAACTCGCTCAGTTGACAAGTTGCGGCTGTTTAATTTTTTCATGCCTCGTTTGTTTTTGTTGCGGATCGAACACTGACTTTTTATTAAGTTTTCTGATGTTTGTTTATTCAGTTTAAAGCAATACTTTATTTCCATAAATGAATGTACTCAATCTCATGTCAATCGAAACTCTTTAATTTTTCTGCAAACTTTTAATATAATGAAAGTGAATGAGAACTATAGGTCTGTCATATTTCAAATCTTCTGAGATTATATAAGATCTTTGTATATAAATAAAAAAACAACAGTCTGAAGTAATTCAAAAGCCATTCATGTGTTCATGAGTTGATTCAGTTCAAAATGTATCTGGTTCACTAAACTGATCTGAATGATTTGTTTACGATTCTGACTGATCCTAATCTTGAGTTCAAAACAGATCTCACTGCGTTTGGGATTTTAGTCCAATATTCATTCATGTTCCGGTTCTTTTTGAAGTTTAAATGTTTTTTTCTTGGCTTATTTATCTTACAATATCAACAAGCAACCAACATTTTAATAATTTAAAGTATGTTTAAATTATATTCATTAAAACCAAGTCATATCCAAGTCTAGTCAATTTTAAGTTCATTTGATACACTATTGCCCATAGTGTAAATTTGGGGTCTGTAAGATTTTTGATTAAAATTATTACTTTTAGTCAGCAAAGGATGCAGCTATGAAGACATCGTAGCTTGAGGGACTGAGGCGAGGATGGTGGCCTGGCAGACCAAGCCAACACTGGAGGGAGTGAGGACCAACGGAGAGTCGGAGGGGTGGAGGGTAAATGTACAGCTAGAGACTGGAAAGTCCATGGCAAAACCAGGATTATGAGAGACCAAGGTGGAGCCGGAGGGACTAGGGAGCCTGGTGGAGCGCAGAGCCAATGTGGAGATGAAGGGCGGACAGGTGGAGCAATGGGCCTGGAAGGCCGAGGTGAAGCCAGGGATCCACTTCACAGCGTCGAGCTGGTGGTGAAGTCGCCTGAAGCAGAGCTGACGAGCTGAATGGAGTCAGTGATGAGGGCAGAGCCGAAGGGCAACAGGGCATCAGCGGAGTATGAGAGTCCAGGGGACTGGATGGAGCCAGAAGTGGATACAGAGACAACGGGGTGTGAAAAAACAGGAAGGGATAGGGTCATCCAGCTGGTTAGGAGCATATTCAGGGGCGGGAACAGGGTTGGGAGCTGGCTCCTCAATGAGCCAGTGCTCCTCAAATGACTCATCTGTCTGTCTCACCGGCTCCTTGATTGGCCTGGCAATTGCCAGGCTCTAGCCTCGGAAGCGGTGCCCGGCTCTGGGTCCGGGGGTGAACACCAACGTGGCTGGCTCTGCCTCTGGGGATGGAGGGGGCTCAAGCTTGTGTTCCACAATGGGCGCTGGCTTGGGCTCTGGGTCCGTGGCGGGCATGGACGTTGTCTCTGGGTTCCACGTTGGAGAATCTCTCTAGCCATCCGGGGGACTCCTGGCTCGGGCGATGTGTCCTTTCCGGAGCGGGAAGAGAGATGGCTGCTGGGGGTGTTGTAGGTCCTGGGGAGTCGGAGCTGCTGGTATCGTCCTACATGACTTTCACAGTGAGGAAGGTTCCACAAACCCACAAGACATACTCTACAAACTCAGTGAAGGGATGGTGATCCTCCCTAACCAGTAACAGTTCATGTTTTTACTCGTTTGAGGGTCGGTTCTTCTGTCATGAACTGTAGTGTGGCTTTCCTACACACACCTTGGGTAATAAATACAAATAGCTTTTAATGAAGAAGTAGAACACTCAGGTGATTCATTGGAGAATAACAAAGCATACACATTATAGACAAAAACGGGAACTGACAAACACAGTGCTATATATACAAGGTAAGAACAAAGGAAACCAAACTAGAAACAGGTGAAACTAATACATAACTATAGAAACAAACGAGGACCTAATAAGTAACCAAAGAAATGGAACTAAACTGCAATGAAGCACAGGAAACAGAAACACAGAAAAGATAAGGCAAATAGACCAAACATTATCCTGACAAAAGCTTCCATCATAGAAATTACATTTTAAACTACATTCAATTAGAAAACATCTATTTTAAATTGTAATACTATTTAACAATTTTACTGTTTTTTACTGTAATTTGATAAAATAAATGCAAGAGACTATACATTTTACCAACCTCAAACTTTTGAATGAAAGTGTACACTGCTTAAAAATAATAACTACAAAGCTTATTTCACATTGCTTTTCTTTGTTACAAATAACTGTTGTTAACAACTTTTTGGACTATTAGTTAAGTAATCAATTCAGCATTTATTAATTTAGCAGACACATTTGTCCAAAACAACTTACAAATTACAATAAACCCTTATATTCACAATAAACCCTGCAGGGGTTTATGAAGGCTTAAGCATGCAGGTGCAACTTTTATAAAACTTAAATAAAAAAGTTTCACTCTCAAATCATATAATCAGTTCTTGAATCAAATTTGAAAATTCAGCTTCAACTTTTTGCTCATACCCTTAACAGAACATGATGATTAAAACCCAATAGAAGAGGTGCTCTTATCACTACAAATAAGTTCATTTTGTAAATGGAGGGATTATTGTGTGGACGACGAGGAAGAAAAGGCAGAAAGAGAAGAGCGTCACTGTGCTTTCTCTCTCCCTCATTCGCTCTCACCCTCTCTGGCAGTCTGCCAGCCAACGTAACACAAGACGACATCGGTTTTGCCCTTCCTAGAGAATTTAGGAAGCCATTAGCAACATCAAATCATTACTCTAGGAGAGAGAGGGAGCAGGGAGAGAAGGACGAGGGATTGAGAGAGGAGAAGAAGATCAGGTTTCTTTGTGTTTTCATGTGGCCACTCCATTACAGTAATGTGCTGGGGCCCATTTAACTAATGCAGAAAGGCACACTGATACCCATAATAAACAGTATTACACAGTGAATTAGAGCCTCGGACGGCACAAACAGAGACAAGCACCCTGTTCCTACCATTACACACACACACACACACACACACACACACACACACACACACACACACACACACACACACACACACACACACACACACACACACACACACACACACACACACACACACACACACACACACACACACACACACACACACAGAGATTTATGTTCTCTATTTGAGTTTGCATTTTATCATGATCTAACACTGAGTATAAAACAGCGTCTTTCTCAGAGTTCATTTCTGGTGTGTTTACAAAAGTGAAAAAGCATGTAGAGCTCTATATACGGGCTTCTTCTAATCATGGTTTATATGAAATGATATTTAGAGACATGCTCTTCTCCTTGGCAAAGCAATCAAGACGTAATCTAATCACTTATTTCACATATGCGATTTCAAAAAGAGGTCTAGCTGACGCAAATGTCAAAAACTAACAGCCTTGCGTTCAAAAAGGCTTCTGATGAGAGATCAAATGCAATCACACACACACACACACACACACACACACACACACACACACACACACACACACACACACACACACACACACACACACACACACACACACACACACACACACACACACACACACACACACACACACACACACACACACACACACACACACACACACACACTATAACTTTACATGCAAACACTGAAATTGTAAAAACAGCAACACAGGCAACTAATAGACGAGAAAAGTATAAATGAGCTCTCTTTTTTCTTGATTACTCCTAGATAGGAATAAGATTGAGTGGAGAGCAAATGGAGTTTTTTTTTATAGAATTTCAGAATAGAGTTTTAGAGATGTCTTCAGATAGGTGAATCTAACAAATAGTTTCCACAATTCTCAGTACTGTAACACAAACATATCTCATTCTCTTTACCGTTAAAAAAAGAAAGAGCGTATATAATTTTTAATGTATTATTTCAAATACTTATAAAAGATGATAGTGTTTTTATTTTAGATTTAGATTTTAATTTTTATATATTTATTTGATGTATTTATTGACCTATCTCAAAAAAAATTATAATTATAAAACATAAAACATTTAAAAGAGTAATATATTTTTACTTATACGCATTTTTAATCTAATTTTATATAATAAAGATAATATTTTGTTAGCCAGCGTGGACATTTCACTATGTACATATACATATACATACATATACATATTATACATATACATATACACATATACATATATGCATATAGTGAAATGTCCAGGCACATTACGATAATAACAACTGGGGTAACACGTACTTAATAGTTATGAAGATAAATATAACAATGCAAAAGAAATGTGATCTGGACTTGTTTTCAGCTACCAAAGTCTGCAATTAAAAGTAAAAGATGCTTAATGAAACATAACAGATCTCAATTAGATCTTCTGGGAAGCGTTCAACATCTGCAGAGGCCAGCTGAAATAATGTGACATCATCTAAGTGATCGTCAAATATTTAATTAGGTCCACTAATTAAAAAGAGAATGAGCCAGTCAGCCAAAATCACGACACAAAGACTTACAAGGGCGATCATCAAGACATTTCAATTCCATGTGTAAAGCTGCATACGGCTTGTCTTGTTCTCTCTTTCTCTGTATGTAGTGAAGCCACTGTCACCCTGACGTTAATCCAGTTCAAATGTAAACAGGCTTAGGTCTTCATTCCACACTTAAACCATATCAAATGTATCAAAGCAAGAGCTCAGTGGCGTCCTTGGCTACAGCGGGGTCACGCCGCGGACACACGGGGCCACACACACAACTCAATTAACCTCAGAGCCAGGCAGTCTGTCTGTCCAACACTCACAGTGTGTGTGTTTGTGTGTGTGTGCGTGCGTGCGTGTGTGTAAACCGGGATTTTAGGGTTTAGGGGCTATAATTGTGTGTGAACAAATCTGTGTTCTAGTGTGTATGTAAGTTAGGCCTGGGTTAATAGGTCACAACTTGGTAAAGTGAACACATGAATCTATGTTTTGTGTGTATGTGTGCGTAGATTTGTCGTGAGAGAGACTATATTAGTCCATCACATGCATCCGCAGGTCATCAGATCACCCTCCACAATCTCTCGTGTGTAATCTTATTTGTAATGTTACATATCTGTAACAAAATAGTAATTGCTGAAGCACGTCACATCATGTGTGTTATACTATATGTGTGTAGTTTATACATATAAAAACATCTGCTGCATGGAGTCTCTGGTGTTGTTTACTGTAGCTTCTACTACCATTTTATTGTAATTTTTAAGTTTTGTAAGTTTTCTATCTATGTTTAATTTGTTCAAAAATAATACTTTACAATACAATTTGAACTTGCATATAATATATTAATGAAATAAATGGCCATTTAACTGTACTTAAATAAAGTAGTCACTTTAATGACTATGCTTCTTAAAGGGATAGTTCACATAAAAATGAAAATTCAGTCATCATTTACTCACCGTCATGTTGTTACAAACATGTAAGAGTTTCGTTCATCTTCGGAACACAAATTAAGATCTTTTTAATGAAATCTGAGAGATTTCTGTCCCACCGTTGACAGCTACTCAACTACTGTACCACTTTGACACTTCAAAAAGTTCATAAAGAGACTCTGAAACTATTCCATATGATTTAAGCGGTTTAGTCAAACTTTTTTGAAGACTCGAATGTTTTATATGATTAGCAGAATGAATTTAGGCTTTTATTCACACATAAACATTGATCAGTGAACATAAACAGAAGCTCAACCAAACCTGCTTAATGCATGAGAACAAACCTCATTGGTTCTTGCTGAAGCTCAAACGTGATGCGTAACACGTGAATGAACATCATTGGTTCTTGCTGAAGCTCAAACGTGATGCGTAACACGTGAATGAACCTCATTGGTTCTTGCTGAAGCTCAAACGTGATGCGTAACACATGAATGAACCTCATTGGTTCTTGCTGAGGCTCAAACGTGATGCGTAACACGTGAACAAACCTCCATGGTTCTTGCTGAAGCTCAAACGTGCTGCGTAACATGATAATGAACCTAATTGGTACTTGCTGAACCTCAAACGTGATTCGTAACACGTGAATGAACCTCATAGGTTCTTGCTGAAGCTCAAACGTGATTCGTAACACGTGAATGAACCTCATTGGTTCTTGCTGAAGCTCAAACGTGATGCGTAACACATGAATGAACCTCATTGGTTCTTGCTGAAGCTCAAACGTGATGCGTAACACGTTAACAAACCTCATTGGTTCTTGCTGAAGCTCAAACGTGCTGCGTAACATGATAATGAACCTAATTGGTACTTGCTGAACCTCAAACGTGATTCGTAACACGTGAATGAACCTCATAGGTTCTTGATGAAGCTCAAACGTGATTCGTAACACGTGAATGAACCTCATTTGTGATTGCTGAAGCTCAAACGTGATGCGTAACACATGAATGAACCTCATTGGTTCTTGCTGAGGCTCAAACGTGATGCGTAACACGTGAACAAACCTCCATGGTTCTTGCTGAAGCTCAAACGTGCTGCGTAACATGATAATGAACCTAATTGGTACTTGCTGAACCTCAAACATGATTCGTAACACGTGAATGAACCTCATAGGTTCTTGCTGAAGCTCAAACGTGATTCGTAACACGTGAATGAACCTCATTGGTTCTTGCTGAAGCTCAAACGTGATGCGTAACACATGAATGAACCTCATTGGTTCTTGCTGAAGCTCAAACGTGATGCGTAACACGTTAACAAACCTCATTGGTTCTTGCTGAAGCTCAAACGTGCTGCGTAACATGATAATGAACCTAATTGGTACTTGCTGAACCTCAAACGTGATTCGTAACACGTGAATGAACCTCATAGGTTCTTGATGAAGCTCAAACGTGATTCGTAACACGTGAATGAACCTCATTTGTGATTGCTGAAGCTCAAACGTGATGCGTAACACGTGAATGAACCTCATTGGTTCTTGCTGAAGCTCAAACGTGATGCGTAACACGTTAACAAACCTCATTGGTTCTTGCTGAAGCTCAAACGTGCTGCGTAACACGTGAATGAACCTCATTGGTTCTTGATGAACCTCAAACGTGATGCGTAACACGTGAATGAACATCATTGGTTCTTGCTGAAGCTCAAACGTGATGCGTAACACATGAATGAACCTCATTGGTTCTTGCTGAAGCTCAAACGTGATGCGTAACACGTGAACAAACCTCATTGGTTCTTGCTGAAGCTCAAACGTGCTGCGTAACATGATAATGAACCTAATTGGTACTTGCTGAACCTCAAACGTGATTCGTAACACGTGAATGAACCTCATTGGTTCTTGCTGAGGCTCAAACGTGATGCATAACACGTGAACAAACCTCATTGGTTCTTGCTGAAGCTCAAACGTGCTGCGTAACATGATAATGAACCTAATTGGTACTTGCTGAACCTCAAACGTGATTCGCAACACGTGAATGAACCTCATAGGTTCTTGCTGAAGCTCAAACGTGATTCGTAACACGTGAATGAACCTCATTGGTTCTTGCTGAGGCTCAAACGTGATGCGTAACACGTGAACAAACCTCCATGGTTCTTGCTGAAGCTCAAACGTGCTGCGTAACATGATAATGAACCTAATTGGTACTTGCTGAACCTCAAACGTGATTCGTAACACGTGAATGAACCTCATAGGTTCTTGCTGAAGCTCAAACGTGATTCGTAACACGTGAATGAACCTCATTGGTTCTTGCTGAAGCTCAAACGTGATGCGTAACACATGAATGAACCTCATTGGTTCTTGCTGAAGCTCAAACGTGATGCGTAACACGTTAACAAACCTCATTGGTTCTTGCTGAAGCTCAAACGTGCTGCGTAACATGATAATGAACCTAATTGGTACTTGCTGAACCTCAAACGTGATTCGTAACACGTGAATGAACCTCATAGGTTCTTGATGAAGCTCAAACGTGATTCGTAACACGTGAATGAACCTCATTTGTGATTGCTGAAGCTCAAACGTGATGCGTAACACGTGAATGAACCTCATTGGTTCTTGCTGAAGCTCAAACGTGATGCGTAACACATGAATGAACCTCATTGGTTCTTGCTGAAGCTCAAACGTGATGCGTAACACGTTAACAAACCTCATTGGTTCTTGCTGAAGCTCAAACGTGCTGCGTAACACGTGAATGAACCTCATTGGTTCTTGATGAACCTCAAACGTGATGCGTAACACGTGAATGAACATCATTGGTTCTTGCTGAAGCTCAAACGTGATGCGTAACACATGAATGAACCTCATTGGTTCTTGCTGAAGCTCAAACGTGATGCGTAACACGTGAACAAACCTCATTGGTTCTTGCTGAAGCTCAAACGTGCTGCGTAACATGATAATGAACCTAATTGGTACTTGCTGAACCTCAAACGTGATTCGTAACACGTGAATGAACCTCATAGGTTCTTGCTGAAGCTCAAACGTGATTCGTAACACGTGAATGAACCTCACTGGTTCTTGCTGAAGCTCAAACGTGATTCGTAACACGTGAATGAACCTCATTGTTTCTTGCTGAGGCTCAAACGTGATGCGTAACACGTGAACAAACCTCATTGGTTCTTGCTGAAGCTCAAACGTGCTGCGTAACATGATAATGAACCTAATTGGTACTTGCTGAACCTCAAACGTGATTCGTAACACGTGAATGAACCTCATAGGTTCTTGCTGAAGCTCAAACGTGATTCGTAACACGTGAATGAACCTCATTGGTTCTTGCTGGAGCGCAAACGTGATTCGTAACACATGAACAAACCTCATTGGTTCTTGCTGAAGCTCAAACGTGATTTGTAAAACGTGAATAAACTTCATTGGTTCTTGCTGAAGCTCAAACGTGATTCGTAACACGTGAATGAACCTCATTGGTTCTTGCTGAACCTCAAACGTGATGCGTAACACATGAACAAACCTCATTGGTTCTTGCTGAAGCTCAAACGTGATTCGTTACACATGAATGAACTTCATTGGTTCTTGCTGAGGCTCAAACGTAGGGCTGGGCGGTATATCGAGTTTGTACAATGTATCGATATTTTTTTTCCCCACGATATGGAATGAGGCAATACCGTTTATATCGATACAGTAGTTTGATACGAGCACATCTGAAAAGTGTAGTGGAGTACGCAGTGTGAGCTCCTGCAGTGAAAGAACAGTACAATTTGTCCTAAAAATGACACAAGCTTATTAAGCGCTTCAAAATAACTGGTAAGATAGTTAACAAGTTTAAAGCAGCTTGCCCTGTCAGATTCTCGGACAGATAGCCTACTGTTAGTGACTGAAAGATAAATACTGACGCTGTTTAATGACGTGGTGCTTTCCTCAGTGCTTAACTTACATTTCACAGGTATATTCTCCATCTGTAAATGTTCAAACAAATCAAACAAATATGTCCATTTCACTGTCAGGAGAGGACGAGCTTCTGCAAATGAATCTCCGCTAAAATTCAAGCTTCTGGTAATGAGCGCTGCCGCGCGCATGCACACCAAACAGACGAGCACAATAGAACAGTAGCGCAATAATTCTGACTAAAATACATATTACTAAAATATTTGTTGTTGGAGACAATAAATGTGCCATATGTGGAATTTTAAACTACAAGTATATTTTTATGAAAGTGACCATTATAATGGGGTAATCAAATGCAGGCTAATATAATTAGTTTGTGCTTTTGTTTTTATTTTCACATAATATATTGCATAGCCTACATTACATTCCCTATTTGTTTGCATATCCTTCAATATCATTGTTTGGATATCATTGAGCAGGATGTGAAATAATATTTTTTTTTAATAAATACATTTTCTTTATCCAAAGAGAAAAACGTAGAAAGTACCGAGATATTATCGTATATCGCCATTTAACCAAAAAATACCGAGATATGATTTTTTGGCCATATCGCCCAGCCCTACTCAAACGTGATTCGTAACACATGAATGAACCTCATTGGTTTTTGCTGAAGCTCAAACGTGATGCGTAACACATGAATGAACCTCATTGGTTCTTGCTGACGCTCATACGTGATGCGTAACACGAGAATGAACCTCATTGGTTCTTGCTAAAGCTCAAACGTGATGCGTAACACAAGAATGAATCTCATTGGTTCTTGGTGAAGCTCAAACGTGCTGCATAACACAAGAATGAACCTCATTGGTTCTTGCTAAAGCTCAAACGTGATTCGTAACACGAGAATGAACCTCATTGGTTCTTGCTGAAGCTCAAACGTGATTCGTAACACGAGAATGAACCTCATTGGTTCTTGCTGACGCTCATACGTGATGCGTAACACGTGAATGAACCTCATAGTCCTCACACGTCAAGCGAACATGCTTAAGCTTCCATTTACCACAACTGATGTGCTAATGATGAATGTCTGTTTTAAAAAGGAAACATTGTAGTAATGTAAAATTAAAAGTTTAACTTATAGTAGATTTTAAATCATGTTTTAATAATCGTTTGTCGTACTTTAAAAAAGTATACTTATTTTGATGTGTTGACTAACATACTAAAGCACATGTGAAGTACTTATTATATAACTGTACTGTTATTAGATATTACATGACAAAATTACATGACAAAATCACAACTTCATCATTACAAATGTGTAATTACACATTTATTTAAATACATAATCCCTCTATGGGACTAATAATGAAATCAAAGCTAAAATTTACTGACTTGAGTTTTCTACCTTTGACCTTTTTTAAGGGTCCCATAATTTATAACTATTTTTACTAACTAAATGTTGTACTATTAGGGTAAATTATTTAAGGCAAATTGTCTGAAACTTCACACACTTTCAGATGCATTTGCACTACTATTTTAAAAGTAGTGGAAAGGTCTTAGGCCGTGTTTCACAAGGGCTTAGATGTTAAGTACATTTTCCTCTAGTTCACAATAATTGCTTGTCAGTGGATTCGGCAGTACACTTTAAACAGATTTCAAAGACAATAGAGGTAATTATGAAGTTAAATACAAAGATGAATTGAATTCATGCTTAAGTACATTATAAGTACACACTTTATAAAAGTATAAATGTTTTTAACATGTTTTTATCAACAGGTTAACAGCATTTTTTTAATATATTTTTTTAATTCAGCATTTTGATTTATTCATCTAGGTTATGATATAAATAGAATATTGTTCACTGTTAATTCATGCTTGTTCATAATTAGTTAATGTTCATTTATACTTGAAACGTTAATAAATCAACATCATCCTAGATTAAGAAATGCTGTAAAGGTCATTTGTAGTTCATGATATCTGATGCATTATAATGTAAAGTGTTACTAAATCATTTCGAAACCTCAGTTGTTAAAGCTGTATTTGTGCTTGTTTACCTGAAGGCCAGTGAGCTAAACACAGCTGATCCCAAACCAGCTATAGATTAGCTATAACGGGATTTAAGTTTAGGCTGTTGGAAATTGATACAAATTTCATGCATAGGTAAACTTACATAATGTTTTGAAATAATATATAATAAAAATGCAACAAATGTGTATAGAGTGTATAGAGAGGACTGATATTTTCCACGAGTTTAGTCCTGATTCCAGGAAGTGCTCAATCATCCACACACCTTTTCCCCACCAATTGAGAATACTGTAACATCAACATCACATGTCAAGAGTATTTAAAACAAAACTAATGTTTGTCAGAGCTTTTTGCTTTACTGTCACTCTTTAATAACCTGTTTAAGTTATTATACAGTTATTTAAGTAATAAAGGCCAAAATGCCCGCAGCCAAAACAATGGTCATGGGAAAGGTTGTCGGTTCAGTCTCAGGTAATGAGTCACAGTAACATAAAATTGTGCCTGTGTGAAATGAGCAGTGTTTCCATTCACACAATTCCAATTTCATTTTCCAGACTCTAAATTGTGCGTCACCTTTAAACCAGAGGACCAATCAAGGTTAAACGTGCAAATACTCTGAATATTGACATAATTTAATCCTGGGAATGGGTGCTTCCTCTTTTCCCCATAAATACCCAAGAGGACTCATCCCTTAGTATCCCATCTAGTCATCTCATTCCCCTTCATCAGACCCTATAAAAATTACCTTCACATTCCCTAGAGGGCATTTCCCAATCATCCCCAAGTCTTGTCTGAATTATTGCTATAGTTATGTTCAGTGCGGTAATGTTGTAACATTCTGTGTCAGTCGGTTGCAGAGGTTTCCCACAATCCCCAGGGGTGTACCTGTCATGCTCCACGGGGATTCTATCCCAGTCACAGCGGCATGGCTGTGTTTTGGGGGCATGGTCGCCCCAGTGTTCACAAATATACACACCCCCAACTTCACAGACCCGTTCACTCGCTGAGTCATCAAGCCCATCATTCTTATTGTAATACAAAAGTGTCAATAATGCCCTGTTCTGAGAACAGTCCTTATCTGATGCCACACAATCCCCCCAGGACCCCCCCCCAGCCAAGCCAAGCTCAGTGTCTAGATGATCACAGCACATTCCCACACAAACACACATCTGATTAATAAACGTGTACTTGATTTTGCATGTGGAATGGATGAATTTCACTTGTTTAGGGTTCACTTAGAGTTTATATATTAAAAAAAGAAGAAAAAAAGGTACATATTCTTACATATTTTATAATATACAGTATATCTACATATCTTATTTATATATTTATGTTATTTTATTGTAGCCTATTTTAGGACCATTCATTTTTTACATTATTTTCATGACAATTGAAATTTATAGGTAACGTAACACAACAAAACAGAACAAATAAAAAAAAAAACACAACAAAACTAAGCAAAACAGAAAACACACACAAAACAAACCAAAGCTTAGAACAGAACACAAGACAAATGAACAAAGCAGAGCACAACACAACAAAACAAAGCAAAACAAAAAAGAACAAAAGAAAACAAAAAGCAATGCAACACAGAACAGAACAATACAAGCAAAACAGAACACAATAAAAACAAATACAACATAACACATCACAAAACAAAAAACACTGCAACAAAACAAAGCAAAACATAAACAGAACACAACACAACAAAACATAACTTAAAACAAAGCAAAGCAAAGCAAAACAGAACAAAGCAAACCAAAACAAAAAGAACAAAAAAACAAAGCAAAACAACACAACAAAAAACACAATACAACATAACACATCACAAAACAAATAACACTGCAACAAAACAAAGCAAAATAGAACACAACAGAACACACTAAAACAACTCAACAAAACAAAACAACAGAACACTTCAAAACAAAAAGTGAAACAGAACAGAACATAACAAAACAAAACAAAAAACAAAAATTAATAACAAAACAGAACACACAAAAAAGACAAAACACACAAAAAAGTGGGACAAGCAGTTTCAAGCAGTTCATTCCAATATGTTCCTGCATGTACCTGTGTGTGTGTGTGTGTGCGTGCGTGCGTGCGTGCGTGCGTGCGTGCGTGTGTGTGTGTGTGTGTGTGTGTGTGTGTGTGTGTGTGTGTGTGTGTGTGTGTGTGTGTGTGTGCTGACTCACTGTTACCTTGATTACATCAGTCAGCTCTAATTGTCCTGTATCCCGTCCATCACAGCAGATTTAATTGTGCTGGCTAATTAATAATTGCGTTTATCGAGGGGACATCAGATGCTGGATGTTGGGACGGCCTGTCAATGTAATTGGAAGGTCTGCCGAAACGCCAGAGGAAGGAGAGGAAGCTTTTACCCAGGAAGGTTATCAATGTCCCTGCTCCAACCTGTCATTTACCGCAACATACTCTCTCTCTCTCTCTCTCTCTCTCTCTCTCTCTCTCTCTCTCTCTCTCTCTCTCTCTCTCTCTCTCTCTCTCTCTCTCTCTCTCTCTCTCTCTCTCTCTCCCTCCATCCTCTATCAGTCCATCTCCCCTACTTTGCATCCCTGTCTTTCACTTGTCTGCCTCTTATATTACATGTCTATTCAAGAGCCTCTTCTTTAGGAAGGAAGCTTCTACTGTAAAAATAAATCCTCTTAAATTTAGATTTAAATTTACACTCAAAGACAAAACACACTTAAATAAAAATATAAAAATATAATCCAAACATTATACATATTTACATATTAAATCTAATATAAAAAATTATCACAACATACTCTATTTGTCACGTCTTAGTCTAATGATGATGAAGAAGATTCAGGTAGAGGCGTGTTTATTAAAACAAAGTAAACTCAGTTAATCCACATAGATGTGAGACAGCGTGCCACGCACAAACAATAAAGGACAAGAAAGGAACAGAGGAACTTAAATACACAAGGTGACGGGCTCAAATACAAACAGGTGTGCTGTAATTACAAACACAATGAATCACCATGACAACTGATTAATGACGTGCAAACAGGAACATACAGTAGGCAGACGGCAACAAAGAGGATCATAATCGAGTCCATGAAAATGAAACTAAAGCTAAAATGAACATAATGGTGACACTAATGTGGATAACTTATAACATAATTATAAGGGTGTTTATTTATTTTACAAAATATTATTTTAATTACAAAATATATAATTATAACATTTGTATTTTACTCTAATAAAACCCATGTAGATTTTTGTTGAATACAATATATTTTTATCATGATTTATATGGTAATATACATAAATAAGTTATGACAACATATGTTTTTACATTGCTTTAACTTATCAAAATAAGTTAAGCAATTTTCAACTTTTTATGTTATAAAAGAACCCTTTTTTAAGTTAAAGTAATTTAAGTTGAAATGACTTAAATATCCAAGTTGATTGTACTTAAAAATTAAAGGCAATAACGTATATTATTTTGCAGTAAAATCACGTATTGTCTCATTTTATCCAATATGATTTTATTATTTACCAGGCCTAGAGACAGAGACACTCCCTTCCTAAAGTGTCTTTCTCCGTTTACAGACGACTTTAGCTCAGATCAGTCATGCTGGACCGCTTGAGATCGCTGAAATTGATCTATTGATGCCTATTGGCCGAGCTAGAAATACTAACACAATTACCTGCAGCCCAACTCATTCCCGCCCCACGTCCATCTTCATCAGCACAATGCCTGAGGGGACGTGTGACTGCTGTACAAACACACTCCAACACTCTCCGCATCTTCTCTCTTTCTTTCTACTCACTTCATTCTGTAATCTCTACATCTTCCCCCTTTCTCTTTCAGCCTGCCCTCTGTCTATCTGACCTCTCACTCCTGCTCTCACTATGTCTCTTTTAAGTGCTGGATAGTGTTTTGTATAACAACTACAAATACACCTGGATCCTTAAGCAGAGGTGTGTCTCTATTATATGAAAGAAGAATATACTCTGAGATAAAGATAATGCCATTCTTAGGGGAAGTGTTACCATTATCATTTTTTTTTCAAACTTTACTCATATGAGAACGGTCAAGAACATGCTAATAATAATAATAATAATAAATAATATTAATAAATAAAAAAAATTTTTACTATGAGACAATGTTTGCATTTTGACAGTCTTCATTGTAAATAGGCATGCATAAATAAATAAATAAATAAACAAATAAACATACACTTAGAAAATGAGCATTAGCATTAGAGCGAGGTTAAAAATAATATAAATATAAAGTATTTACATGTCATGGTATTATTTTTGTACTGTTAAATCTTATTTAAAAAAAATTATACAAAAAAGGTACAGTATTACAATAATGGAATCATATTGCTTGTATAGACCTTATGTGTCAGAGAAACAAGCATGCTGCCATCTTTATAATATTGTCCATGAACTCCTGATTTTGCAGTTGCTCTGTATATTTCTATGGCATCGCTGTCCAAGAGAAATGGGCTGTTGAAGTGGATTTACTTGTTGTAGAGTTAATGAAAGTTTCATGAGCCTTGTAATGTTTGAAGCGATGTCATAACAAATGTCAGTAGACCGGAAAGATTTGAAAACGAGCAGTTCAATTATAAATACATAAGATCGCTTTGGAAACCGGAAGACAAAAGACAACAAGGTAGCGCTGAAAAGGGGCGGGGCTGAATAACGTCTATATAAGATCCAAAGATGATGCGTGACATAGATTAAACGGTAATAACAAAGACTTTAGTAAAACATTGAGAGCACTACAACATTCAACCAACATAATGTCAACAGAAGACCAAGAACTGAGGAAGACTGAAGGCTTAAATACACAAAGGATGATGAGTAACAGAACAGGGAACAGGCACGGAATAATTATGGACCATGGCAACTACTGAAAGACCAGAACTAGAACAGAGACAATGGAAACCATCACAGCTTTTACACGACAGCGTTTTCAACGTTTTGTACACGACAACTGCGTTTTGCGGGCCTGAAAACACAAACATTTGAAAACAGGTTTCAAAGTGTACGTTTTTTAGGGGTGAGCGGGTTTAGGTCTGTTGATCATGCAAAAATGGAAAAAGGAAATATGACAATATGATGAACAGTACTGTTCAGTTTTTAAGAACAGGCCAGACCAGACTAAACTAAACCAAACCCCAAAATTGTTCACGCTCTGATTATATCCACTGAGCAACGAGACCAGAAACAAAATAACATATCCTGAATGGCTTGTGTTGGATAGCAGATTCTATTGGGGATTTTTTTGTGTGTTTTTTTTTTGTATTTGTAAAGTCTGAAGGGATTGTTTTGAGGCTATTAAATGTGTGCGTAAAAGGTGTGTAGTTTGTTGAATAGAGTGGTTAATAAAGGTCCCGTAACCCAGCACAAACACACACCCCTTTACTCATTCCCCTGGGTTTTGTACTAACGGTCCTGCTGTCATGTGTGCACAGAAGTGTATATGTTTGAATCAGTCCAAATGCTCCAATAACAGTGATGATCACACACACACACACACACACACACACACACACACACACACACACACACACACACACACACGCACGCACGCACGCACGCACGCACGCACGCACGCACGCACGCACGCACGCACGCACGCACACACACACACACACACACACTCACGCACAGGTTTTTTTTTAAAAACCCTAAACCTACACATCACAGAAAACTTTCTGCATTTTGAATTTTTCAAAAAACATAATTTACTATGATTTATAAACTGTTTTTCTCATGGCAACCAACAAAAATGTCCCCGCAAGGTCAAAGAATTAAAATATAAATGACATACAACTACACAAACATAATGGGAAGTACGTACCGTGGAACACCAAAGAAAATTCAATTTATATACAGAGTATAGTCACTTTATTTTAAGGTGTCCTTGTTAAAGTGTAATTATACATTTAAGTAGAGTCATATTATGGTTAGTTGCATGTAATCATGCCTAATTTATAGTTATTACTATAGTAAATACATGTAACTTGTAACAAGGACACTCTAAAATTAAGTGTTACCCAATTTTTATATATTTATTTAATCGTATGTCATGTTACAGAAAACACCAGACACATCTTTGGACTATAAATCTGAAATAAGAGAAAAAGAATGAGTGTACGGCAGAAAAACAACAACAACAGAGAACAGACACAGGGCATTATGGGATAGGATTCTTTCGGTCGGTGTGGTGGGCTGGAAGTCAGATGGTTTTACGTAACCTGTTGAATGCTTATTGATCGCTTTGTGGTGTTTAAAGAATGGCCTCAACAATGGCATCTTCCTCTGCGGAACAAAAGAAAGTGCTCCTTTCTTTCTCCAGACATTTGTAAGCCGTGCATGATGCCCCGGCCACATGAATGTGCCATTGTTGAGCCTAAAGGGAGCAGCTTACAAGAAACCGAACAATACCTCACACCGTTAACATTGGTGCAGGAGGTTTAAGAGCAGTTGTCTCGCCGACGACTGGTGACCCAAATGAGAGGAGGGATGTATGATCGCTTGTTTGTGGACGTATTGATTAAGGGACAGAGCTAAAAGGAGGACAAGAGGAAGTGGAAATGAAACACAGCTTTATTTTATTGTTATGTGAGTTACAGTTGCAGTAACATCAAACATTGAAATTGTTAGGAGTCCATTTAAACTTGTCTTCCCATCTGTCCATCCCTTCGGTCTCCTCTTTGCTGTCCTACACTTTTATTAAACCTCGGTTGTTTCAATCCTGCACCTTATCTCTCACTCTCTATCTTCTTTAATGGATAGTTTACACAAAAAATGAACATTTTGTCATGATTTAGATACACTTGTGTTGTTCCAAACCTGTATGACTTACTATGTTTTGAAGAATGTTGATAACAAAACTCTTCCAGTTCTATGGAAGCCTGTTTCCACCACAGAATAAAACATTTTAAAAGATAATTGCTACTTTTTATCTCACAATTGTGAGTTTAAATCTTGCGATTCTGACTTTATAACACGCAGTTGTGACTTTATATAATGCAATTCTGACTTTATATCTCGCAATTCTGACTTTATTTCTCAGAATTGCGAGATATAAAGTCAGAATTGCAAGATATAAACTCGCAAATGTGAGTTTATATCTTGCAATTATGACTTTATAACACGCAATTGCGACTTTAAATCACAAGATGTAAACTCATGAAACAGGAAATCCTTCTCGTAACTCGTAAACTTTTGTGAGAAAAAAAGTCAGAATTGTGAGATAAAAAGTCGCAATTACCTTTTTAATTTTTATTCTGTGGCGGAAACAAGCTTCCATACGGTTCCCTTTGACTTACATTCTGAGGACAAAATTGAGCCAAATTTCCAATCGTGTGGATTCCTGTTGAAACGACTGGTTTCACCTGCACACACAAGGAATTTATTTATGTAAATATATTAAAAAAACTTTCATTATAAAGATAAGAATGGATGACTAAAAGACTGAATTTTCATTCGCAAGTAATTTCATTTTTAACAATTTTGTTAAAGTTTTTATTTTATTTTTGATATTTGATGAAAACTGTAAGTTCTTCCTTTGCAACAAAATGGGATATAATTGGGGATATAATACATTTATTACAGACGCTTTTATCTAAAGTGACTTACATTGCATTTCAAGGCACACATTTACATTCTTATCAGTTCTTGCTTTCCCTGGGAATCGAAACCCATGACCTTGCATTGCAAAGCCAACGCTCTACTGTTTGAGCTAGAGGAAAGCTACATAATAATAATAATAATAAGCTAAACTAAACTGCATAGTGATCACTGGCAATCAAGTTAAATTACTTCTTTTTTTTTAACACAGGTACATGACACTAGCCTCTCAGTGGGACCTGAACACTCTTGTCTGAAAGTGAGGCCTGCGGGATACATGATTGATGGCAGTAATGAGACTCCCGCTCATGTGCTTATTGGTATAAATAACATCCCCAAATCAGACAGAGAGGCACCATGAAAGAGATGCGCCTCTGATAGCCGTAACTCCATCACCCTGCAGTGATAGCAACATCTCTGGACCTACACAACATCATTTACACACTACCTGCTCTCAGACTCCATGCCACATGGAAATTGCAGAAATTGGATCGTGTCTTCAGCTTTTAAAAGAGATTAGATTTTACAGTTGGACGTTTTCTGCCTCCCAACCTTCCAGTTTCTCTCTCTTTCTCCCTCTCTCGCTTTGGAGCAGTTTGTTGTGAAATAGTGGGACCCCAGTCTCCTGTCCTAGGGCTCATCCGTTAGCTCAGTTTAATGTAGTTATGAAGGGGGGTTGAGCTTCCTGTCTTGGCCGAACAGACCTGGTTAAATGAGGTTTTTGGTTGCCTGGGGGAGCAAAGTGTAATGGACCTTATTAACTCTCTCTTCTCTCTCTGTATATATGTGCGTGTGAGCGCAGAGGAAGAGATATGGAGGTTAAGGGTACGGCCCAGGAGAGTGACGGTGTATTTGCTGTGAAAGAGCGTCGTGTGGTGTGCCACAATACTGTTATTTATATTACCACCATTATATTGCATTATGGACAATTTTAGGATAACATTACTAAGATATATTGTGATATTTAACAAAAGTGTCAATTTACATAGCCCACCTTGTTGGCAGAGGCTATTGACACTTATCCGCCCACTGATGTCTGGTTGGGCAAGACGAAATTACAGAAGACTCTATATACTGTCACAGTAGCAATAGTGTAGGGGTAAGGTGTGTGGCAGAAAGCTTTGACGCAAATCGATCCGAATTCGAATCTGCCGCACTCGCTCTACTCCCTTTTCCCATCACATATCAGATCAGAAAGGTTTTTTTTTTTTTTTTTAATGAAGAAAAAATGATTAAAGTGGAAAGAAATTGCCTAACGTGTGTTTAATAATAAAGTGTTTATCGGTTAGGGTTAGGGAGGGCTTTATTGTCCCAATAAGGTGGCATCCATTTAATAATTTTAATAGATATTATGATTGACACTCTATTTTATTATTGCATATGGTTTAATGTACAACAGCACTGAGGTGCAAATAGTATCTGCCACTATTTATAAGTATAAATAGCATCTAACAACTATTTACACTTGTTGCAAAGAAAATAGGCCAAATGCTATTTTTACATAGTGTACATAGAATCGATTGCTATTTAAACTTAGTGTAAATATCGCTAAGAAAATATGCTATATTCACTTTACTAGTGAAATCTAGTTTACATTTATTAAGTACTTTTTTATGGAAATAATCATACTTTAAAAGAATATACTGAAGTGCAAATTGTAATGTAAAAGGTTTCAGACACTAATATATTATAATTAATTTAGAAATGTTTTTAGTTTAAATTTATATTTAACTTCAGATTGATTTTTTAACCCACTCAAGTATGACTTCATAATTACTTCTGTTGTCTTTGAAATAATGTCAGCTAAATATATACCCCATATATATATATAAATGATGACTTATGCTATCTGTAGTGCGTCTATCCATTGTCTCTAGTTAAAACACACAGAGACAGACACAAGATTTGGCAGTGGTGTCTTATAACATACTGTGTTACAGAACAATAAAGCATAAAACTACCACTGTAAAATTGGACATTACACTTTTCTACTACAAGAGTCAGAAAAGCTGTAGTGTAAGATACCACAGATGCTTTTATCCAGAGAAACACCTGAGCTCAAGGCTGTGTGTCCACTAAAGCGTTTTTAGCCAGCTGAAAGCACTAGGCGCTCTGCTGAAAACGCCTAGATCTGGGCGCTTGAAAACATTTTGGAAGCACAGCATTTTATTCAGTTGAAACACTTTTCTTGTTATGATATCCACGAAAGTGTTACTAGTATCTCATTTCACACATATTTTGTTTCTGTGTTGATTCTATATTAAAATGTCGATACAATGTAACATATTTTCTCTGGCTCTTGTTTTAAATTATTTTGTTCCGTTATTATGCTTGTTGTTGTCATCTGTTGACGTTGAACAAGCAAAATGTGGCGGTTGGTCGTGTGGTATTAGTCACGCCCCTCCTCCACTGTGATTGGACGGTTGGGTAAAAAGTGAAAACATGAAAGTAAAAACATTCTTCAACTCTCGGCGACCAGTAAAAAACGCCGGGCGCTCAGCGCTTCAGCGTGAAAAAAAAAAGTTCAGCGCCTCGTTACACTCATGGCGTTTAAAAAAACGCCGCGCTCCCATTGAAAACAATTGGAAAAATACGCCAGCAGCGTTAAAAAAAGCTTTGGTGGACACAGGGCCTAAAAGCCTTATTCAGGGGCACAATGGTTGCTTCATGCTTCAGGAGAAATTCAGATTAGCATTGGCTTCTATGGTTGTGTGGCCTAGTGGCAATGGCTATTCGAATCTGAATTTCTCCTCTCAAGTTCGTTTTAGGTAAACGTGATAAACGTGTTTAAACTAGTTTAAACTAGTTTCCTAATTTTTTAACTAGTTTCAATGACCCTATATCCCAGCAAGCAATTTTGCATTTAAAAGATGTCTAATAGCATTCCAAACACAGTACAGACGTCCAGGCTAAAACAAAAATTTGGACTGTCAGTGCAAATTTTATAGACGTCTAACCATAGCCCAAGAATAGACAAAGAAATGCCAAAGAAACACCTTGTAATCACTGTTTACTTTGCTTAAATGATGGAATATCGTACATCTAAACGACATGTAACCAAATTCAAAGTTATTTTGGCTAGAAGTACTCATAGCATGACTATATTGGGTCTATAGGAGACCGTGAAATGACGGCTATTGCTTGCTGGGATGCAGACATTTTAGTGACCCATGCTAAGCAAAGAGCCTGTCGGACACACATAAAAGCACAAACACACACGCGTACACACAGTGCCTGCCCACCCGCACCCTTTCCCATGGGTGTGTGTTGAATGGGTGGGGTGTTTGGCTCAAGGGGAATGAGGTAACCCAAGTTACAGGTCATCCTGTGTGGTGTGTGGGTTTACTTGGCTATACTTTTGAATGAAGCTAAATCTTACAAAATATCCCACTGGAGTCACCCTCAACTGGAAAATCAAATCATAAATCAATATACTCATTGGAAAAAAACATGCCTCTACCTAAATGTTTTGCACAAACACAAAAAACTTACCTGTAAATACAATTCACTGCAGTTTCCAGTTGAAATGATCGCTAGAGGCAGTAAAACATCAACAACGTTCATTTCTGTTCACACAAATTATGATTACAGGCATATCATTGACATATTCTCAAGTGGTTTCTTTGAACAATATGTCCTCAAATATTTTATCATTTACCAGTGCATGAATTGTAAACTAATGAATTCATTGTTTGCTTCACATAATCAGCTCCATATGTAGGGCTATGTCTTTTCTGGCTTATTAAACTTGGTCGATAGCTCATCTGGTACAACACTGCACCCAGGTAGGAGTCCGGTAAAAATACTAGTCACAGTAAAAGAGCTCAAAGACTTGTAGAAGTGCAAAAATAAAATTTTTGCTTGAGTAAATTTGTTTTTATCTCACGCTTGTTTTTGTTGTCACTAATGGTTAGGTTTAGTGTTAGCTTAACCTTTTAGCGCCACTCACCAGAAATTTCATTTCAGAACTACTGCAATACGTTCGACAAACGACGTAAAAATCGTTCCCAGTAACGTCCACCTGTTTTGGATTAAATGAATGTGCTTTAAGTGCCATTACTGGACATTTGACTTTGAAAGCGACACAAAATAAGCACCATAATATAATTTTGCAGAAAGGTCGCCACAGGCACATTTTTCCAATGAGCCAAGGTTGGTAAATAATGTTGTTTTTTGGTTCTAAAAATCCATAAAGTTTTCTTTTTAGCTTGATATAAAAGCAGTAGAAGTCTACATACAGCTTTGTATATGGGAATGTTTATGTGTATGGGTTTTTAACCTCTTTGTCCATCAGTTGCACTTTCCTTCTCCATCTCTCTCTCCCTGGGGACACGGTTGTCGATCGCCTGCCATTCTCTTGCACACCCTGGCTGTCCTGTAACCATGGTAACTGCCCAGATGTTGGACTCTGATTAGCCGAGACTGCCAAATAAAATCAGGGTGTTGATAAAGATCAGGAGGCGGGGTGAGGGGGGGTGATGGGCAGTTATAAAGGGACAGTGTGGCATATACACACACATATAGACACACACAAACATGCACACGTGTATACACATAAATGACTCACGAGGATAAAAACAACCATCACATAACAGGTTTTACACACAGTGCATTATGGGAAGACTCTCTCCCCGCAAACAAGCGCCTGACCAACTAAATCCATGGTAGCTCTAAATATACACTTATGGATATTTATATGTGCTATTTTAACACATTTGCTAAAAAAAAAAAAAATCTCCACAAACAAGTAAACAAACTAAACATTTCTTTTCATTTTCCTGATTTGTGGCACAGCACGGATTACAAAAATAGCTGAGGTCTTTCATTCGCTTCCAAAGAAAACACTTCATTACTCCACCTGGCATCGTGATGATGTGGTGTTAGCGGTGGACTGCTGGGAATAAAGGTGCTCATTGTCCAAGGATCTCTCCAAGGTCGCCGAGGATGACAAATACACACATGTAGAGTCTCTCACTCACTCACACAAAAGCTGCCATGATGGAGCGAGCTTACATTTCTCCATGTCCAAAGTGCAGTCCTTCCATGCTGACTGATGCTCTTTTGTCAGTGAGAGTTGTTTAGTCCTAATTGCATAGCAGAGTAGGACACAGAACAGATGTTTTAGCCCAAAGACAACCAAATAGCTGTGTTTGGATGTGTTAACTGTCCACAGCTTCTGAAATATGTCGCTGTCGAGCAGAAACTTTCTATGTCCAAAACCGTTACTTTTCTGAAAATGAAAAAAAAAAAAAAAAAAGATTTAAAATTTTTTTTTTATTGAACACTGTGTCATCAAAGTATATGGCCAGACAGTTACTTATGTCATTATATTATTCAATATTTCCTAATGGATTTCAGACTGTGACAAATAGTAGGTCTAATGTCTAAGGCCCTGTTTACACCTGGTATTAAGATGCGTTTTGGTCAATCGGATCACAAGTGGACGCTGGAGACTCATATCCATTTACTCTGTCTCTTTTGTCCACTTTCAACCACTTCTGTCCTGATTTCTTCGAGGTGAGGGTCTACGGGTGGATAAATTTATGGGTTTTTCAGAACTTTCTATCTAATGTACAAAATAAGCTCGCATAATTTACATATGAACATGACAGGAGATGACTGAAAAACAGACAGAGAGCCGCAGTTTAGTTTCTGCTCTGACAGCCGCAAGATCTCGCCGAACGCTGTGAGTGTGTGCTAGAAATCAGGAATGGTGAGAAAACGTTGTCTGGCTAGTGCGCTTCTCATAATGTTCACACATTAGGTCAGTAGACAGAGAGTAGAAGGTCTTTTGTGGCTGTTTGAACACATTAGCCCACATGAGCATTTACACTACGAAAGCAATCCGGTCAAATGAGTTTTCGACTGGAAGTGGTTGAAAGTGGACAAACTCAGAACCTTTTAGACCCCGTTTACACCTGTATTTAAAGTTGTTCACTTGTGATCGGATTGACAAAACGGATATCGCGTAGGGGAGTTTTTCTATTACTTTCCCTTAACTGGGAAAGAACTGAGACCTGAAAAGCTCCAAAAAAGACAAAAAGGGAAACCAGCAGAAAATGGTGTGGTAAGATCCAAAATTAGCATCTTGGTTAGGTTTAGGGGTTATTCTTAGGAAAATACATTGCTGGAATGTGATAAGGTGCCAAATTAGGTTGAACGGGTTTTTCCTTAATGTAAGTAAATGTTGTACATTGTGTACAAACCAATCATATTGTATCTTATGAGTTACCATCTTTTTAACTTGCACAAATTATTACAAGTTCAACATGAGACTGGGTTGTTGCCTGGTCATCAACATCGTCATTTAAATGACTGATAATTAAATTTGTAAAATGTTAAACTAGTCTTTTTGACAACTGGTTATTTTTTACTTGACAACCATGCAATCGTATTTTCATTTGAGGATTGTATGCTCTCACTTACAACTTAGAACAAAATCGACCATTATCTCAACTTAATGACTTTTTCAGAATTTTCACTTGCTTTTTCACTGCAAATTTTCACTGATCACATTTTCAGCAATACTTTTTGAGAATTTCTTATTCTCATTTAGAAAGAAATCAGACCAAAATAAAAAATCTCTATATCAATATTTGAACCTATAGACATGTGCCCTAGACACTGCTAGACAACTATATATATATATATATATATATATATATATATATATATATATATATATATATATATATATATATATATATATATATATATATACGTATATATACAGTGTTGGGAAGGATACTTTCAAAACGTATTTCGTTACAGAATACAGAATACATGCCCAAAAATGTAATTTGTTACGTATTCCGTTACGTTACTCAATCTGAGTAACGTATTCTGAATACTTGGATTACTTCCACATTGAATTGCATTTTATAAGTATAGGAATGCGGCCATCAAATCCTGCTTGCTAAACAGACCTATTCTGGTGTGTTTTTCTGTTCCAACTGGCTGAATGTGTTAGGCCCATGTCTCCCTGAAAGTGCAATATATTATAATTTGCTATAGAAGAACAAAGACTATGTATGTTGCGGTCACCGGTGCGGTGATGAGGTGGTGACACGTTCATGTAACATGTAAAGGTGGCGCTGCCAATAAAGCACCTAAAAGCTGTCACAAAGAACCGGCAAAAGTAGCCTAATGACTGAATATGTTAGTGTCGGCTGCAAAGATGAAGTTGACTATGCTGACTCGCGTTCTTCGCAGAAGCCTAGTGAACGCGCCGGAGAGAAATGCACATTTCATACGGATTACATAAACAGAGAGCAGTCTGTTTTCTTTCGTTTTGAATTGTTCTGTTTAAAAGTAGACATGTCTGTGAGGCAAGTAGGCTATAGCCTACCTTATACGCTAAGTTTCGGTTCATCGATGAGACCAGCCCCAGTTCACGCACCGGCGCCTCCGTGCCATTAGCCTATATCTATTGTCTGCTATATTTACAACTTATTTATTTATTCCAGGCAATTGGTCGATGAAACATTGATTAAAATTAACATACAATTAATACAAATGGAAATTCACTTTAAAGAAAGGCTTTGTGCATCTGTTTGATGTCTCTGTGAAAGTTTTAAAGCAGTCTCTTAGTGCCGCTTTTCAGAGTGGTCACGTCCATAACATTGTTTTTTCCTCATAAATGCTAACAAGAAAAATAAAATAAAATGAATATTTTATATTCTGTGGAGAGCCAACCCTTCTTCATCCGGTGGGTATTACTTTTGCTTTGCGCAGTAGCCTAATTCACAGAAGTAGCCTACTAAAAAATATTTGGCCTAAAAGTTAAATATTTTTTGTGTCACGCATGTTTATTTCCCTCATATTAAATATAAAACACATGTGTAGACAGATTTTTTCTAATGTCTGGACTCCTTTATTAAGGGAGTATGGATACACAAACAGACGTTTCGATATATTCGTATTAAATGCATTTTCTGAGAATTTATATTTCAAGTTTTGACTGCAAATGTCACGTCCAACGCAATTGCTAAATTTTAAATAATTATTCCGCAACTAGTTTTGTGCTGTAGGTCTACGTATTTTATAGCCTAATGTTAACTTCAAATAATACTAATAGTAATTTAAAGATGTGTTAGCATTGGTTCTGGACGGGAAGGATAACTCTGGGAGTTGGAAGGAGTGTGTCGCGATTCTGCCTTCTCACACGAGACACAGGTTCATGGATCTGAGTGTCGCGATTTCGGTTTCATATCGCATATCGTTACAGCCCTGTAGCTAGTATCCTACCTGATACAACTATAAAATAGCAAGGTGACTAGTAAAACTAAAGCAGACGACTACCCTTGGCTAATAAAAAAAACTTATATTTAATAACTATTAAAAACTAATAACTTATAAACAGTTACATTTGTTCTCCTTTCTCTTTCTTTAATGTGAAATGCTGTTTGAATTTCCAAGATAGAAACGCATTCTTGCCCTGGCTCTGTTGTCCCAGCTCCATCTCTACCTCTAGCTCACACTTCTCCTCTTCAGACTCCATTGTGACTGATCACGCAAACCGCTCATTTTTTCGTTTTCATATTGGGGCTTCTGGGAAATGCATGGAGTTGCCTTAATTTATTTGGAGAGTGAATAAACTCATGAAACAGAAAAGTATCGTCATGTAATCCATTGATCTCAACAATGTAACTGTATTCTAAATACCAACTATTAAAATTGTAACTGTAACGGAATACAGTTAATCATAATTTGTATTCTGAATACGTAACGCCGGTACATGTATTCCGTTACTCCCCAACATTGTATATACATATATATATAGCTTGCTTCAGTAGATCTACACCCAAAGGATTTGGAAAATTGTATCTGAACTCGTGTCATCATTACATTTTGCCCTAAAGCCTGATAATGGTAAACCACTGTCACATAGTAACAGAAGGATTTCCTGTTAAGTTTTTTTTAAAATGATGTGTATTGTGAAAAGTGCTATACAAATACATTTCACTTGACTTGATATCTCAGGCATATCTGTCAGATGGTAGGGACATTTTAAGTGTGCTGTTTTAAATGATTGGATTACAAATAATTTTGGTTGGAAAAAAAGCCAAAAGCCCAAATAATAATAAAAAAGCGAGTGACACTAGTTCAAATCATTCATGCCATTCCTTTGTCCCTTTTATTTCCTTTCTGCTATACACACACTTTGATTGGTTGCCCACTACCAAGTCTAAGTAATATTCTGGTCTTTAGATATAAATAAAATCAGTTTTAATGTCAGTCGATCTGTGGGATTTTTTCACCTGTTTTATCATCTGTCAGGCAAAATTTGTAAGTCTCATTACTTAGCACATCTTCATCTTCAATCAGCATGATGTGAGGTATCAATCATACTTTTAGATCACAAATACTACAATTTGTGAGGTTTGTTCAAATCCACGAATGAGCAAAAGTGATGCTTGATCTAACAAATGAGTCATTTATGAAACAAAAATAAAATTCCCGAAGCACAGATCATCGGCAGAGGTCAGAGAATCTGTTATTACTTCTAAGAAACGTTTTCCATGAACAAACCAGATGCAGATATCAGGATGTCACTTTCTTTCTGTTTTGGACTTTCCCTCTGGCTCACACTCTTTCTTTTTATTTTTTTACACACACACACACACACACACACACACACACACACACACACACACACACACACACACACACACACACACACACACACACACACACACTCACACACACTCTTTCTTTTTATTTTTTTACACACACACACACACACACACACACACACACACACACACACACACACACACACACACACACACACACACACACACACACACACACACACACACACACACACACACACACACACTTTTTCAAATATGTCTGAAAGTGTAAAAAAGTTATAGAAGTTAGATAGAACTACAGAAGTTTTAAGCAAATGTACTGCACAGTAATGTATGCAAATATATTTAGTCTAACCGGTAGGTCTAACCAAGTTGTGTTTTTTAAAAATTACGTAAAATTTTTAGATGACTTAAAGGTTTTAAAGTACCGTTTCCATTATAACGTCCAATTTCAAAAAGTTTTTTTGCAGAAACAATTTTGAGTGTTTACGTATTCAAATGACACCTAAACTATAAAAAGTGATGTATGTTAAAATTAGGAGTATTATGTGGCAAAAAAAGTAGTTTTGTTTTTTTAAATTTGAAAATCCCTTTAATGCCTCCAGCAGCTGTTCAGATTATTATGGGGGAGAATTTGACATTTGTTCAATTACTGTTAGGTCCTGTGGGGAAAACTGTAATAAAATTAAAAATGACGAGCTCGTGATTTCTGTTTATACTCCGTTACACCATCGGTGTGTGGAGGTCACAGTGGCACTAACTGATATGTGTATGTGCCTTTAATCAGACTGAGAGGAAGTGATCAGGCACTTCCCTCCATGGACCGAAATCACATTAAAACATTAAAACATCTCTAACCTAAAGTACTGATAATGGAACTAAATAGGTAAAGGCCTTACAACTTCCCTTCTCTCCCAGAGAAAGAGGGAGGAGAGGGAAAGAGAGATAAAGGGAGCGAGAGAGAGAGAGAGAGAGAGAGAGAGAGAGAGAGAGAGAGAGAGAGAGAGAGAGAGAGAGAGAGAGAGAGGCTGGAGGCAACACTGTAAGCCTCGACTCTCCATTTTCTAATAAACTCCAGCAATCAGATCATTTGTGCTTTAAATGGGCAACTTGATGGCAGCAGTCTGCATTAGCCACTGGTGCTCTCACAATCTGATTAGACACAGACAGTGACAGTTTCCAGCCAAAGCAGTAGGTAACACAATGACAAACACGCACACACACACGGACACAAATGCACTGACAAACAAGGCCCTTGAGGCTCCCTCTCGTTGTCGTTCTCTCCTTCTCTCTTTCCCTCTATCTCTGAAGACCTTTTTTTTGCTAGTGTTTGTGGCACTAATTGAATTGCGTGGAGCAGATGTCATTATTGTTGAGCAGTCAAGCACTTGATGTTTCCAAGTTGTTAGACACTAATTTAAGCTTATTAGCAGCTTTACCAGGGAGCAAAGGTCGCAGCTATGCGTGTGTGCGCGCTGAAAAGCACACTGGAAGGAAAAAGGATGAGAAATCCCTACAAGGACAGGAGCAATAGATAATGGCAAGCTTTGATAGCAGAAAGTAGCTTGAAGCTGAAATGTGTAATTTTAGCACGACTTGCGTCATCAAATGGAATTATTGGGCCTGTTTATACCTGGCCACTTCATGCGTTTTCTATGATCGGGGAACTAGTAGCTTAGTATCTCTTCAGCAAGCCGACGTGCAAACTGCCATAAATTTAACTGACACTTCGGCATCGCAAGGCGCTGACACACAATCATCTTAATTTAAGTAGTGAGACTAAATTTTCTTACCAGTTCTGATGCTGCTTTCTCTCCTATTGCAGTCTTTGATCTTGAGTTCAATGATTCTATGTTTCCAAAACCATTGTTCGCGTTCGCAAACAGCATCACAAACAGCTTGTGTGATTGGATCTACCTCTCTCGGCCATGTGTGACAAGTGTGGCATGGAGTTCAATAGATCATGCTCTTGAGCAAAACAAGCAAGCTAACATGCAGTGCAACCTTTATTTTTCATTTCATATGTATACAGTGCTTAGCATAAGTGAATACACCCATGCTAAAGTTGATTAAAAAGAGGAATAAAAAAATAATCTTCTGGAAATTGATCTTAATGCCTTAATTAAAAAAATTAGGGAAAAATCCAACCTTTAAGGAAACCAATTGTCTTTGTGAATGAATAATGTATTGTAAATAAATAAATGTTCTTCCATAAAATACAGGTTGCATAAGTTAGTACACCCCTAAGTTCCCATTGCGGCAGGCAGATTTTAATTTTTAAAGGCCAGTTATTTCATGGATCCAGGATACTATGCATCCTGATAAAGTTCCCTTGGCCTTTGGAATTAAAATAGCCCCACTAAATCACATACCCTTCACCATACTCTCTAGTTAATCAAACATCTGTATATAAAGCAAAACAACAGAGAACAAAAAAATCAAAGTACGGCAGTTCAAAATTGTCATTTTTATTATTTACAGCAATAATCTGAGATTAATTAGATCTCAAACTAATTAATTTTCACCACCACACGTGGGCTCATAAGGTATGTTGTGCCAAGTTTGATGCCAAATATCAAATGATGTTCAAACCTGGATTCATGCATCTTGACACATCGTATTTAAAGGTACATGGTTACATTGGAAGCCTAGACGTTCCCATTCAGTCAGTCACCTTCAACGTTACGTCCCTATAGGGTCCCTATGGAAAGCGCAATAGCCACTGAACTGTGTTACGAGTTGTTACGTTCCACGTGCGTTTTGTTTTCACTGATCTGTTTCACGTGTTGGCCATTATGTTCATTGTGTTTCTCTTTCGTCCCTAGTTAACTATCTCTGCTCGCAGGATTGCTGTGATTGGCTGAGCCGGACGTTAGTCATCATTGAGGCGACGTTCCAGAACCAATCAAAGGCCGTTCAACTGGTTTTAAGAGAGTGGCGCGTTCATTCAGTCTCTCTCTCTCCTGTGGCGTGTTGAGCTCTGTGTAGCGAACTGAGTGATGTGCGATGTATTGGTGTGTGTGTATTCTATATCATAAAGGTATTACGATAATCTGGGAGGACGAACGGTAGGTCAGTATGCGGCGATATACACTGCCCGTAGGTCTGTCTCTGTTATACACACTAGGTTAGTTGTGAGCGCCAACCTTTGTACTTTTGTTATTTAGTTAGGTTAGTCAGCGCCGCGTGCGTGAAGATTGCGGTTTCTTTTTCACATTTTTTTTGAGTAGGGTTAGGGTTTAGCTTAAGGATTGTTTTTGTTATATTATGTTCTTTCCTTTGGCGCCACTTTTTGTTTGTCTCCCAATCTTTTTTTTTTTTCATTGCATTGTACATAACGCATCCATTGTCAAGTTACTGGAACTAGTGGCTTTGGCTTTTCTGTGAATAAAATCCAGTAATTTCTCTCTTTCAAAGTTTGTCTGACATGTTCTTCCAGTCTACTTCACATCTAGCAGCATATTAATATGTTAATGGTACGACATTCCCTAGGCCTTTTAAAGATCGTAACATTAAATGGGGGCTCGTCCGTTGCGAGAGGTCCAGGATCTTAGAAGTCATTTTTTTTCCCCAAGATATTGATTGCTGCTGATGTGAGTGGTGGAATGACCATGTTCAGTGTTTCCTTTGTAGAGTATTAGTGTTCGCGAGGTAGTGATTATCAGATGGGCTGGTGGACTATTTGGTTAGTGATTTCTGACAGGAGTAAGTATGGCTGATTTTGATTTAGAAACCTTTGTTAGTGCACCTACGGTGGAGCAATTTGATAGGTGTAGAAAAGATGATTTGATGTGTATCGCTGCTCATTTCAAGATCGCTGTTTCGAAGCATCGGCTTAAAAGGGATATTAAGTCTACTGTGTCCCAAAGGTTGGTGGAATTAGGTGTCTTGGAGTTGCCTGTCAGTGATGTTGCCTCTGGTGCGGAAGAAGGCCCTAGTGAGGAGGAGCTGAGCAAAACGGCTGAGGTGGAGGGTTCTGAAGCCAAAGCTGTTCTGCCGCCCTTCTATCCTTCCTCTCCTGGCTCAGATGAGGCTGGTACGCGAGTGAAGGTCCGTGTAGCACGAGTGCAAATGGAGTCACGCGAACGAGCAGAAAGCCGTCGAATTGAGGCAGATATGAAATTTCGACTTGAAATCCGTAGACTCGAAATCGAGGCGGAGACGCAGGTGAAGCTGTGTGAACTTGAATTGAGTGCAGGCAAGATGACACCTGTTCCAGGTACGCAACCCTTACAGCCCACTGATGCTGGCTTGGGGGGAATCACCTTTGAGGTCAGTAAACATATTACGCTTGTGCCGCAGTTTCGAGAAACGGAGGTTGATTCATATTTTAATGTATTTGAGCGGATTGCGTCTACACTTCAGTGGCCCAAAGAGGTCTGGTCGTTGCTGTTGCAGTGCAAGTTAACTGGGAAAGCCCAAGATGTTTGCGCTACATTGTCGTTAGAGGATAGCGTGAATTACGAAGCAGTAAAACCTGCAATTTTGCGCGCGTATGAGTTGGTACCCGAAGCCTATAGGCAACGGTTTAGAAGCCATCAGAAAAGATCTAATCAATCATTTATTGAATTTGCGAGAGAGAAAAGCATATTGTTTGATAAGTGGTGCATATCGAGTAAGGTGAATGATTTTAAAGACATGCGAGAATTAATTCTTCTAGAGGAATTTAAGAATTGTTTATCTGAGCGTGTTGTCGTTTACTTAAATGAACAGAAAGTGTTATCTTTGTCGCATGCTTCTGTTTTGGCCGATGAATTTGAATTGACGCATAAAAATGTGTTCACTTTTGCGCGTTCTGAGAGAGCTGTGTCATTTCAAGTGGATTCGAATAGTTCATCACGTCCGAAAACAGCTACTGTGAAGGTGAAAGAGGATCGAGCATGTTTTTATTGTCATAAACCTGGTCATTTAATTGCTCATTGTGTTGTGTTAAAACGAAAACAGTCGAATTATGCACATAAGAGCGCAGGTTTTGTTAAAGTGGTTGATCCTGTTAAGATTGAGTGTAGTGATAAGCCTGATCCTAGTTACGCTCCTTTTCTGCTGGAAGGGTTAATTTCCTTTACGGGAAATTCTGAGGAGCAAAAATGCGTAAAAATGTTGCGGGATACTGGGGCAATGCAGTCTTTTATTAGTGCAGATGTACTGTCGTTTTCTGAGCAAACCTATTGTGGCAGTAATGTGCTGGTACAGGGCATTGAGATGGGTTTTGTCCAGGTTCCGTTGCACCAGGTTCATTTAGAGTCAGAATTGTGTACGGGTTTGGTGAAGGTGGCGGTCCGTGAGAGTTTGCCTGTTGGAGGAGTACAATTCATCCTTGGCAATGATTTAGCTGGTGGGAAAGTTATGCCTTTCCTGGAAGTGTTTGATAGACCAGTTCTGTCAGATCAGCCTGATGAACTGTCGAGGTCTTATCCTGAAACTTTTCCAATTTGTGTAGTTACGCGAGCTCAGTCTCGTAAAATGGATGCTGAGGATTTGGCTGAAACATTTATGGCACCTGTTTGTATCAGTGATGTGTTACCCCATAATGAGAGTAAATTGCTGAAAAGTCGCCTGCTCTGAGCACTCTGAATGTAAAGTTGCGTATAACGCGTGACGGGGTTATTGCTGCTCAAGAGGATGAAAGTCTTCGGAAGTGTTTTGCTGCTGTTGTTCCTCTAGAGAAAATTCAAGAGAGGAAAACTGCTTATTTTGTTGAGAGCGGGTTACTGATGCGTAAGTGGTGTTCTGAGAGTGCCGATGATGCTGAATGGAACATTGTGTATCAGATTGTGATTCCTTCTTGTTACCGACCACAAGTTTTTTCTTTAGCTCATGATCATGATTTGTCAGGACATCTAGGAATCAAGAAAACCTATCATCGGGTTTTAAGACATTTCTTTTGGCCGAGAGTAAAAGCTGATATCACACGTTTTTGCCGCACCTGTGGCACCTGTCAGATTATTGGTAAACCAAATCAGGTAATTCTGCGTGCTCCTCTTGTTCCTATTCCTGTGATAGGAGAGCCGTTTGAACACGTTATTGTTGATTCTGTCGGTCCCTTGCCTAAATCCAAGTCCGGTAATCAAATCCTTTTGACAATAATGTGCAGGCCCGCCGACAGGGGGGAACAAACGGGTCTGTTGTCCCGGGCCCAGGTTAGTGGGGGGGACCAGAACTGGGCCCTCATTAAATTATGGAATAATTGTTAAAAAATAAATAAAATAGGCATATTTGTGGAAAAAATATCTAATATTTGAGTTACATAAAAGCTTTTTATTTGTTTTCTTCCTAATTGTCCTTGAAATAGTGGTCAAGAACCCCCCCACCCCAAAACAAAAATGGTTTGGCCACTGATCAAATTTGATGTTGTCATTTGATTTGAAGTTCAATAGAATAACGTTACGCTCAAAATGTCCGGTCAGCACAAGTCCGGTGCTCAGAAAAGAAAAGAAAGGAGAAGAAGAGAAGAGAAAATAGAGGCCTTCGAGATGTCCTAAACAAATATTTTAAAAAAGGTGGTGACAGTGAAGCTGTAACTAACGTTAGTAAAGTCAACGTAGAGCAAGGTAAGAAACAGCGCAGCCAACGTTTTTGAGTGTTGTCGAAGACCCGGTACTTCGGTACCAAGTCGGTACTATTTTTTTTTATAAACGTCACGCCACAGTGCCAGTTTTTCTCACCCGGTACTTGATGCGCGTGCATGCCCGAAGCGCGTGCAGTTGCGTCCTCTTCATAAAAGTGCTGAGACATTGCGACCGGCGGTTCTGCTGATGTGGTAGCTGTAAATCCACTTGTTGATAAGAAAGGAGGAAAGAGCCACATATGGAAATATTTTGGATATTAGCTCATAATAGCGACGCGGCGCGCTCGTTTTTACAGGCGCGCCTAAGTTCATTGTTGCATAGCAACGACAGACGCCACGGGAGAGCACGCGCTCGTGGAAAGGAGAAAGCGGTGCGAACTGCGCTCTCCATGATGACGAGGAAGTATTAGCAAAGAATTCATTGATTTCTAGCCCTTGCATTAGCTTTACTACTAGATATATTTATGGAGATGAGAAATAAAAAGCCGGCTGAAATGCGTCACTGTCATCATCGGTGAACAGATAATGGGCCAGATCCGAGTCTATTTTTGCTGCGCTGCTCATGCTTAATTAAAAGTGAAAGTACACTTTTGATGGACAAAAAATAAATATGATTTCACACAAAAAGTGCCCAAAATGCACAGATTTTGCATGTCTGTGTTTTAACAAGAACTGTTTAACAAGACTGTCAGCTGGCCTGATAATGTGTACGGCGACTAGATTTCCGGAGGTTATACCCTTGAGAAGGATTACAGCGCCTGTTGTAACTAGAGCCCTTGTTAAATTCTTTTCTATGTTTGGTTTACCCAGAATTGTGCAGTCAGATCAAGGCACTAATTTTCTTTCTAGAATCTTTACTCAGTTGTTGTCCAGTTTAAGTATATCTCATAGTGTTGCGAGTGCCTATCACGCTGAAAGCCAGGGGGCGCTTGAGCGTTTCCACCAAACGCTTAAGGCAATGCTGAAGAAGTATTGTATGGATACGGGTAAAGAATGGGATGAGGGGGTACCACTACTTCTTTTTGCAATTAGAGAAGCAGTTCAGGAAAGCCTTGGATTCAGTCCTGCTGAATTAGTTTTCGGACATACCGTCAGAGGATGCTTTTTTTTTTTTCATTGCATTGTACATAGCGCATCCATTGGCATGTTACTGGAACTAGTGGCTTCGGCTTTTCTGTGAATAAAATCCAGTAATTTCTCTCTTTCAAAGTTTGTCTGACATGTTCTTCCAGTCTACTTCACATCTAGCAGCATATTAATATGTTAATGGTACGACATTCCCTAGGCCTTTTAAAGATTGTAACACGAGTGTTGGGGATACAGATGCTTGCAAGCTACGACTAGCCCTTTTGGCAACTGCTCTTACAATGCCGTAACCTACCCAGCGCCCCATGAAGCCCGAGGAGGTAGTCCTCCATACCAAAGGGGTTGGAAGGAGCAGGGTTTACTCTGAGGATGGTTGAAGCTGCTGTTCCTACTAGAGGGCTGCATTGGGATTGAGTCCCACCGGGTCCTGCGGGACCCAACGTAAATCTCGCGGGAGCGGGGGGTTTGAACTTTGCTGCGGGCGGGAATGGGTGGCTAAAATAAAACTGCGGGATCGGGAGGTAGCTTAGTGAGTCGACATGATGGAGAGATGTCAATAAATGATGTGAAAAAGAACCTCAAACAGGTATTTACAGCACAAAACCTAAGCAAGGCTGACATTTGGACTACTATTCATCTTCCTGATCAGTGCGTCAGAATACATGCAGGCCAGGGAAACGAAACAAAACACCCCATGAATATCTTTAATAATAGCAATACAAATACGAGTTTTTTCCTGTGGGACGGGAGAAGACACAAAATCAATGCATCTCTATTATTGTGCGGGAATAAATTCTCAAAGTTTTGCTGGTGTGGGCGGGAGTGGACATACATATTGCGGGAGCGGGCGGGAGTGAAACACATACGTTGCGGGAGCGGACGGTAATGGTCAGAAATTCGGCGGGCGCGGGCGGGATGAAGAAAACAGTCCCGCGCAGCGCTCTAGTTCCTGCCCCAGGGAAGAGTGCTTCGGAATTCAATTTCCATCGTTTCTCAGGAATCGTTCCCAATGCCAAAGGAGGAGAATGTAAAAGAGACCTCACCCTGCCCGAAGGGAGGTAACGTGTGGAGGTTACACATATGGACTGACCAGTGGGGCAGTGCTACATATGGAAGATCTCTGCGGTAGGTCCGGTGCAGAGACCGGCCAGAGCAGAACCGCCCAGGGAAAGACACATGTTTACCGTGAGGGAAACTGTATTCTGGACAATACACATATGGGATTACCGAACAAGGAAACGCATCATATGGGCATCTAGCCCAATAAAAGGGCTAACCGGCCGGTCATTCACAACTGGGTCAGGTGTCAGATGCCACTGCTGCGCCTGACTGCCGAAGGATGCTGGAGAAACTCAACTCAGGGTGGGGAACTGAAGAACCAGTAGGCGCTTATATCCCCCAGTTAGAGGGGAATGGCGCAGCAAGCAAGACACCGAGCCAGTCTTCCTGCACATTACAGCTAGGGAGGGGCTGTCATGAAGAGCATCAGTTCTGGGAACCAGGTTCGATTGGGCCAGTATGGCGCATCTAACAAGATGCTCTTTGTCCTCCCTAACCTTGCAGTGTCTGTGCAAGAAGGATCACTAGGGGAAACGCATAATTGCGTAGGGCCAGCTGTGTGAAAGTGCATCCATGGCGAGGGTCCCATCGGTCAGGGAATAGAACAACTGGCAGTGGCCAGGCTCCTGGGAGGCAAACAGGTGTACCTGGGAATGAAGTCTCCATTCTCCCGGGAACATGAGTTGTTGTGAGAGCGCATTGGCCACACAATTTAGCTCGCCCAGAATATAAATAGTATGTAGCGACTTGAGCCGCTGCTGACTCCAGGGGAGATGGCGGACAAGTTGCGACATGCAACGGGAGCGTAGACCACCTTGATAGTTGATGTACGCTACTATCGATGTGTTGTCCATCTGGACTAGTACATGCTTGCCATGCAGCAGCAGTTGGAACCAGCACAGGGCAAGGAGTACTGCTAGCAACTTGAGGCAATTGATATGCCACTGCAGTCGAGGTTCTGTCCAGGAGCCCGAGGCAGCATGCCCATTGCATACGGCACCCCAGACAGTGTTGGAGGCATCGGTTGTGACAACAACATGCCTGGACACTTGTTCTAGCAGCACTCCGTCCAACCAATGGGCTGAATGTTTGGCGACAGCTCTGTTTGATGGTGATGATCTGCTGAAGCGGTCTCATATGCATCAATCCAAGTGGTGTGACCGCGGCTGCAGATTCCAAATGCCCTATGAGCCTCTGAAATTGCTTCAGTGGAATTGCTGTCTTCTGCCTGAACGTATTAAGGCAGTTCAGTACAGACTGTGCAGGCTCGCTGGTGAGACACGCTGTCATATTGACCGAGTCCTACTAAACACAGAGAAAAGAGATGCTCTGCACAAGGGAGAGCTTGCTCTTTTCCCAGTTGACCTGAAGCCCCAGATGTGTGAAATGCCTGAGCACCAGGTCCCAGTGTTTGCATAACTGATCTCGGGAGGGGGCCAGAATGAGTCGAGATAGTTGAGGATGCAAATTCCTGCTTCCCTGAACGGGGCATGGGCAGCTTCCGCGACTTTGGTAAAGACAAGGGGAGACAGGGACAGCCCAAAGTGGAGGACCTTGAACTGATATGCTCGACCCTCAAACGCAAATCAAAGTAGGGGTCTGTGTCAAGGTAAATTAGAGTTATGGAAGTACGCATCCATCAGGTTGAACGCTACAAACCAATCCTGGGAGCGAAAGCACATAAGGATGCATTTCTGCGTGAGCAACTTGAATGGGAGCTTGTGAAGCTTGTTCAAGACAAGCAGATACAAGATTGGCCATAACCTCCCACTGTTCTTGGGTACAATGAAGCACGGACTGTAAAATAACGACTTCCCGGTGCCCAAGACGGCTAGTTGGTAGTGTCATGCCAGGGCACGATGTGCTTTGTGGCCTCCGTCTGCTTCTGGACTTCCGGGAACTGCTGGGCAAAGTCCTCGACAGTGTTGCCGAAAGCCAGCCTGGGAGATGGGGGCGTTGAGAAAGCAAACTTTGTCGGTGTCTTTATCCAGAATCACACAGACGGAAAGCTTTATTAAAAAAGACCGCTGACCGCCCGTCATTGCTCTTTAAGGGAACTGCTCTGAAAGCCGAAGCGCAGAGGGGTGAAACGCTGCACTCTCCCGTGCCCAGCAAGGCCGGATGCAAGACACCGCTGAATGCGCCTTTACACTGGCAGAGAGATCCCACGACGAGCTGCAGGCCATAGCAAAATTGCTGTTTTCGGAGAAGGTCTCCTAGTTAGCAATCAAAACTGCTGTCTGCTCTTTATACTTCAAGAAATGTACTCTTTCTCTTGAAAGGCGAATGGAATGAGCGATCGCTGTACAACTACTCGGTTTCGAAGCAAAATATAAAGTGAGTAATGCAGGTCCTATATATACCCGTATGTCTGTGTGGTTGTGACTCGGCATGCAAATCTCATTGGCTCGTTTTGTTACCACTTGGAGATGATTGGGCTCCCGGACAAGACCCCATGACGTCAGTCCGACATAACGTCGAACTTGACTGACTGAATGGGAACCACCTTTATGGTACTTACAGCTCACTAGCATTCAAATGTTTGGGGTGGATACGATTTTTTTATGTTTTTGAAGTATGCTCACAAAGGCGGTATTTATTTGATCAAAATACTGTAAAAACTGAAATATTGTGACATTTTATTACAATTTAAAATATGAGTTTTATTTAATATATTATGAAATGTAATTCATTCCTGTATTCGAAGCTGAATTTTCAGCATCATTACTCCAGTATTCAGTGTCAAATGATCCTTCAGAAATCATTCTAATATGCTGAAGAAACATTTTTAATATTATCAGGGTTGAAAACAGTAGTGCTGCTTTATATTTTTTTTGGAATACATTTCTCAATCAGGATTCTTTGCTGAATATAAAGTTCAAAAGAACAGCATTTATTTGAAATTGAATTATTTTATTTTTTAACAGTGTAAAGGTCTTTACTGCCACTTTTCAATTCAATTTAATGGACAATCTTACTGACCCCAACATTTTGAACAGTGGGGTATATGTTGCTTTTTTGTCATTTTTGGAGCTTGACCTCCTGGGGCCTCATGTATCAATCTTTCGTACGCACAAAAACTTTGCTTACGCCAGCTTTCACGCTCACGGTCGGATGTACTAACAGTGAAATTAAAGTGAGAATGTGTGTTACTCTATACGCCAATTTCATGTCTGGCGTACGTACATTTCTCATAGTCTTTGTTTGTTGGCGACTCTTACAGGCAATGAAGTTAAGTTGCAAACATTACACAGCGAATTGTTCTACAAGTCTATCGCACTACCACCTGTGGGAAGCATTGCTATCAATTTGCAATTTATAAAATAATTTACATATATTGTCACACGAGCCTTATGGGAATATTCTATCAATTATGCAATTAAGTAAGAACATATAAAAGCATATGCAAATTGATACAACCCTTAGTCTATGGCAATGGCAGCTTTGGCCTTATTAGAGGACATTGCTGATGGCAGAATCCGAAGAGAACGAGTTTTTAGGGACCACAATGATTTTCTGGCCCAGGATGATGGCTGGCTTATCAGCCGTTTCAGATTTCCAAGGGCTATCCGCTTGGAGCTCTGTGCGGAGTTGGGTCCGAATCTAAAGAGAGAGACAGCGAGGAGCCACGCAATACCCGTTCCCTTGCAGGTGCTGACAAAACTTGGTTTCCTGGCAACTGGTTCTTTCCAAAGGGAACTGACAGACTGCTCAGGAATAAGCCAGTCGTCTTTGAGCCGTGCAATGCCAGCGGTATGGGTCGGGATCATCCGTTTGTCTACCAGGTATAAGGTTCCCATATGATGCAGTTGACCAGCCAAACATTAAAACGCAATTGTAGCGATAGGCGGTTTTCCTAATGTAATCGGAGCGATCGACTGCACACACATTGCTATAAAGGCGCCATCTGAAGAATAATTTGCACATGTGAATCGGAAACATTTCCATTCAATAAATGTGCAGATAATATTGGTTACCTTCGTGGCAGTCCTGTAGTAAATCCGAGTCTCCCACAGCAGCAGATACTACTCCAGAGAGTAAGGTGTCACCCATAATCGAGGCAACTCTCTGCTCAAAGGGTGTAAGTTCATCGACCCCTTTACCACTGCCTGTTCTGCCCAAAATGTGTCAGTGCGCAGCAGTTCTCCATTTAATGTCCAGCTTTATATCAGACATTTTCTTTTTAAGGTCATTTACAGTGCGACTTTCAGATACCACCGCATTGACGGCATCAGCCAAACTTTCCCACTCATATTTTTTCCTTTTGTTATTAATTCCGGATGACAAAGTTCCAAATTTTTCCTTGTTTCTACCTCAGATAGTAGCACCTCCGATTCACTTTCTATAAAGTTTTGTTTCTTGCCGCTTGCTTTAGCCATTTCTTACTCCTTTCTTTTGCCAAAGTGGACTCATTACCATATTTAAATGTATTTAATTAAGGGAGGAGACTGGGTGGGGCGTTGTGCTCGTGCATGTGCGCTGATGTTTACGTTAATTGGGATGTACAAAGAGAATATGCTTGATATCCTTCGTACGCAGAGATTCATACATCTGTTTTTTTATGTGCGTACGCACATTTACAGCTTTGTCCGTACGCAATGTTTTAGTATGAATTCAACGCAAGTCTTTGTACATGAGGCCCCTGGTGATTCTGAAAGTGTGGTCACTGATCAGCGCAAACATTCTGAAGAAACTTCTATTGTTGTCTTCCACTCAACAACATACGGGTCAATAAATGATGACAGAATTTTTCTATCCCTATAACTGCACAGCTTTAAATGTGTCTATGCCACTCTTGCTCCATCACTATGCTTCCATCTCCATCCCACTATTTCTTAGTTTATTAATCAAGGTCAGATGATACCACATCTGTCTGAGAGAGTAACAGTGAAATTATCGACCCTGCATAAACACCTGTTGTTACACTGACGAAGCCCATTAGCGCTGCGGGCTAATGTCGCGGAAATGCCGCCTTCTGAAAGGAACCTCTGCTTCTTATCAGACAGAAACAGGAGGAGCCCGGCTGTGCTCAGCACATTCAAATGGCCCATCAAATCTAATCAGAGCACCTGTAAAAGCCTGCAAAAACACAGAAAGAGAGTGCAGTGTCTCCAGTTACCCAGCAGCTCTCGCACAGAAAACCACCACTATACAGTGGGGCAATAAGATAGGCCATTCAGATACTGTAAAGCAGGAGGGGGCACAACAGCATCATGTTTTTCTGTGGCTGTGAAGCTGATTATTAGGGAAACCAGTTTAAACTTCAGAGAAGACACCATTAAATGGCTCAACAAGCACAGTTTTCTTTCCTGTGTTGATGTACTTCCTTTTGAAACAGGAAGCTTGGGTGGGAAGCTTTTCTTTTTTAATCAATACTTTTTCACTGTTTTCCCATAAGAGAAAGACTGTAGATTGTAAATGTTCATCTAACCTTTTGTAGCAGGGTATGTATAACCCTTGCTGTTATTGGTTGATGTCATGCTAACCCTGTGAGCCTATCAGTGCCGAATGTAGCAGGGTGATGTATAGCCCTTGCTCTGATTGGTTTATGTCATGCCAACTCTGTGAGCCTATCAGTGCCCAGTTTGGGGAGTATAAAAATGTGAGTGGTTTGTTGGCCAGGTATGTATCACTATGGGTCCTGCCCCTTGTAAACTTCATGTTGTGAGTAATGGTAGGTGTAGTAGCGTTGGGTTTGAACCTCAAACTTTGAACTTGATTGAGATGTTTACATCAGTATATTTGTGGCTGGCAGGAGAGTTTGATGCATCCTCTGGTTTTGCTCTCTGGTGTGCACTGGCTCTTGCAATAGCTGCTAGGTAAGTTTATGTATGTAAAAAAAGTGTTCTTTGTTAATGGGAGACTGAATTGCTTGCATGTTTTTAGTGTGTTGTCTCGTAAGCGGCGGCATTCTCATAAGGTGAGTGACGATGTGTAGTACAGTGCTGCAAACCTCCTGTGGCATGTATGATTTTAAGTTAATTTAGTTTGTTTTTAATTCTAAGTAATTGTTTCTTATCTTTGGCAGGTGCGACAATGTCCAAGGGTACCTCTGATTTATTTGTGGGCGGGATTTAAACCTTCTAATGTGACTGCACTGCTGCTTTGCCTGGGTATCAATTGAATGCTCTTGTTGGCGAAGCTTGCTTTATTTTTATTGTTTTGAGTTTTGTCTAAACTTGAGAATTTTGTTTCTGAGTAAATGTATTTGTTATTTTGCTTTATGAATGTGTACTTTTGTTCTACAAGTATAGAATCTTTTGTATGTCAGTAGTTTGTGTATTTTCTTTTCATTGGATCGCTGAGTGGGAGGGGTTGGCCGTGGTTAAAATTTGATTTTGTGTATTTGCACGTAGTGCGTTTAATACTTTATCACTGTGTGTGTTGGATATTGAGTGTGGGGTGGAAATCCAAAGTGTCTCTGCTGGCCATCTTCCTCTTTGTGTCTTTAGTAAATGTTGTTATTTGGTATGGTTTACTAGTGAGACTTGGCATTAGGTATTGTATGTCTTCATTCTTGTTCTTTTGTATTTTAATAAAGTGACTTGTTTGTGTATTTTAGTCCACCCATCCTTGCTCACCCCTGCATTCGGCAACGAACCTGTGTGCCCTGGTATAGGGCTGTTATTTTCCTGGTGTATTCCAGGTGGCGTAGTCTAGCATTGATTATAGGATCTTTGGTCCCTTGCAGGTATTATATATTTATTTTCAAATGTCCTCCGCTTCGCCACACTTTCATTGAAGTAAAATAATTGAAAGTGGGGGAAAATCACAGTATGAAATAAATGTTTTTCTCCAAAACACGTTGGGAACAATTATTTGCCCCCTTTTATTGAATACTTTTTGCATCTTCCTTTTGCCAAGATAACGGCTCTGAGTTCCCTTTTGAGGGAACTCGCGATGCGTCGATGACGCTTTGGGAACGCTTCCAGTGTGAATGCGTCTAAAGCATCAATGTCAACTAGTCCAATGGATGTAATGAACGTCATGAGCGGGTGGGGCCACCCACAAGCTTTGTGTGATGTGTTTGGGAGTGGAGCATGCGGTATCAGCCTTCGAGGGGGCTGATTGCCGGCATTGTGAGAAGCTTTTGCTTCGCATGCTCTGCTCCCGCCTGTCACTTTTTGAGGAAAGTGACCAGGCTTGCGGTTTTTAGGGTGCAGGACCCGCATCTGCTGAGGCAGCGCGGAGAATGCATTCCTGGGGATCGCAAATGGATCTCTTTACGAGTTTGGAGACGGGTCCGAGGGCCTTATCTTCTCCCTTTTCCGAGGGATCGAATGCTCTCTCTCCGGTATCAAAGCCCGCGCCGCGGTTTCTTCCGCCTGGGGAGAGAGACCAATGCTTCAGTGCTCTACCTCTGAGGAAGTAGATGTGTTGAGCATTGAAAGTGACACAATCATGGGGGAAGAGGATTCGCCATCTCTTTCCCCAGCGTATGAGGATCTGGTGGAGGTGATTACTAAGGCTGTAGATAAATTAAATATTGAATGGCAAGCAGAGAAAAGGCGCGCTCGTCCTAAAAATAAAAATAAATTGAATGGCCAGCAGAGAAAAGGCGCGCTCGTCCTAAAAATAAAAATAAATTAAACGATCACTTCCTTCCCTCTATTGTTTCACCTCCATCAGGGGGCCTTAAATTTTTTCCCGATCTGCACAGCGAGCTGGAATAAGCCTTACTCGTCTCGTATTTTCAGCCCCCAAGTTCATGTATATTCAGATATTAGGGCGTTGAGAGAGTATGGCTGTGGGGCGATGCCCTAGGCAGAACAGACTTTTGCCAGCTATCTGTCTACCGGTTCAGCATCGTCCCTGAAGGTGTCGGATCTGCCCACTAAACCATTTAAGAAAACTATTTCTAATCTAGTGGGCAAAGCATATACGGCAGTGGGTCATGCCGGAGCCTGCTTGCACACTATGGCAGTGCTACAAGCATATCAGGCTGACCTACTGGGGGATTTGGACAGAAGTGAGGGAGTTGGGCCCGATGGGGTTCGAGAACTTCGTTAGGCCACAGATTTATCTCTCAGGGCTACTAAGGAGACAGCCAGGGTAATTGGTCGATCTATGGCAGCCTTTGTGGCCACTGAGAGACACCTCTGGCTCAATTTGGCGGAGATCAAGGAGAAAGATACAGCTTTCCTTCTTGATGCTCCTATTGATCCTTCTGGTCTCTTTGGCGACTCGATTGATTTGGTCGTCGAGAGTTTCCAGAAGGCCAAATTACAGTCAGAGGCGGTTAAAAAATCTCTCCCTCGTTATGTCCAAACCCCTGGGGCTGCTGGGCCTGAGCGGCTCCAGCCGTTTAGTTTCTCATACGCAGCACAGCAGCCAAAGCCTTCGAAGCAGAAGCCGGATCTGAGGACCTTTCTTCACGCTGAGAAGGCTTCGGCTCAAAAGAAAAGGTCTTTGCGCCACCGGCGTCAGACGGGTGAGGGCAGCCCCATCCGGGGTGGAGCGGTGTACACCTTATTATACGGATCTCGGTGTCCTCACGGGACCGTTCTGCCAACCCCGCCACCCTTGGTTCTTCGGGATGCAGCGGTCTGCAGCGAGCTTCTGGCGCAGCGTCAACTCGACATTGCTTCAGACTCGCGCCCTCTGAGGGGAGTTCGAAAACAGTCTCAATTACACCAGAGGCCAGCCTCGAGGGGCTGGTTCCCTTGGTAGATTTTCTGGCAGTGCGGAAGCTACTGCAAAATATATCTCTATGGGTCCTGCAGATAGTAGTAAGAGGCAGATTCCAGTTTGGTTCTCGTCCTCCAGGCTACCACTGGGTGTTGCTTACGTTAGTGCATCCCGAGCAGGCTCTGGTAATAGAGCAAGAGGTAAAGGCCCTGGTAGCAAAGGAAGCTATAGAGCAGGTGTACTCACCCGACATTGCGTCTGGTCTTTACAGCCGTTATCTCATTGTTCCAAAAAAGGATGGAGAACTGCGTCATATACTAGAACTTCTTCTGTAGGAGCGTTCGGTGCTGGAACTCAAGTCCAAGATGCTAACACTTAAACAGATCATGACTCAAATCAGATCCGAGGACTGGTTTGTCACGATAGATGTGAAATACGCATACTTCCATATCTCCATCCTCCCTCAGCACAGGAGGTTCCTGCGGTTTTCTTGCGGGGGCAAAGAACACCAGTATCAGGCACTTCCTTTTGGTCTAGCTCTATCACCCCGCACATTCACGAAGTGCGTAGATGCAGCTCTGGCCCCGCTCAGGCTGCAGCATACGCATTTTGAATTGGAATTCTAGCGGAATCAGAACAGTTAACGGTTCGGCATCGAGATGTCTACCTCGCTTATATGTGAAGGTTGGGGTTAAGGCTCAATGCCAAGAAGAGTGTGCTTTCTCCAGTACAGAGGACCACTTTTCTTGGAGTGGTCTGGGATTCAGTCACGATGCGAGCCGTTTTGTCACGTTCAATGTGATACCCTTTGACCTGCTGTACGTGAGACCTTTACAGTGGTGGCTCAGTGAGGCCAGAGGACTGGAGACTCCACCCCGAGGCGGTGGAGCAAATATGGGAGTTTACTGCCAGGTAGAAGTGGATCTGTTTGCGTCTCAGCACACAACGCACTGTCCACTTCTCCCTCACTCAACCCCCTGGGGCTGGATGCTATGGTGCAGACGTGGCTGAGGCATCCTGGCGGATTCACTCCAGAACTCCTGGGAGCAGAGCAACAGGGGAAATGCGTACAGACGTGGCTGTGGCATGGCCCGTCATGAGGTCTACGTGGCGGCCATTGCGGCTTTCCACGCCCTGGTGGGTGGTACATCTTTGGGTCGAGACCCCCTGATCACTCGTTTCCTTCGTGTCACCTTGAGGCTGAGGCCTGCATCTTGCACTAGGGTTCTGGCTTGTAACCTGGCAATAGTACCAGAAGGCCTATCTGGGGCTCCCTTTGAGCCCTTAGATTCGGTCTCAGAGAAGTTTCTTCCTTTTAAGACTATTTTTCTGCTAGCTATTTCGTCCCTCAAAAGAGTCTGAGACCTTCAGGCACGACTGGTTATGGTTATGATTACGACTGTAACCATATTTCCCTGAGATAGGGAACGAGACGATGCGTCGCCCTGACATCCTTCCTGCATCACTGTGATCGACTTGCTACGACAATTTTCGAAGCTAATGCCGGTTTCACCGGATGCGCTCTTACCTCTTCCTGGTCATGACATCATCGCCTGTGACATTCATTCCATCCATTGGACTAGTTGACATAGATGCTTCAGATGCATTCATGCTGGAAGCATTCCCAAAGCGTCATCGACGCATCATCTCGTTCCCTATCCCAGGGAACTATGGTTACAGTCGTAACCTGAGACATTTTCTTCTATAATGCCTGATGAGTTTGGAGAACAACTGACAAGAGATCAGACCATTCCTCCATACAGAATCTCTCCAGATCCTTCAGATTGCCAGAGACATTTTCTTCTATAATGCCTGATGAGTTTGGAGAACAACTGACAAGAGATCAGACCATTCCTCCATACAGAATCTCTCCAGATCCTTCAGATTGCCAGATCCATGTTGGCACTTCTCTTCAGTTCAGCCCACTCATTTTCTATAGGGTTCAGGTCAGGAACTGAAATGGCCATTGCAGATACTTGGTTTTGTGCTCAGTGTGCTTTGTTTTTGGATCACTGTCCTTTTGGAAGATCCAAACATGGCCCGTTATAAGATTTCTAGCACAGGCTGTTAGGTTTTGATTTTTTTATCTGTTGGTTTTTGATCGAATTCATTAAGAATTCATGATTCATGATCCATGTATCTGAACAAGATGTCCAGGACCTCTGGCAGAAAATTAGGCCCACAGCATTAAAGATACAGCAGAGTATTTCATTTTACACATGGAGTACTTTTTATCCCTCTGTGCACCAAACCCATCTTAAGTGTTTGCTGCCAAAAAGCTCTTTTTGTTTTTCATCTGTCCATATAACATTTGAAAATACTGACACTACTGGAACTTCAAACGGCATGTGTTCTATGTTTTTAGAAAAAAAAAATTGCTTTTGAACTGAATTTTGAATTAGCTTTTGGGTTGAACTGAAGAGAAGAAGCGCCAACATGGATCTGGGAATCAACAAAGGATCTGGAGAGATTCTGTATGGAGGAATGGTCTCTGATCTCTTGTCACATGTTCTCCAAACTCATCAGGCATTATAGAAGAAAACTCAGAGCTGCTATTTTGGAAAAAGGAGGTTGCAAAAAGTATTTAATAAAAGGGGGCAAATAATTTTTCCCAATGTGTTTTTGGAGAAAAACATTTATTTCATGATGTGATTTTTTCCCCCACTTTCAATTCTTTTACTTCAATGAAAGGTTAGATTAATATAATATCAAAAGGATTAACAATGCAGATCTATTTTTTACAGCCATCTTTGATCATATTTACCAAGAGGTCAAATAATTCTGACCAGCACTATATATGCCTCTCATGCTGATAGATTATCTGAACGTGTTCCTCCCAAACTTTGTTAATAAAACATCTTATGTGATCGGCAATGACCGATTTACGTCAGTGGCTGACAGAAAATCAACCGTGACAGCACATGCTTTAAGGAAAGTGATCTTACAGCTCTTCACTAGAAATTCAGTTGTTGTTTGGCCATTTGAACCACAAATGATCCCAGAAGGACACTAAGGATACTTATTTTAAAGTGATAGTTCACCCAAAAATAAAAATTCTGTTAACATTTATGTTGTCCCAAACCTGTATGCTTACTTTCTTCAGTGGAAAAAAAATGAAGACATTCTGAAGAAAATTTTTGAAGAGTTGTTTTTGTCCACATTGGACGCCTTTGACTTTCTTTTTATGGACAACAAAAACAAACACAGACATTTTATAGAAAATATTTTCTTTTGTGTTTAACATAAGAAAGAAATGAGACGTCTGGTCACCCTAGTGTATATGAAGGCTGTTTTTTTTTTGCATGTCTGCATCCAGGCAGATTCATTTCTTTGAGAGCTTTGTGACTTGCGGTTCATTTTTTCATGCCTTCTTCTTGCTGCAGTCCACACAAGCCTTTAACATCTCACACTTCACGTCTGCACGCCTTATATAAGAAGGAATATCTGAGTTTTATGATCTGCTGAATCGCACTAGGCCCATTAGCATACGTCAGAGCCATGGCTGCCCGATTCTTATTAATCTGTTCGGAGAGAGAAATGGAAGAAAGAAAGGATAGGAGGACGGATCAACGCATACGAGATTAGCACCGACTCCAAAGATATTTTGTTCTGGAGATCATATAGATGAACACACACACACACACACACACACACACACACACACACACAAACGCACATATGAATACATAACATCTGTGTCATCTCTTCACCTCAGCATGAGTGTGTATGTCTCAACACATGTATGTATGTGCATATGCGTGTGTGTTGCGCTGAACTTATCATTGCAGCGATGAGATGTGAGGATGTGTGTATGTGTTAAGCCTCAGGGTGATTATTCTGTCAGGAGTGTTTCTCTGCTGCAGCCCATCCTGCCAGGAAGCAACTCTAAATCCACACTGATCGCTCCAAAGTAAAGATTTCACCATTCAACATATTCCCATCTCTTACCCCACAGATCCAACGACAGACGGCGAGATCTCGCTTTACTCGTCTTCCACACACACACACACACACACACACACACACACACACACACACACACACACACACACACACACACACACACACACACACACACACACACACACACACACTCTCTCTCTCTCTAAGCCTCCTCTACATGCTGCTGTGGGATAAGACTGCATGCCTTGTCATGCCCGATCACTGTGATTCTACAACCCTGCCCAGCACAAAACCGGCACTGCCAACTGTTAAATGTGTGTATGAGTTTTTTTGTGCAAGTGTGTGTGTGTGAGTGTGTGTGTGTGTGTGTGTGTGTGTGTGTGTGTGTGTGTGTGTGTGTGTGTGTGTGTGTGTGTGTGTGTGTGTGTGTGTGTGTGTGTGTGTGTGTGTGTGTGTGTGTGTGTGTGTAATTTGTGTCTATGCTAGAAAAAAGTGTTTAGGCCAATGTACCACTTCTAGTAAATATGTGCTTCCTTTAAGCACAATTAAATATAGTGGGCTGCAATGATGTCTCTCAATGATTATTTTCAGAGCACATCTCATTCTCTTTCCCCATCCCAATCAGAGTAATATGTAATATGACTAAACATGTAGTAAATATGCAACATATTAGTCTATATATTATAATAATTTATAATATCACAGTGATGCATTAAATGCATCAAATCGACCAAAAATGACAGTAATATGATGTTACAAAAGATTTCTATTTCAAATAAACATTGTTCTTTTGAACTTTCTATTCATCAAAGAATCCTGAAAACAAAAGTGCCACTGTTTCCACAAAAATATTAAGCAGCACAACTGTTTTCAACATTGATAATAATAAGAAATGTTTCTTGAGCAGCAAATCAGCATATTAGAATGATTTCTGATGGATCATGTGAAAGAAAACATGAAAACAATGTTTTAAATTGTAATAATATTTCATAATCTTACTGTTTTTGCTGCATTTTTATCAAATAAAAATGCCTAGGTGAGAATAAGAATGTGTGTGTATAAATGATGATAACATTTTAATTTAACATTACCTATCATACAGTGTCTTTGTTACGTGTTGCATGTACTTGTTATAGTAAGAACAGTAAATTATTTATATTTGCATGAAACTAAAAACTAACCCTAAACCAAGCCCTTATCTTAACCCTGTATAAAGTACATGTATCTAATTTATTACTCAGTATTTACTGTAAATGTATAATTACACTGTTATAAGGGCACCTTAAAATAAAGTGTAACCAGCTACTCTTTTAAACATTTGCTATCATTTTGCGTTATGAAAAAATGCAACATCTTGTACATATTATACAGTTGTTATCAGACTTTGTCAGTCACCTTTGTCAGGGTTCATTTCACAGATACACCTGCATGTCTATCTTATCTGTGTTTTCAGAAGAACAGTGAGTGCCCAGATACATTCATACCTATATCTGATCTAAGGAGCTCCACTGATGACTGTTGTGATCCCTAATTTATGTAAGTGTGTACGTTTATGAAATTGTGGCATGTGTGGGTCTGCCTGAGTTACACAGTAAAGGCAACTTCCTCTCTGTCATAATAATTTTCTATGAAAGTAATCCCCAATCACCTTCAGCTAACAAATATATAAGCTAAACAGTTAGTTCACCGACAAATTACTCATAAATTCTCAATATCTCATCACCTACTCATCTTCATGTTGTTCCATTTGCGTAAGAACTTTTTTTTTTTTTTTTATGAAACACGGCAGTAGATATGTTGAAAATGCCTTACAATGAAAGACAGTTTTGTTTTGGACCCCATTGACTGTCAATGTATGGACAAAGACCATTGAAATATTCTTCAGAATATCGTATTCTCTGCTCTGTTATGTAAATGGTGACAGAATTTAAATTCTTTGTCGAACTATGCCTTTAAAATAATAATTAGGTCATGCGTTTTAGGATACTTTTGAAGAGAAAACCATAAAGAGAGTGAGCGGGAAAGAAACAGGGAGAGAGGGATGACCTATACTCCCGAGACCCAGCTGTACTATGACAACCAACATCTCAGAATTCCTTACTTTAAGAGACTCTGACTTCTTTTCCTGTTTTGGTTTGATGTTTCTGCCCAGTATATCACCTAGTCCACCTCCCAACATAAAACGTTTTGAGTTTTATGGCTTGGAGAAGACTTAAAAGCAATCACCCGTAAATCTCTATGAGTAATAAAGAGCTAGAATTAAATTTCTGTCTGCTTTGCTTGTTGTCTTTTCTTTTCAGTCGTTTAAAGATCTTTCAGGTGGTTTTTCATAACCTGAGAGGAAATTATTATTAGAAACTTGAATAGGGAATCTGGTGCGAACGCCTGCTTAACAGGCCCACATAATACGGTTTATCAGACACAGGGAAATAAAAAAAAACAACTCGCACAAGGTTCCCCTTCTCGTTTACCTGGAAAAGTGCGCTGGCACGTGGCCCGACCGCATTCCTACAGGGTCCGATCGTGAATCTCCCTGAGGAATCTGAACGGTTGAACCCTCTGAGACGACCTGCAGCCAACTCCTTGTAGACCCTCGTAAAGACAGGCCTGGGTGGTCAGGTCTCTCTCTCATCTCTCCACCGCCCTCTCACCTCTATCCATCACCTACAGGGGAGTGCAACATTAGACCTAAATACATCAGCCGGTTTGGAGCCAGTATTGGGCCAGTCTGGACCAGCCAAGGCCCTTCAGGGGACAAAATCTTACCTACAAGAAGCCACCACAAGACATATAAATGAACAAATACAGGAGGCATCTTTAAACCAGAGAATGTGGATTCAGCTGGTTAGCATGGGTCAGTTAGCCCCTGCTGGTAGATACTGTAACTTCACCATTCTGGAGTCAAAACAGCATGCTTGATGACAGCCATTGAAAAGTAGCTATTTATTCTGAAGAAAAATATATCGTGTGACCTAACAGGGCGCAATAAAAGGTATCTTTTTTCATGTTTAGAAGTTTTGTTCCAACCAACCTAGTCTCAGCCTCAGACGTCACGTCCACGGACCCCTGGCTGAACGTTTCATGCATATGGCACACTTCACTGGAAACGCTTCGGGATTTTCGAAGTTATCATCTGATTGGTTGAATTCTACATGATGCCCGGGAGACATGTGTGTTGCGTTAATTAATGGTCCGCCTGGAAACAAAGATGCCGTGATGCCAAACCCTCTTATGGAAGAAGAACTTTGTGGTGTTTACAACTGTGACAATGAGTGCTTATCCAACTAAACGCTGAAGTTTGCTACAAAATACGTCCAAGAGTTTTACACATAGGTCTGTTATTGTAGGGACATCGACGTTACATTTTCGCACCCCTAAACATGACGTGGAACAAAACAATCTGTGATTGATTGCTTTACATGTTAGTCAGACGGGCTCTGGGAGGTCCTTGGCCAATGAAAGCTGCCAATGAATTTTTTGTAGTGCTATTAGCCAATCACAAAAGTGAAGATCTCATTCAGCTCAGGTGATTGGCTCTAATACATTTGTGCCCAGAACTGAGTGCCCCTTAGCCTGGTTCTAACAGACTCTCGTACATTCCATTTGTACAGAGAGTCTGGCACCGCTCCATTGACAAGCGTTAACTTCCTTGTAGGCGGGTATTCTATTGAAGTCTAAAACTATTGGATCTGCCCAGAGTCACTCTATCTGCCATAACCAATCGCTAACGTTTGGTCGTGACATATGTCTTTTCCCGAACCCCGTGGGAGAATGGCCATAAACACAAAACTAAGCAAAGATTGTTCTTGCTCCGGCTTTAACTTCTTGATATTCGGCAGCGTTGCCACAACGGACCGAATGGCTTCGCTCGCATCTTTCTTATTTTGAACTACAACTCAAAATAACGCACGAGTCGACATCAACGTCATCGTTCTCAGCCACTCCCTCTGTTCGCTGATTGGCCCGGTAAAAAATTGATCGGAGAAAAACAAAGTCTACAGCGCAATCCCAGACATAGTACTGAAGGAAAATGAAATTGAGAGGAAGTGCGTAAGAGGGCGGAGCCAGGCTAAGTGCCCCTGAGCAAACATGGCACATTTCAAATCACTAAACACCCTTGAGATGAAAAGGAATGCGAACAAATTTGTTTCTTGCTAAAGCTATTTTTTTAAAATGCCCATTACATGTCTATCAATGTCAAATACTATATGTCATCAATCTTTGACCTTTAATATAGCCTAATGACTAAAACCATCAAAATATCCTTTTTATATGTCCATTATGTAACTTTTTACAAGAAGATACAAAACACAGAATTACAAAATCAAGGAGTAAATATATAAATAAACAATAGTGGCAACATATCAAAATTGAAATTTAAGACTAATGGCCTGAATATAAATCTCATAATATCCTTTAGCAAAGGATTCAATTTCTACCAGTGGGTCCTACATTCCTCTCAGAATAGTTAAGATAATCCCTCCCTCCCTCTCTTTCTCTCTCTTTTGAGAAAATGAGCCCCATCTGACAGACGGATTCATAAACTACTGTGTGTAAAAAAAACTGTCACCAACCCTATAAAAAAAATGGACGCCTGATTTCCAGAGAAAGCAGATCTGCTAGCTGGACACCCTACAGAGTATCTGCCTGTATTCATGGAAAACAGTCCAGCTCTTTTAACCGAAAAACCACTCAGGCTCTTTGTCAGCATGCGATGTTGAACACACAGTTGATGAAATGTGCTTCCTTTTCGGCCACACTACCTCTTTTCTGCCTTACTACCTCTTTTTGAACACTCAGAGGTGTCAGCGAGGCTTCTGTCTAACATGCTGACTGCGCCGAATTCCATCAGGGGAGATCAGGGGCGACTGGAACAAACCTAATTTCTTTGAAACACTTTCTTTAAAAGTGATCTTTTTGGATGTCCTGTACTTTCCTTTTCGGGACAAATGCAAGACAAGTTAAGGATATGACTTTTAAATGTTTTTGAATAAATAAATATTATTTACTATTATTTCATTTAAGTAACTAGCTGCAGACTTAAAAAGATAACAAAAATGACAAACACAAAATTTCTAAAACTTTAAATTAAATTAAAGTGAAAACAAAAAATACAATTTCATTCAAAATATCAACAAAAAATATAATAGAATGATACTAAAAACCATAATCAGAATGATACTTTAAGTGAACTTAAAACAATCTTCACATAAAACCATTGTAATAAGTCACATTTAGCTGTTCCTTTAATATATCAGGGCTCAACGCTCAACGCTAAGGATCTTTTCAACCAGCCCTGTTGAGGCAGTTCAGAATTTTACCTGCTCTGCTAAAATACACAAAAAAAGTGACTGTTTTCGTTGTTTTTGACCCATGTAACCTTGCAAACAGAGTTTTATTTATTTTTTTGGTCTTACAGGTAAATATATACAGAAATTCGATAATCAAACACTGTATAAATTATAAATTGAATATAAATGAATCCTTATTAAAGCTACAAAAATAAATGAGTCTGAAGCGGTGAGTGACTTTGTCTTTTGTTCTTTGGTTAACAGTAATGACCGACAGCAGCAGGTTTATTAGGCTGCTGTCACTTTAAGACCTGACACGCATCCTAACTTTTTAAGTTCATTTAAGGCTCTTTTAACTAAGGGCATTTGACTTTAGGCATTTAACTCATTTTAGACCGTGCTTACAAGGATACTTGTAATTTTGGCACAATAATAAATATTTTGAACGTGTAAAACTGAAAAAAATTAAACGCAAAATTAACTAATTAATTTTGACACCCCTAATATTGTTATAATTGATTTTAAATGTTTATATTTTTTTATCTTTTTATCTTAAATGGTTAGTAAATATATTTAGGCAGAACTGTGACAGCTCTCCGAAATTGAAAATGCGATCAAAATCACACTGCAGGCATTTCCTGTATTTGTTGCCCTCTCACCTGATCCTGAACCGAGTTTCAACCTTCTCCACATTACTCCACCCAGATCCCCGGCCCATCCCAAACAGACGCCCATGAACCAATACACAGAGACAGACACACAAACACACAGATACTCACAGAACCACAAAGAAACAAACAGAGCTGGGGCAGACGGCTCGTGACCCTCAGACATGAACTCACAGACTCAGTGTTCTCCACACGCGGGTGGGTGTGTGTACAGTACTCCCCAATTTCACATATTTTCCCGTTCTCACAGGAAGGAACTGTGGGAACCACGCTGTCACTTCCTGTGTCCGTGGGCCTCAACCAATCACCATCAGATAAGGAGCAGCTCCTGGCCAATCACACTCACCAATGACAGGACGCCAATAGCGATAAGTGTTATGCAGCCCGGAGAGAAATGTCTTGATCTTGAATTCCCTTGTTTCCCACCAAAAATAGTTGTTTGGAGACAAGGTAGTTTTTGTTTCGGCATAATTAGAGTCTCTTTCATCTTGTCGTCTGTTCCTCTCGACCTGCGACCTCCAGGGTCGCAACGCAGGATATCCCACTCTTCGGTGCCCCATAATGTGGCATTTAGAGAGGATGAAGAGGGGCATTCAGGCCTGAGCAGACAGGAGTGAGAGGAGGAGAGAGAGCCCTATCGCTCCATCATTCCCCCGACAGGCTCGACACCCCCGGTTCAGGCCGCAGAGTCGGATCAAAGCCTTCAGAGCTCAAAGCGGCCCAGTGACACGCTGCTCTCTCATGCAGTGGGACGTATGAACTGAGCTCAGGCTGTCCCGCTCATGCCGAGGGCATGCTGAATTGAGCGGTGTATGACCACGTGCAAACACACACACACACACACACACACTCACTAAACATTTTGGTGATGTCATCTAAATGAATCAATAAACTTTTCGGACCCCATTTAAGGCCCGTTCGCAGCAAGAACTATAACTATAGCAGTAACCATATTAGTAACCATATAGCAGTAACCATATTAACATATTATAATGTTCTGTTTATTATAAGCGTATGCTGCAGTTTTGTCGTCTGCTGCTTTAAATGCTCGAGCTCTTTAAAGTCGGGTGGATTCTGATTGGTTGTCAATGTTTTAATCATTCAGCTGGAAAAATATTGCTCTAAAAGGGATCCCAACATTATTGTTCCTTTGTGGCATTATAGTTGTGTTGATGTACATCTCATAACAATAATAATAACCTTTATTTTATAAAGCGCCTTTCAAAGCAGCTTCTCAAAGCGCTGTACACACAATAGACAATAGTTAAAAGCAAACACATCAACAGGTAAATGCAAGTTTACAAAAGTATGTCTTAGGTTGACCTTTAAAAATGGCCTTTAAAGTCTGGGCTTCCCTAAGTCCAAGAGGCAGAGAATTCCAAAGGACAGGTGCATAGAAGGAAAAAGCCCTGTCACCCATAGACTTTAAGCGAGTTTTAGGAACCACCAGCATGCTCGATTGTGAGGAGCGCAATCTGCGATTCGGAGTGTAGGGGTGTAACAGTTCAGCTAGATAATTTGGAGCCAGACGGTGCAAAGACTTATATGTAAGCATCATAATCTTAAAGGGTCATTCCACCGGTGGAGAAATGAATATGTATTGAAAGTGGGTCATATATGTAGTAGAATAGTATCATAAATTTCTAATTTTGGACCTTCTTGGCCGATAAAAGGCAGAAAATGACTTTTTAGTGCTTGTGGATTGTAGACAACAATCCCCATAGTGCATTGCAATGCTCAGCTCCGCAGACCACTCCCACTACAGTAGCTAGCTTTACTGCAAGATATTTGTGCAATGAACCAGCCACGTTAGCGTGTTAACAAAATAAAAATAAACTTACTTTACAGAAAGACGACCATTTGACCCTGTAGGCTTTGGCTGACGTTGCCAGTTGACGTTAGGTATTCTAAAGTAGGTCTCCAGGACGCCGCTATCCATATGGGGTGCGAAACTCGGGTGAGCAACAACACACACGTCCGTGTCATCCTCCGATTCCGTAGCACCGCAGGAATTCTCGGCAGCAGACAGACTCTTGTTCTGTGTCCATTGGCGCACAGTGAGAGCACAGGCACCACCAATCTGCCCCAGCTCGCGCCATTGCGGGCTCCTCGTCTCGTCGGCTGTGGTGACAGCAGCTTCAGCCGCCTCCGGTTCCTCCATAGCCCTCAGCTGCTCGTCGCTATACTGTGGCTCATAAAGGCTGCCACGAACATCCGTTTCTACCATAACTTCGTCAAAATCCAGATCCTCCATAATGCATCCGTCTGCGTATTCAGTTCCTTCGTCCATATTTTCCAAAGGTTTCTGCCGGTGAAATCAAACGCACCGGCACTGATCTGTGATAGGTCTGTTAGCGCATTAGGTCCAACCCCCTATGGGCGGGTTTGAAAGGGCGGGAACTAGTGCTTGTAGTCTTCACAGAAATCCCCCCCTTTTACACTTCCTCCTACAATGAAGTAAAATGACGATGTTTGCGTCATTGTAGGAGGAAGTGAAAAAGGTAAATAGAGGATTTCTCTCATCTCAGGGGAAAATGAAAGAGTGTTGCACGACCATTCAATAGTATGACTGGATTTCTAACAATGGAAATCTTAATGCAAATGGGTGGAGTGACCCTTTAAAATCGACTCGGAACCTAACTGGGAGCCAATGCAAGGATTCCAAAACGGGAGTGATATGGTTGCATATACTGGACCCAGTTAATATCCTAGCAGCAGAATTTTGTACACGTTGAAGCTTGTGTAGTGTAGATTTAGAAACACCGCCTAAAAGAGCGTTACAATAGTCAATCCGATCTCATGGAATAAGAATGATTGTTAAAACTTATAAAAATAGTTATAGTTATTATCCCGGGGGGATTAGAGCGCCTTAAATAGATGTTAAAGGAATAGTTCACCCAAAATTTTAATTCTGTCATCATTTACTCACCCTCTTATTGTTCCAAACCTGTATGACTGACTTTCTTCTATGGAACAAAAAGGCCAGGTTTCACAAACAGGGCTTAGATAGAGTCGGGATTAGGCATTAGTTCAAATAGGAAATTTTAAAAGCTTTTATTAACGTGCCTTAGAAAAAAGAACTTTACTAGTGTGCATTTTGAGACAAAACAATGGCACTGATATATTTTAAGAAATGCCAGTGCAAATTGCTTTTTTAGTTAAGATAGCTCAAACATGCATTTTAGTCTGGGACTAGCTTAAGCCTTGTCTGTGAAATGGGAGGATAAAATTATATTTTTAGTCCATACAGTGAAAGTCAACGGGGTCCAAAACCACCCGAATGGAAACAAAGTTTGTGGAAAAGTATTTTATTTTGCGTAATTATATTTTATTATATCATAATTTGAACAGACTGAGCAGAGGGAAGAATTTTTGTGAACAATTAATTACATTTTCACTTACGACTTCTTTACATAAAGCTATTTTACAGCTTTATTTAATACAGAGCACAAAGACTAAATTTATTGTACTTTTTTTAATCCTTTCTGCAGCAGTGGTGTAACTAGCGGTAACGTGGGTTGGGAAGTGAGACATTCTGAGACATTATGGATCTCTTACAATATCTTTACATACTTAATGCAGTTAAAGGACTGAGATAAATTATGGAAAAGCAGAGGAAGATGGCGTTGACGCATGTGTTGGGTGGCAGTTGCTTATTCTCCTGTGTTTGTGTTTAGTGTCCTTCTCTGCTGGTACAGTACATGATTAACTTCCAAACTTTGTTGGATCTTCAAGAGTTCGCTGCAATTTATGGAGGTTGGAATGCTGAAGGATTAAAAAGTATTAGTAATAATGATCATTTTTATTTATTTATTTTATTCGCAGAGGCTCTCATTTAAGTAGGATGTGGAAACCATCTTATACCTGATTGGCTACAGGTGGTGTTTCTCATACATTCTCATTATGATTAATTATGACAGATCATTCATTACAACAGATACCAACAGCCTGTGCTGGTTCATCGTACGATCCTTTGACAAGGCCGAGACAAAATGGCTCCC